>NC_071344.1:20243571-20556428 GCF_027744825.2 Synchiropus splendidus
GGGATCCAGTACCAGGGTAATAGTCTTGAAGATCTGTTGGCAAGTCATCCTGAATACGAGTCTCAAGAACCATCCCAGCAAGCTGGGTATTGCATCTGTACTGGAACATCCATACCACCCTGTCCACATCCCAGGGAGCTGAAAGCGTCTGTTGTTTTGCTCTTATATTCTTGGACCTTTTTTCATTTTTGTATAGTCCTGGTGTTTGATTGTTAAATTATTTAGCATGTTGACTTCCGCACACTTTCTTTTCTCTGTCATGACTTTATGTGAGAGTGTACGTGAGTTTGCTTTTCAGACCTCAAATGATGCAAAGAAAACATGATCATATTCATTTTATGATTTTTTTTCTCACAGCTTTGATACATCTGATCCACCAGTGTTTTACATCGTTCACGGTTGACTTTATTCCACTCCTGGTGCAAGAATTCAAGTAGCTCATCTTTGTCTGATGGCTTGCAACCATCCATCTTCCTCTTAATCACATTCCAGTGGTTTTCAATGGGGTTCAGGTCCAGAGATTGGACTGGCCATGACAGGGTCTTGATCTGGTGGTCCTTCATCCACATCTTGATTGAGCTAGCTGTGTTGCAGCTAGGTTGAAATAGGCTTCTTGGGGCAGGGCTCAAGTCATGTCAGGCAAAAAAAATCATCAATGAGAAGTAAAGGAGAGCCAGGCTGCAAAAGTCCATAAGGATATGGCTGTTTTTGAACTGGTGTATATATGTATATATATATATTACCTACAACATTATCTGCCCTGTGGGTTTTGCTGTATCCATAATTTACTGACATATATATATATATATATATATATATATATATATATATATATATATATATATATATATAAACACACATATACATACACACACACAATTTTATTGACTGCAGTGACTGTCTCACCTAGGATTTCTCCTGTCATTTAGACCTGCTTAGTATTCCAAGTAGCAGACCACTTCATTCTGCTCTATCCATATTTATGAAGTTCAGTGATCTGAGTAGTAATGGATATGTCCTCTATGGTCCCTCGAATGACCCACACACGTATCCATACACCCCTCTCCTGTATGAAAATGTGTGTGTGTGTGTGTGTGTGTGTGTGAAATCCCTCCATATTTTCAACTGTTCTCATATTTAACCTGTCAGTCGATCCTGAAAATCACTCTGGTGATACAAATTTGAAATGTGTGCAAATGCCCACGCTCAGAGCAGTGATCTTATTCAACACTGTTACCTTCCAGGTTTTATCATTTACTGTGGGGAGCATCAGTCACAGGGGAAGCCACATCATTCATGACTTTCGCTTTCAATATTATCATCAGAATTTTACCTCCAACGTTATCTGCCCTGTGGGTTTGCTGTATCCATTATTTACTGACAACTGATGAATATGCAGTGAAGCCTTGGGAACAGCACAACTGAATATATGGATTGATCGCTGAAGGTTCAAGGTTTTTTTTTCTTCCCTTTTTACGTTTTGTTTTTCTCCTCCTGTTCATTTGTCTTCGTCAGTCTCGCCTACAATACTAATAATAATGGAGGAATGATGTTCAACCTTCAATTACGATCAATCCCAAGTGTCGAGATAAAAACCAATGCATTTATTTGTGGGATTGTATTTCTTCATTTATTTCTTCGTTTAAATAAAACATAGTATTCTACAAATATCAACTGATTGTGATGAAAACGTATGTGTGTATTGTGATTAAGATATCTGTGATTGGCTGATAGGGCTTCATGAAACATTGGATTGACTTCAGTGGTCCAGTAGGTGCGGCTCTTTGTCAAAAGAAATGTGGGGTTTCATTAACATGTGGGGTCAGATTGTTCACAGAAGCCCATCACAACTATAAGTAACAGCCGACTTACGACCTGCTCGACTTACGTCCACTGGTACTCACGACCACGGGCAGCAGATGCTTATTTATTTTTGTTGCACCACAGCACATAGCAGCCTGGTGCTTACCACATTCAGTCAGATAAAAAAATTATTGCAATTTTACTGTATATCATTTTTCATTCAAACTAATACGTGATTGTCACACTTGCAAATTCAGACAAGTTCTAAAGAGGGAAAGGGGGAAACAGTTTGTGTGGGGTCTTCACCAGACCATGGTTGGGTGACACTGAGGAGGAAGGACTCGTCACCCTTAGGGCAGAAGCAGAAGTTCAGAACTGAGAGAGAGGCAGGAACTGTTGACACTTATGAAAGTTATGACGGAACTCCCCCGTGGCTTTGTCACTTTAAACACTCTAAATTGCCAATAAAACTCACCAATAACACAGCAAAAATACTCACGGCAGCAGCAGCAGCAGCAGCAGCAAAATAACAAGCATTTCCTCTCAAGGAAGAAATATCTGTGAGAGCTATATGTAATTTTTAGGTGACACAACCCTCCCGACTACTTCAAACTGTCTTTGTGATAGTCTTCAAAACAGGCCGCAGGTCATTTTGTTGTTGTATTTATGTTTCAGAGTTGCTGTATTGAATGAACTTGCTTTTGTCAGTGACTTATGATAAAAGATACCTAATATACACCGGACACTCCCTCTAACTAGAACGAAGAGTGCAGAATATTCCTATGTATACACAAACTTATAAAGGTACAGATCAGCATGCAGCGGCTATCTCACTGCCAAAAGGTTGGCTCAGCCCTCGGGCTGGGAACGGTGATTACGGTCCAGAGTGTGCGAGGAGAAGATCAGCCTCTAATTCCCTGGGAAAGGAAGCTCCCTTCTCACTGATATTACAGCCTTGGCTATTTCCATCCGCCCTGATCTGAATTAAACCTTCCATAAAGACACCACATCTGGAACAGAACCTCTGAATATTTGGACATTTGGAACGGACACTGTGTAGCATCATGTCTATTAAATGCAGTCCAATGCTTTAATATTCTTTGTCCTTTTCTTTGTAGCTTGGCTGTCTTTGTTTGTCATTTTAAATATGCTTGCACAATTATTCAGGAGAATTATCAATAACAAAATTCAGATTCACTTGGAAATTCTTACTTGTTTCAAAGTACAACTGCTCTTTGGCTTTCTTCCCAGACAATTCAGCCGGGAGGTGCTGTGATACTGTCTCAAATAGCATATTCAATGCAGCAAAACAACGAACTGGAACAAAGACCGTTGGCTTGATCACTCGCCAGGTATGAATGTAATATACCACAAGGCGTAAAAAACGTGCCGGCCTGTACCGATCACAGTTACATGGAGATGACGTCTTGACCATACATGGAACACAGTGATGTTTGATATTTACAATCAGAAAAAAACACAGACTCAAAGCAGAAATTGAAGGTCTGTTAGTGTTTGCAAAGGTTCATCAGCCAACACTTTTTGAGCAGGTGGCATCATTTCTCAGAATGGGAAGTTTTTCTCTTCATGAATCCATTTATTTGATGTTGAGTCAATTCCTAATTTCAATTCTGTTCTCTTCATGTCTGTTTCTCTGTTGCAGCACGTCCTCACAGTCATGGAGTAACGTATATAGTGACGTTGGGACAATGGACTTTTGCCTCCTATGGTATGTTGACGCATTAAGCTTTCAACTGATGCTCATGTTGCACTGATGCTATGGGCAGCGAGTCATGTGAAAGAAAGATGGAGGTTGGGGTTACGTGAGGCATGGGACAGTGCTCCATTCATTTCAAACATGATAACATGTCAGTTGCCATTTTAAACCCCTTAAATGTCTCTTCACTAACTGGGGAAAAAGAGAGACAAAATCAAACAGGAGGTGTCTACACTGTCTTCCCTCTTCCTAATGTTTGGATGGTGATTCACAATTGTTGAGTGTTGATAAACACATCACTTGTTATGAACACATTGCTAAGCATCACTCTCCTGCTCCCTTCTGTGAGTGGTAGTAATGAGTTGGATAATTTATTTTTAGAGCGCTCTAAGCACTGCAGAGATGCTTATCCTGATGAGTGAACCCAGCATGAGTTCATTTCTTCGCTTTTTGGGTTTAGCACTTCAAGCTGCTGCACAAACAAGACAAGCATGCTTTGGAACGCCACACCGAACAACATTTAAGTTTCTCTGAAGACATCGTGATCAAGGGAGAGACTGAGAGTCCAGAGCCTTCCATGTAGATTTACTGTTCTCGTACACAGCTTGAAAAAAAGTGAATGAGCAGAATGAAGGTCCAAAACATACACACGAGTGATCTGATTGGTCCTAGATTTGGTGCCAAAGCTTGTGGTGCTTGTGGTGCTTCCCTGAGGTGGATGACTCAAGATGTCATTGAGGCAAACAGGGAAGGAGATGTGGGATCGATAGGAGATGTGGGATCAACAATTGCCTGCAGGTGCTCCATGCTTGTTTCCCTGAAGCACAGCATCTGAGTTAACCTGTCTGGTAGCGTCAGTCCACTCTAAGAAAACAGTCTATGACCCTAAACCTATGCTTAGATGTGGGGAAGTTCAAATCAGTGTCACTTGGACAGTAAGTACTTGGCTTCTGTTGGTATTTAAAAACAGACCAGACAGGTAGTGATGAGCAGATGACGCTTCATGAAACAGTGTCCTGAGTTTCATAGTTCAGTTTCAAGGTTAAATGTTAAAATGATGTGAGGTCTCAGTAAATTGTTTGTACAAATCCAAAGATTTGAGATAGATACTTTACTGAGCTGGAGGGAAATTCAAAAATTCAACATCTAAGTCACACTGCAGCTATTTAAATAAAAAACGTCAGATGTATTGTACTGTGTACTTACCATGATGATAGAAAAATAGCCAAAGATACAATGGATAGGTTTGGACTGCAGCTATGTGTGAGGATACCGAATTAAGTGGGATCTCAGGGAATGTGTCGACAGACAAACAGACTAGACAGCGAGTCAAGTATATTGTTAATATACAAAATCCAAGCACAGAGAAATACACAGGTCAAAAAGTGTCCACGACTCCAGCAAAAGTAAAAGCCCATTATGTCAGTGTCCAAGCAGACTCCAAAAACCAAACAGTCTGCCGAACCAGGGAAAAAAAACAAGGGAGCCGAGAGTCTAAAATAAACCAAAAAACATAATGAAATCAGGAGCAGTTATGAGTGGGGGAAAAAACAACTCAGGAACTCGAGAGGCAAAAAAATACAAAAATGCTTCCAAAATCCAGTATTTCCAAAGTCGAGCAGAGAGGGCCTTCACCAGGGGATAATCCTGAACGATCTGGCACACAGGTCTGGAACCAGACTACTGAAGTAAGCTCTTGCTTCGGGCAGGGAGCCCTAAATTGATCTTTGAGAGAGGACAACAGAATAAAAGCAGATCATCACACTATGTACATAAAAACTGCTCACATACAGTAATGGAGTATGTAGATGAAGATGGTAAAAATTAAAAAAGGCGCATGAATGAATGTGAGGTTGGAGCAAAGAAAGGTACTTTCAGATGGAATAATACATAAATTAATCTCCATAAAACTGCTGAGACTGCGGGTGAGATCTTGACCGCTCGCCTGTCAGTTCAGAGTTGTAGAGCCGAATGGCTTGGGCTACAAATTCTGTTGGTGGAACAGGTCAAAGAGAGCACCCTGGGGCTGAATACACTCATGGCGGAAGGAGTTGTCCATGATGGTCTGGATCTCGAGGGCCACTGAGACCAAAAAGTCCAGCTCTGTGCCCACCACAGAGCATGTCCTTGAATCTACTGTGTCCCTTTTCTGAGTGCTGCTTCCACAGCTCAGTACAGTATGGAAAATGATGCTGTGACATCAAACCGCTTGAAGTCTCAAAGCTTTTGCTGCATACAAAAACATCAATAAATTCCTCTTGGATTAATAAAACTGTGAACTTGTTGCGTCATATCCGTAACTATTTTGTATGTTTTTACCTCTATTCGCCCCGCATTGTTCCATGCTTTTATTTTGTTACTCTCGGTTGCTCCTGTGTTTCCTTTTCCTTCCTTTGTTCCAGCTTCACAAGCGGCGCAGCTGGTGTTCATTTGACAATCAAGCCTCACATGGTTTTCAACACCTCAACACCAGTTTGTGCCGCCAGATGATTGCTTCGCATTCGCATGGTACACTCTTCCAAGACTTAATCTACTCGCTTCGTTCCCCTGACTTTTCTAAATTTCTCTGCGCCCTTGATTTCCTTTTCAGCCGCCTTCTTGGATCTCGTTCTTCCTTGCTCCGTTTCTGTTTCTCCTCCATTCATATTGTCAACCCGCGTGTGAGCACTTAGTCTCACCTCCTTCATTTATCACTTACAGTAGTTGTTTCCTCGTGTGAGTTTGAGTTTTCTCCTCCACGTAGCGCTTAAGTTATTTGGACCTCGTGGGCTTATCTCCGAGCGTGTTTGAGTTCTCCTCGTTTTAAAGGCTTGATTCTAATTCGCCTCTCTTCTGTTTTCAGATTCTTTCCCAATCCCTACGTGTAGTTCCCGGTCTGCGTTCTGGCTCCAGCGCCTTCTGTTCTCCGTACTTGTTCGTCTGTCTTAAAACTCGTCATTGTTGATTAAATTCTTTAATTTACTCTCGTTTCTGAGTTTTCTGTCGACCAGCACACACTGCACCTGGGTCCAACTTAAAGCAGACATGACATGTTGATGTTCCCAACCAGAATGAGGACTAACATCTGAACTGAATGAGGTAGAGAACATCTCGACTGATAAACAGTGTTCGATGTCACTGTCTTGGACTGGAGTGTATAACTTTTGCCACTGTGTTGCTATTTATTGACCACATTGGAAGTCCATGCATTAAAGTACGTTCACACCGAACGTGACTTTTTAGTCGTGGTAGCGCCAGTCGTCAGTAGCTGGTAGCTTGCTCAGGTAGTGATTAGTTGTCACCTGCCCGGTTTGAACACATCGCCAAAGTAGGTCAGTCGCCGTATCCCAGTGATGCTCCTCCAGCAGCATCACTGGGATACGGTGGCTTCGAGTGGTACTTCAGGCGGAACCGTCGCTAGGTGGACGACCCGTTGGTCCGGATCAGTGAGATCAGTTCTTTAATGTGACTGTGGCTACAAAGAAAATAAATGACGGGTCCAAATGATCCAAATTTCAGCCAGCTGTTGTTTTGCTTGGTAAAGTAAGAAGTACATTTTAAATTTATGTGGAACCTGGAAGGAACGAGGACCTTGAAAACTCTCATTTTCTGTGCTGGGTTTGTGGAGGGAGTTCATTAGTAGATGCTTGAGCTCAGCTTCAACATCGGGGGACACCTTCCTCTGTAGGTCTCTTCCATCAGTGTCTTGTACATATATATATGTACATTAACCTGAAGCAAATTATGTCACTATGACAGTGCTTAAATGACATGGTACAATAACATTTAATAAAAAAATAGAATAATGCTAGAAAATGCTATTTCTACATACATGGGGAGCAGCAGTGGATGAGGAGGGGCCAGTGGCAGGTGGAGGAGATGCAGCAGCACCAGGTGAGGCAGAGGAAGGTCCATCCTCCTCCTCATCATCACCAACATGAGTGGATCCATCCTCCTGCTCTCATGAATGACAGCATAGCGTGATTACATTATTGTACTAGCTACACAGAAAAAAGTAATACTGGTCGCAGTCGTTCAAAAAATTGAACGACTGCGACTGTCGCGGTAGCCCAATTGTGTCTTGAGTCGTGTCTTGAGTAGCCGGAATCGCTGTATGTAGCTCAAATCGCGTAGTGTCGCACACTCCAGCAGTGTTGCGTCTGATCGCCGTCAATCGCCCCAACTCCATTGACTTTGTTTGTAAATCAGTTGTGTCGCTCGTGGAAGTCGCGTTCGGTGTGAAGGTACCTTTATTCTGCAACATGTGCAGATGTGTTACCCCTCTGCATGTAGCCGATGGCACAAATGCTTTATTTCCAAGCCTCCAAGGTTTGGCACAGTCCAAGGTAAAAGTCAGCAATGTTGTGGTCTGTGGTCAGGAAAGGTTTCAAGATTCAAGAAGGCACTTATAGAAAATAATGCTGGACTTCTGGCACTCAGAGAAGATGAACTGGCAGACGACAAAGGAGTCACTCAGGGGAAGGGAGTTGAGCAGCAGATCAGAGTGGAGCTGCTGATTGCACAGGTAGGAGCGAAATGAAGGCAGGATCAGTCGTATACCGAAAGTAAAGTGAAATTCAAAATATGATAGGAAGTAATAGTAATGTATGCAAGAACCGAGTAGAATAACCAACATGACATGACCTTTTTTATTTTTAGTGTGTTTGTGTGTACTTTGTATCACAATATCTGTGAGACCAATTTGTGGGAACACACGCACTTGTGAGGACATATTTCTTTGTCTTTAGCTGATCTGCATTAGTTTAAGCCTGAATTTGAGGATGAAGACTTAAATAACTGGGTCATTATTATTGGGTTTAAGATTGGTTCAGAGTCCTGGTTGAGGTTAGCCATTAGTCTTGTATGGTTGAGTTTAAGTTAAGAGGCTAAAGCATTATGGCAATGAGAGGTCCTCACAAAACAGGAACACAAACATGGGTGTGTGCGTGTGTGAAAAAAATCAAGTGCAGACACACAGCGGTCAGTCACCTCATTGAAGGATTATCCAGCAATCCCTGCCTTTGCAACATGCCTTCCACGCTGAGGCAGGTGTTTAGTCCCATAATACAGGCATGTCGGCCCAAGAGCCCCTGAACACTATTATATCCCGCTTTTGAACATGAGTCAATGGCAGCTTTTATCCACATGATATTATGTTAAGCAGAGTTTTCGCCTGCTGTTGCACTGCACTGCTGTTATTTATTTTCTGCCTTTTGAACTGCTAGAAGAGCTAAATGTTACTGGCATGTTTGAGTTGACATTACTTCTGTATTTGGAATTCTTGGGTTTTGAATACAATTCACTTTCAAACTGAGAAAACCATGTGATGCCAAACTAGCTCCTGTTTTTTAAGGGGACAGAAATATCTTAACAATTGCATTTAGCATGTATAAAGGATTTAGTCTCACCTGGCACATGCCGTGGTGATATGTGCTTTTTTAAGATGATGTAATTTGACAATGTGAGTGCTCTCCTCTAAGATACTGTATATCAAGCATTAAAATGCTGTTCTTTCAAATGCTTCCTGCTAAAACATTAAACATGAATCACACACCTTCATGATCCCTTGCCCATCTAACTGCCTTTATTCTTCAACCGTTTCGAAGCTCTGCCTCAGTCCTCACCACTGTGTGTGACGTGTTTGTTCTCAACGACCCTGTTGTCGATGATATGACCTGTGTGTTTGTGAGCATCTGCCCTGTTAATGTGGCGACAGCTGCAGACCGACCTCTGAACTCCCTGCGGCGAGAGTCTGCCTTTGAGATCACACCTGAAGGAGCAGGATGAAGTGAAAGATGAATGTAAACAGGCCAAGGAAGAGACGGCACAACAGAGACACTAGACAGAGAGTAATATCCGGCAGATAAATCATCTCCACTGTCAGGTGCTCAGTCATCTGATATCCAGACCAAGTGAAGCAGAATAGCTTTCTATCTTCGACTATTCTTTCTCCTCTTAATTATGACTGCGTAATGAACCCAGGCTGTGTGTGTGTGTGCACGCGCACATCATTAAAAGTATTCTTTTATGACTGGTACTGGAACCTGATAAATTCATTAGATGGTATCACAGGTCTTCCAAAAATAATAAGGTCATTATAATGTGATGAAAATCTAAATTTTTGACATTTTTTTTCTATGTCAAATTGATGCAAAATTACTAAAGTTGGTAAGGTGAGAGTGGAGTTGGGGTCCTCTCTTAGCAATTTCTTGTTTGATATGGTATGGACAGGCAAGATGTGGGAAAAGTGACCCATGATGTTTGCTGATAATATAAAGAACTGAATGAAGCTCAGCAGAAGCAAGAGAGAATACATGCGTGTAAATGAGAGACGGTATGTGAGATCAGTGATGCAACATAAGGGACAGAAAAAGGGTGCTGGCGACTGGCATTGATGCTCTGTGACGGAAGAGTGCTCTATAGAACAGTAGTGAGGCCTGATATGATGGATGGTAACAAAAACCAGCATCAATGTTGAAAATAGTGAGGTTTTGGGGACTGATGAGGAAGGACAATATTAGAAACTAATATAGCAAAAGGAGTCCTCAGTTCGGAGAAAAGTAAAAACTGGTAATATGTTGGATAAAGAATGTTAAACATGGAAGTACAGGCCAAAAGATGTGGAGGAAGACAATGAGGAACATAAATGCGATAAAGGAGGACATAAAGGCCATCAGTGTGGAGGATTCTTAATTCTTTAGGCAGCAAAATGCATTCCATCTGCAAGTATGGAGCTTCCTTCTCAGTAGCTACTGAGACAAGGCAATCATCAACATAAAGGCACTGAAATAGTTGCTGCACTGTGTCTTCACTGTAGAGATGCCCATAGTCCTCTGCACACTTTCAGAGAGCAAAAATGTCACAGCTAGGAGGAGAAGTGAATAAAAGTTTGTCACAAGTACTAAACTTGTGTGTTTGATCGGCTGCTCTGTTGAGTGGGGTTGGGCTTGATCTCTCGTTGGATGGATATGATGTGTACTGTTGCTGTGGCTATATAAAAATAGATTCAGGGGAGAAATATTGATATTAAACATTCACAAAATAAAAAGTGATGCATTTAAGAATTGTTTTTTTTCCCCCTCAGCCATAAAATATATATGACCGAGAAGTGTAAATCTGTGTGTAACTTTCTTTGTCGATATCAGCGGTGGTGTCACTGGCGATGACTAGATTTGTCTTAAATCACCTTCACTCGTTTTGATTGGTCACACAATAAAATTAGAGGACGTGGTTTCTTGATTTAAGGATACAACATTTCCTCCACGTTAGCGATGTTAGGATGGTTAAGTCCACACGGCGATAATCTAAAGCACGACCCTGTGCAATAGGTCATACATATCCATTATTCCTGCAATGCAAAGAAAACAGTCTCCTCCGATACTTGTGATCTAATGCAGAAACTTCTTGAAGTAAGCCATCCTGCTTAGTCAGCCATAGAAGGTGACTCCAATCTGCAGATTCCACAGACATCTGAAGTTAAACCAGACTATGTTGTTGTTTCGCGCGTGGAGTGCATCTGTTGATATTGAGGAAACCTGACTCTTGGAAGTGGTGAATTGCTTTTCCCCGCCTGATGGGCCAGAGTGACAGGCTGTGGCTGCTGTTTTCCTTGGGTTCAAACACCCAATGAACCTGCAAGTGCTCAAGTTTGTTCTACTTCCAATATCTTGGACATGGAGGAGACAAATTGAGACGGTGCAGAGGATTTGTGCACTCACCGCAGTGGATTTGTACACTTCAAACACTATGTGAAATGACATTATTCAAGTGCACAACAGGTTCTTTGTGACTTCAAGTTTATAGGACATGCTCAAATTTATTGGCTCTTCAAATCCATTTGGCACCCAATACACTTTCGTAGTATAAAGTTTGTACTTGAAAGTCAGTGTGCACGATATATTTCTCAGAGTAAACTTCCTCTGAAAACTCAAAACTTTTCAAAGTAAGGTCACACATTCTGCATGTTCTCAAGATTAATGAAATATTCCGCTTACATCTGCTTAAGAGTTCTACAGCAGATAATGGTATAACACAAGGATTCTGCGGGACATTCCAGGGATTAAAAAACTGTCTAACGTTACCCCTTCAAGTGCAAGATTAATGTTCAAGTCATCAACTGTAGAGAATTACAAAGTGGACCTCTGCAGAGCTTCTGCCAGGAAGATAATAGGTCTCATGATCATGAATGTCATGTTTTTTTGCCCCTAACATCAGAGAGTTGTGATAAAGCATACTGCAGCAAGACTGGGGTTCTTAAGAGGCAGTGAGTGACGAAAAGAATAATAACCCTTGTTCTGGTGAGAAATATTTTTCAGAGGGATTCAAAGCTATTTAAAGTATTTTTTAAATATTTGTACCAGCGGCAATGACAGAGAAAAAGTGAATGGAATTGGACAGAAATGATTCCTTTTCTACTAAGTTTCTCTGAAGCTTAATTGTTTCCTTCAGTTGCTGACAGTGGATTAGATGTGAGTAAAGTTTGGAGAGTAGTACAGGGACACAAGTTTATTTCCAGTAAGACTTGTATTGAGCAAATGGAAGTATTCAGCGCCTTTCCTCTTCTGGTGATAGCTCGATTCACTACTCACCTATTGACACATGGTATAGTTTTCCAGCAGCGCAAATACTTGCTGCTCATCTATCCACATCCTAATATCCGTATATTTTAATGGAATCTAGTGCAGTCACAGTACTACTCTCTGCTCACGTAAATTAAACCAAAAAGCGGCTGCGGTAACCAGTAATGCAGTTGGTCTTGAAAGAGAACTATGAGTCTGTAAACAAATGTTGGTCTTTGAACATGGTCACTTGCTATGACTCACCAACACTGTCACAAATGATGGGTTAGTTGATGATATGCATATATCTTAAAAGCCACAAGGACATAGTGTTGCGAATAAAAATGGTTGTGAATCTTAACTGATGCATAAATTACAGAAGCAATTTGAATTTCAAACAGTGCCAGTGTGTGGTAAAGAGGCTTATCAACATTCAGTGATGCGGCGCAGTGTTCTGAGCTAAGCAGACTACTGAGGCCAACATTAGAACGTGCAGTGGCCCGGACAGTCGGGCTCATTAGCCGCCAGCAGGGGAAATCAACCTACTCCACATATTCCTCAATTTGAAAAACTTCCCCTGCATGCAGGGGATCAGAATACATTTTCATCGAGTGATTGCCATGTACAGGGTGACAGGTGCAGCAGGGTAGTGAGAGCAGATTCCAACGAGGAAGCAACCATAGGTTGCCCTGAAAGAGGACATCATTGTTTGGATCTGCTGGGAGGAAGATGAGGCTGCGGTTAAGCCTGGATCCCTGTAGAGATAGTTAAAGACATTGCACTCCATACAAAGGGTTACGATTTCAATGTAGCCATGCAAGTATTTCCTGGAACCAGACGTTCAGACATTGACCATTTGAACAATTTCCATTTGTACTTTATAAAGAGAAAACTCAGTCTGAGTTTTATTTTTTTTTATCTCAGTCGGTGGCGCTCATGGCTTAAATATGACGTGAGGTTTCACTGAAATGGTTGTCCTAATCCAAGGAAGAGCAGACAGTGCCATCTGCTGGGCTATGAAATCGAGGACACTGTCTCATGAAGCCTCATAAACCTACACTAATTGTTGCTGTTTTTGCTCAGGAAATAGTTGAACAAATGAATATTTTAAAATTCTCACAAACCGTGTGAGAGAATTTTCACAATCACCTGACTAAACCTCATGTAGAGACGATTTTCAGGTGGCCTATGGCTTCCATGTTGCAACATCAGAAATATTTCTGATCCTGCAATCGGGAGCTTTTTCACTTAGATGTCACTTGGCATGTACAGCAACTCCAATGATCATGCACCATAATCTAGGCTGGCGACTATGGTAGTGTAGATAAGCAGCAAGATACTGAATTGCACACACAGATCGAATAGACTTAAGGTCTGTTTTCTAAGTGACATGCTGCCATCGACATCAGGATATGCAGCGGAAGGTGAAATGTGTGCTTCACATCATTGTCAACTGGCAACACACAAGGCTTACTTTGCCATCACCAATAAACAGTCACTTTTTGACGCCTTGGCAGTGAGAATGTGTTGTCTTGAATATTCAGATTTTTTTCAAATTGTTTTTAATGTGTGCGTGCTCTGTTTTCAAAATAGTTTTCACAATAAAATGGTCATTTGTGCTATATACAGTATAAATTAGGTTGAGAATCACTAGGCTCTGATATAAATATTCTTTGGCAGAGTACTTAGAACACTGTGCTGATGAGGCAGAACAATCCTCTGAGATAAGGAACAAGAGAGAACTGTATAATACAAGCGGGAAACTTCCAGGATACAGACCAGAATAATCATCATGGACAAGGAGAAGCAGACCTGGATATAGACTGTGGCAGGCCAACAAAGGGATACATATGTCAGCGAGAAGATGAAGGATGGATTGGCAGGAAAACCAGATGGAATCCCAGCAAAGACCCTCTAGGCAAATGTCTCGTCGCCATCATGCACACAGACCTATGGTTCAGAAGCAATCTGCTACCAGCAAAGGATGTGCGCTGGATGACAAGCAAATGGAGATTTATCCCCCAAAATACTCTCTAAAAACTACCCCAAAATACTTCTTGTCAGAGCTCATCTGGAACCACGAAGGACAGACAACCAGCAACTTCAACTGGCAGCTTTAGATGGCCTCTGTCCCTTGAGGTAGTAATGGATCAAATGCTTTGAGTTTGATGCTTGTGTCGAGCAAAAGTGGGTGCGTAAGAAGAAAACTTGCCCGTTAGGTGTCACAGGTCTGGCACCAAAGTGTTTCAGCGTTTGTGAGGAGTTGCTTAGTTCAGTGACGCTGTGAGGAGCATGTGAATCAGTCAGTTATCCAGTTTCTCGCTTATTGCAGTGTGTCGTTTAATTTTTCACTCAGCCAGCCTCTGAATGATTTATTTTGCCAGTTATTCTGTTCATTGTTTTATGTTTAGAAGGATTTCTCACTGACTGATGCTGCTTATCCAAATATGGCAAATGTTACATCATACATCAACTTCCAGGAAACTGTGGTGCTAAATTATTGTTGCCTGCGAGCACAGGTGATCTGGGGGTTAGCCTTTCCCTGTCCTTGATTTAGGATTATGTATTTTCTTATTGTATTGTATTATATTATTATATTGGGACTTTCTTTTTTATTCCATGATTTTCATACAGGTCAAATATGTACTGCATTTTTCACTGCACATTAGTTGCTAGTAGAGAGCCACTGAAATGTGAATGAAGCATTGCGTAATGAACTTTTTCTCGATGCAGTGGGGGATATTTAGCCATAAATACCAGGAAGAGAAATAGGGTCCAGTGCTCATCATCAGTAGGGTAAAAAGAACCTGTCTCACAACGGTGTTCTGCAGTCAAGTTCCTCACATGCTTTCTCATTATACTGAGGAATTGAAGGTGTCAGGTTTGGAGTTGAACACAGAAGAAGAATACAATATTTATTTGTTTAGTCATATCATGTCTGACACTCATTTAAGTATGATTTTCTATCGAACAGATGCTGCTATTGTCTTTTATAGACTAGAGCTATTCATATTTTCCATAATTCCAAAGACTGATTTCATTTTTTCTATTTAAAAATGGCATTACTGTTTGTTGTTCAAAGACATATAAACATAGCTGCCTGGCACAAAGTGAATTATCGCGTTAAGTGCAATGTTTTAGTGAAGCTAGAGTTGCCACATCTTCCCGTTTAACCGGATTATTTCCTCCAGATTAGCCTCTTTCGTGATACATTGCACTCTCACAGCACAGTCAGTTTATTTCAGTCAAATTCAATTTAGCTGCCACAAACTTATTAGAAACCAGATGTGTAGTCATGTAGACTCAGCACATTAGGCTTACGGCTTCATGTCACAAAGATTAATGAACGCCCGACACTCAAATATCACTGGAGTTAATTAATGCAACCGGAAAGCTTGTAACGCCGTCCCCTTTGAGTCAGGCAGTAGCGCACAAGTGAGACCTCAGTTCCTAAATATAATAACTGACAGACAGAAGTCCCAAGGCGACAGAAAGACATATTTGATTGCATGTCACATTTTGTCTGCTTCTTTGACTCGATGTCAGTCGACATAAAAACTGACATAATCATAAAAAGCATGACATATTTTCCTAATCTGTTTCTATGACTTCATGAATGAAAAGGACCTATATGTTAACACAGTCATGAAAATGCTTTAAAGTTAGGTGCCAAGGAAGAAAATGATTCAACTCATTTTTTTCAAGGTTACACAAAGTACTCTGTTTTCATGTCTGAAACACACCTGTACAGCCGGCCTCATGTGGGCTGGGGCCCACGCCTGTCTTGAAAGGATATAACAGCATTTTATCCTGCTGCTGAGGTCAAATCTGAGCACTGTAGTAAAGGTGGGGGAATTGGAAAATGTCTCACAAGATATACATGTTTCACAGTATGTGATGTGACAGAAAGACACCATAAAATCACCTCAATTACAAAATGTGTTTTTACTCGCCTTCAAAAGAAAGAAAATACAAAGACCTTGCAGGAAGAGAGTAACAAAAGGAGAACTAAACAAGAGTTCAACTTGCCTGCTATCAGTAACCACACAAGAAGGAGAAAAAAAGGGCTCAGGACAAAGAGTGCAGAAAATAAAATAAATAAAAGCCAATATACTTCACACAATTGTCTACTTCAAATCAAGTCATACCGATTAAAAATGACACGCATGTCAAAATGCATGGTGCATGACATTTGTTACTAAAAAAATAAAAATGCCTGAGAACCCAACTGATTTTTACAGTAAATGTGTGTTTCGGTTTTGACTTCCAAATCGGAATAAAATCAGTCTTTGTACCTTGAATTGGGAAGAGTGGTGGTTGCCAAACAGGAGAGGGAGTCCTTTTCAATGTCAGCAAATCTTTCTGTGACAGCTTACTGCAGTCTCCGAGTTAGGAGACGCTGTAAAACCATCACAGAGGAGATGACATCAAAAGGAGATGCAGTTGGTGAACATATTTCCTTTGTTAGCTCTTCAAAGCTTTTCAGCGTTACAGTTTTACAGGTACAGTATTTTTAAATGGATCCTTCAGGACACCTGAAATCTAATATATACTCCCAAGAATTGTTTGGTGATCAGCCAAGGCCAACTGTGCTGCACATTTCAAAACCACTGTGTGACTGCGGCCAACACGCTCAACCCCGCCTCCTCTGCCAGTTCCTCCTTCCACCTACCAATGATCACAGTAGAAGAAGCTGGGTTTATCTTCACAGTTCTTCAGAAGTCACGATCTTTTTATGTGATGACTCCAGTCTAAAATAGTTCAGCTTCGGTTCCTGTCCACGCCCATGGTTTAAACCTGGAGTTCTTTATTTATTTATATATTTATGTATCTAATATTATTATTATTGCAGAACCTGTACTCAGACAACCAATTGAAGTGAGGATAACACATTTCATTTTCCTTAATATCCAAGCAACATATTCATGTAGTTGCTGTAGCAATATGTACAACCTTCTTTATATATAAAGGATATATTGCTAAAATGTTTATCTATGCTTTTTTCATGTCAACCTTGTAATATAAAATGTGAAGTTCAACATCTATTTTTTTCAGTCTCCACAGAATAACATGATTTAGCAGGATTTTGGATATTGATTGTTCGGTCAGAGTATATGTGCTGATCACCTTTGCAATCGTATAAATCTGAGATTGTCATGGTCGAAGTTTAATGAAATAGTTTCATGACGAAGATGCATTGGTTTTATTTTGTTGAGCTGTTTTGATGAATCAGTGACAAAATCTGAACACCTTGTATGCGTGAGTTTGCTGCTGGACATCGCTGTTTTCAAATTTTCTCTGCAAGAATCAAAATGAAATTACATTTTCTTCTAGAGAGGTCAAAGTTGTCTCGCATGCAGGTGGGACTCTGGTTTCTGTGAGCCAGAAAATGTGAAATGGCAGAGATCAACACCGGTGAAATTTGACACTGATCTGAGATAAAAATGTTTCAGGTTCCACTTCTGCCAAGTCCTGAAAAAATAAAATAGTCTCAATTTGAAGTAAATTAATTTAAAATAAATTCCTTCATTTATATAGCAACATTCACTGTTTGCCAAGTGCTTTTTAATGCCAGGGTCATGTTCTTGGATCCAGTTAGAAACCTCAGTGCTAAGTTTGGAGCCTGCTGATGTGAGGTTTCACTCTATTAGTTGTTCAAGTCCAAACATGGGCCACAGGTCGGCTGTTGGTTAGCACTCTCGCCTTGCCGCAAGCGAGTTGTGGGTTTGATTCTCAGGTTGGATCAGTGGTCTTTCTGCATGGAGTATGCATGTTTCGCATGTGCATGTGGGTTTTCGCTGGGTTCTCCGATTTCCTCCCATTGTCCACTCACTAGGTTAGTTGGACATTCTAAAATTGCATGTGTGCGTGTATGGTGTGTGCTCTGCGATGGACTGGCAACCTGTTCCTGCCTCTCTCCCAATGACTGCTGAGGTCGGCACCAGCACTCTCCGCAACCCTCACCAGGACTAAGCGGTGGTTAACTGATGATGGATGGAAGTCCAAACATTTTACAGTCTAGTGGCCTCTGAAAATCAGGACACTGTTTCATCAAACCTCACTGTCCCTTCAATACTGTGAAACATCACCCACCCTTTACTAGCTGACACCATTCATTGGTCAAAACCTGCAATTGAAGCCTACTATTCCCTCCACCCTACCAGACCAGGTGGTGAAAAGTTACATACATGAATAAATTTGACCTCAACTGACTGACCGATAATCCACTTCTTAAAAGTCTCTCCTTTAACGCGGCATAGCAACACCTGTAGAACTAAAAATCCTAATGCAGACGATACATGACATCCAAAATTATTGCATGTGACTGTAAGTAGCCACATATTTTCAGGTTGCACAGGAGGACACAGTAAAACCCTTCCCACAAATGACCACCGGTGCTCACCAGAATATTATTTTCTAATCCCTGTTAAGATCTACTCCAAGAGCACCTGCATTATTTAGATTCGAATGTCTCTATCCAAAACATAACCTCACCAAACAAAGAGGAATAAGAGAGTAGTGCGGTGTGCACAGCTGGTGTTGGTCGGAGGATATATATAATCGGGGGAAGCTTTCTTCCTCTCTGTAGATCCCTATGATGCCCATCAGCTTCTGAACAGCAGGTCTGGTCCACGACTGAGATAAAGAGACACAAGAGACACAACAGTGCAATGTTTTATTTGATTGGTATTCACGACACAAACTTTGATTGTGACACTTATTTCTATCATTCGAACATCCAGAAAGCACTCCAGAGGACATCATGTCATGAAATGTAAAAGATTGTTTGACTTGCTCAGCCACCTCGAAATTATTCAAGTCAATGGAAATAAAACAGAAAAACGAAACAAAAAAAAAAAACTGCATCTCCATATTGAAGAAGTCTGATTTATCGATGACAACAGTCAGATGTAGTAATGGGCAGATGAGGCTTCATGACACCGTGTCCTCATTTTCAGCACCCACTAGGTGGCAGTGTCAGCTCAAAGGTCTGAGCACTCATTTCAGTGATATCATCAAATAATTTTAAACTGAGAGCGCCACCTACTGACCTTATTTGGTTCCAGAAGTTGTGGCTGTGTAAATAAGTTAAAAAAACAACAAAAAAAACAACACAAGCGTGGTCACATTTTTAATTTAAAGCAAACTCACGGTGCCATGATGTGAAAGCAGAGCAGAGGAATGCCAGATGACAATGTGAGGAGCGGACAAGGACAACATTAAACCTTTCACAAAACAATGTCTTCTTTCCACGCTCAGCCATTTTTGCTTGATGGTGCAGAATGATGTTCCTCAAAATAAAAAGCTGGTGTTTCTAATTCATGTTTGAACATCTTTCTGCACTCATTTTATATCTCACACACTTGCTGGACAAACATACACTGGTGTTCAGTCGCGTGTATGTACAATGTTTCATGTAATCATTACTTTTAAACAGTTTATTTTAGGCATTTAACTACTTGAATGATAACTCAGCATTCCTTCATTGACTCGATTGCCCAGCCCTGTTGGATGGGCAGAGTTACAGCAGGTCTTATCTTCTGTTCTGATAGACACCATTC
Source organism: Synchiropus splendidus (assembly GCF_027744825.2). Taxonomy (NCBI): domain Eukaryota; kingdom Metazoa; phylum Chordata; class Actinopteri; order Syngnathiformes; family Callionymidae; genus Synchiropus; species Synchiropus splendidus. The sequence goes on from NC_071344.1 coordinate 20,263,191, forward strand.
CTGCTGCTATTGCAATCTGGAATTTAGGCCAAAAAGAAAGACTCATTTGAAAGCTCAAAAGGTTTGAAGTGTATTTTACGAGAACCCACTCAACACATTGTCTTCCAAGCAGGTCATGTTGACTGCTGCAACACATTCTCACTCCAATGGCGTCAAATAGCATCTGTTAGCAAGTGGACTTATGCGTACACAGTTGTTACAGAAGTGAAAGGAACCTAAAGTGCGAAAGTATCCCCACTCTGTGCCTTAATCCTAACCCCAACCTCCAAACATGCCGTGGAAGGTTGACTTTGGCATCACCCTGGGATGCTAAAACGCTCTTGCAAATAGTCATGATTTGACTTCCAGCCCTCATTGCCATTGAAAGGCAGGAGACCCTACAAAGAGATATAGAATTCAACCCAACAGCTCGACATCTCAGACTATATTAACATGGTCTCCATGAAGACACTATCTGGTCTGTCAAGTTCCTTCAACATGAGCGTGCAGGGATTCAACCACTGTTGTTGGTGGCATGGGGAAGGGTCATGAAAACCAACAGTCTCCACCCACTGAAGAAAAAGGCTGTTTCCGTTTTTAGAAACATGACAGTGTGCTTGTAGATAAGATCAAGCACAAAAATGAAAGCATCAATACCAACCCCACACACCCTGACCACAACAGTAATTTATTTTTTAACCTTGCCTGCCTTCTGGAAATAACTTCATGATCTAATGCGACTAGATCATCATCACGGCCGTACCATGTTTCACCAGACAGTTCACCTTCAGCCCCGGTGGCAGCTATATAGCATTATGATGACTTTGCGACGGAATTCTTACAATCATCCACCCACATGTCTCCTGGAATCTTTGGCTTCCTGCTAGACAGCTCACCATCAGTGCCTTAGTAGCCAGTAGGGCCAGGGGTTGAAAGCAGAACAATAGCGCAAGTGAAAGGCACACACCGATGCATGTGCATGCACTCACACTCTTGACATCTATAGATGCACAAAAACCCAGCATATATAATCCCACACACAGTTATCTTTCAAAGTAGAAGCTGGAACTGTTACGTCTCTCCTTTAAACCTCGCGTTTGGATCTGATTAGAGGGAAGATGAAAGTGAGCCAGCCAGGTTTCTCAGCAGAGTCGCAGCTTTAACGCACCCCTGGGAGCTCGCAGCAAAACCAAACAATCACATTTGTTCTCTTCAATCAGCCTGCACTTCTCAATTCAGTTTTTGCCCTCATTGCTTGTTTCTTTTAACCCATTTGGTACAGGTATATCCAAACTTTCATGCTCCCATCAACACTTTATTTATATGTTTCATCACTTTTTTAAGCACAACAATTTTTACTTGCCTACAGGAGACCGGAGGAAAAAAAGTCCTTCCTGTGTAACGTTCCAAACGGCAAGGTGTTGTTTTGTATACAGGTGTTTTTTCGTCATCCAAAGCACTTCCCAAATACCTTCCACGTGATGTATTTGACACAACTGATGCAGTCGCATATAACGAAAATGAACTGTAAGTGAGATGCAGAAATGTGACAATGAATGCATTTGCAGGAACGTTGGAGGCTGACCTTCAGTGAAGTGAGCGAGACATTGACCATGAGCTGCTGAGTGGAGTACTGGCCCTCTCCGTGCTCTTCTATTCTAAGTTGAACACAACATACTGTTGCACACGTGCACATTTTATATTTGCTTTTGAAAGCAGTCAGAGAGGTACTTTAGAACAATGTCAATCTATATTTATTTATTTATTTAACTGCAGGACTTATAAAGGCCATCAGATATCATCTAATCTTTTGGATTCTTAATTTATCAAGGATAGGAATTTACTACCTGTAGTAAATTCCTATATACTTAACACTAGCACTTGTTTTGACTATGAAGTGCCCTCCAACGACTTCCTCCGAAGTGAAGTGATTGATGTCCCTACGAATTGGGACAACACTTCATGATGTCACATGAAGACATCATGTCATTGGCTGTGTTTTGTTTCCTACATATCCAGTGTTGGAGACATTTTGGAAATGCCAGCTCTTGCATCGGCTCTGATTTTACAATGAATGGAAAAAGAAATATTGCATTCCAAGCCTTAAAATTGGCTTTTGTAGGAGCGAATGTGAATGTGACCAGCTCTGAATGTGCGCTTCTGTGCAGTTTGGCTGTAACAAAGTCATAAACCAAGTAACGCTCTGTCTGAGACTCGCCTCATCCCTGTCCCAGCTCCAGCCCACAACAGGACATCACACCCTGGAGTGTGCGCTCCAGCCTCGGAGGTGTGGAGAGCGAGTAGCTCCTCTGTGACACTCGACCACGGTCCAGTGTGGAGACAGGAAAGGTTTTACACCTAAATATGAAGAAAAAACAGTCAGTAAATGTAGCTAACACGTCTGCATACAGAGGCTGCGTTATATACAATAACAAAGCGCAACGTGGGTCAGCTGATCGGTCTGCGCACGTTCCGGCTTTTTCTGGGGGCGTTCTCCTCCAGCAGCGTCACCGGGATACGACCGCTTCAAGCGGTACTTCAGGCGGAACCGCCGCTAGTTGGACAACCTGTTGGTCCGGATCAGTAGCTGAATGCAGGACACCAATTACCTGCGGTCTGTCCTCTGGTGAACTAAGCAACTCGATGTGTTGTTGTGTACGGTGACTTGTGTCCAAGTCTTTCTGAACTGTCATCAATTCATGAACTCCGCGGTCGTATCTGCTGTATGCCTGAAGTAAGTAAGAGTATTTGAAACAATATTTCTATTTTCTTTGAGTCTTTTCTGTTAGTGCCACTTTGTGGCAATCAATTAATGCAACAGTTAAATGCATTGTGATCAAACTATTTATCCTGTAGTTGAAATACTGTTGTATGGTTGATAATTACTTTGTTAAATTATCACCAACATATATACTGTATGTTTACATATCCATGTATGTTTTATATTCAGGAGACTGATTCATCACCAACTGCTTCAGTGTTGGTGTGACCGTCCACTTCCAGGAGCTGACCAGAGGACCACAGCCACAGACCGCATCTTTTTGTTGCAGACGAGGCTTCTCCTTTGCAACACAACTGCTAGTGCAAGAGTCAGCCACCTATTTTAACAAAGCATAGGTCTTTGCATATATAATTCATCTCTGCAATAAAACAAAGCTGTATTCAACTCAATTTGTTGACATTTTGCAAAGTGCTTTCGATTTTATTTTTTTCTGTGAAGCCATTTTCCACAAAAAGAAATGCTCTTTTATACTCATTCAATACACACAGAATCACAGTCAAACTTGCAGTGAACTACGTAGGTGTGTTTTGAAGGATCTTCCTCAGAGCGACGAGGGTCCGGTTCTTCAATGAGACTGTGGCTACAAAGAAAATAAATGAAGGATCCAAATGATCCAAATTTCAGTCAGCTGTTGTTTTGCTTGGTAAAGTAACATGTACATTTTAAATTCATGTGGAACCTGGAAGGAACGAGGACCTTGAAAACTCTCATTTTCTGTGCTGGGTTTGTGGAGGGAGTTCAGTTGTTCAGTTGTGTTGTCTTGAGTAGCCGGAATCGCTGTAAGTAGCTCAAATCGCGTAGCGTCGCACACTCCAGTCGTGTCGCGGCCATGTTGGTCACTGCTGATCGCCGTCAGTCACCCAAACTCCATTGACTTTGTATGTAAATCAGCAGTGTCGCTCGTGGAAGTCGCGTTCGTTGTGAACGTACCTTAAAACGCCTATGTAACATTTCTTACTCCCTTACCAAACACTCTGCCTCAGACATTAGAACAGGGGTCCTCAAAGGGCTGCAGTGGGTGCAGGCTTTTGTTCCAGCCAGTCGCCTTTTCACCAGTCAAGTGTATAAAGATTCTAGTCAGTTGCGTGTGAGTCTGAAGAAGCTAGTTTCAGATGATCTGATGAACCTGAGTGGTTAACCAAGGTGTGTATGTTTGAGTGGAATAAAAACCTGGACCCACTGTGGCCCCTTTGTGGATCAGTGTGAGACCCCTGCATAGACCATAGAACACTCAATAACCAGAATCAGTGCACATCCATAAATTATGATGGCAACTTCCCTCTGGAAATTGACCAAAATAGTCTCAAATTCCACATTACATGTGCTACAATGTGCATTATATCAGGACAGTTTTTGTTCAGTAGAGACAGAAAAAAAGCATGGAGTGCTACAATTTGTCTTCACCAGTTAACATTTTTCGAAGGGGTTTCGTGACCGTTTCATGAGTGTGACTGAATGCAAACATCTGTACAGAATCCCTCTTTTCTTTTGCTCACTCTCATCCAAGATCAAGTGTCCTGTTAAGTGATCACCAGAAACTAGTCGAAGTCTTTCCTTTATAAATAGCAATCTGGAAAGAGACAAGTTCCAAAGTACTAAATGGTGCTGCCAACACAAGGACAATTTTGCAAGCATCGTGAACAATGCCAGCTCCTTGTTTTCCTATTGTAGAGCAATATCTAAAAATGAGTTGCGTCAGAGCCTCCAGCTTCATCTACAGTGAACAAGCCTCCATGCCAATGAAATGACGAAAAGGGACACATCCTTTGTGCCAGCTCAGTCTCTCATATTTCACTTTTCAATCATAAAACATATTTAGAAAACCATACTTATGGTTCCAGCTTTCACTTACATCTTAAAATATTGAAATCAAACTCTCACATTTTGTCATGGCTCTGCTTCCAGGCTCCTAGTCCTGGTTTTGCTTCTCTCCCTCTGTTTCCTTTGGCACACGGCTGGAGCCGATTACCCCCTGATTACGGTCTTCAAGAACACCTGGGCTCCAGCAACGTGTGCCAGATCGTTGTCATTGTTTCCTGCCAGTTCTCCAAGGCCCTGTGTGTTTCCACGTCCTCTGTGATGTTTCCTCTGGTTCCTGTGCTTCTGGACTCCTCTCGTTCCCCCGTGGTAACTCCTGGTTCTCGTGTCTCTCCCTGTGTTCGGCTTCTTTCGTTCCATTTGCTAGCTCTCCTGGTTCTCGTGTCTCTTCCTGTGTTCGGCTTTTAGTTCTGTTTGCTAACAAGTTAATTTAACTCGTGGCTCTCTTTGTTTTCGTTCTCTTGTTCTGTGAGCTTGCTAGTTCTTTTGTTACACTGTTTAACCCTGCTGCCTTGAGTTAGTGTTTTTGGTTTCTTACTGTTTGCCGTGTTTCTTTGGTTTCTTTTGTAGTTTATTCTCGGTTTCATTTGTGATTTAAGTTCATTTAACTCCCGGTTCGGTGACGCTTTCTGTTTTGACTTTTTACTAATTTTTGTGCACTTCTGTTAGTTTCATTACTGTTTTTTACACTCTGCGTTTGCTCTGTTTCTTCCCGGTTCGGTGACGCTTTCTGTTCTATTTTAGTTTGTTTAATTATTAAATATTATTTATAATTCCCTCCTGTGCCTACAACGACTTGCACTTGGGTCCTACACCACGTCCTCCTACGTGGCTTTAGCTCCCTCGTCCCTTCGTCCCGTGACACATTTATGAGAAACTACTCATGTATTACAGCTGGGAGAAGGATATACTGCTGCAGCTGGTCTTCACAAAGGGTGCTACATACACACAACACTACACCTTGTGAAAAAGCTACAGTGACACAATTAATTGATAACCATCTTTCTCTGCTCTTACCTCAAACAGCAGATTCCAAAAACGACGCTCCTTCAGTCCCTCATATTAACTGGGTTTCGCACTGGAATCCCAGCTAAAGAGGAGGACTGAATTGCGCACAATCTTCATTACACAAAATGTGAAAAAAAGCAATTACATGTCACAGAATGTGGCAGAACCAGTCACATGACCAATTCACTCTGAAAACACCAAGAGACAAGCACAGACAGAGGAACTGTGTTCTGTGGCTTTGCTTGAAAAGGGAAGAGAGAAGAATATAATGACCACTTTAGACACAAAGCAAAGTAATACAGAATTGTACAGGTTCAATAGGATTTGGTTATATAATTGTATTTATATAACCACAAATGTCTTTCTAAAATGATGACAATTAAACTACAATTAAAAAAATGCATTTACAGTCTTTGTTTACTGCACTTAGTAAAACTGCTCGATGGCCATGCCATTGCTTTATTTGACAACAAATGTATGTGTTCCTCCTCGCCAGTCCCGCTACTTAATGACTGCAGCTTAAACTCTGCTTCTATTTCATATGTGCTCCGCCCTCTAACGGCCTTCGCTATTGGTTTATCCACATCGAGGCACTGACCTCGGCCTGAGACTTCGATAGAGGGGCAGCACAGTGAACCCTTCGGTCAGCAGGCCAGCAAGATGACGCAGTTAAGTTTTCATTATTGAGTTGCAATATTATCATGCCACCCATTTTGAATGACAAAACTCGTAGAGATGTTTATCTGATCCACTGAAGCCATTCTTCCTCATCTCTCAAGCAACAGAGATGGCTCGCAATGCAGTAAAAATCAAACTATGAGTAGTTCATCTCCGTAATGGGAGGTGGTGGTCAAACAAGCTGACAGGTAGCGAGGAGTCTTGACTAACTTAGCAGCCATGCTAACTGTTGCGAACATGGTGTTAATGTCTTCTCCTTAAATCAACAAATTTAATCTTCTTGTTAGAACTAGTGATCCAAATGATCTGAGTGAAAGAAGTTGAAGACAAATCTCGACACTTGCAGAACATCGTCGCGTGCTACAAAACACTCTTTTAAATTTCTAATTAAAATAAAAATCACAAGACAACTGAAACTGAGCAGTAGAGGGTTATGGTTGAGGCATCAAAACTCACTGTCTGCTGATGACATCCTGTGACCTGACACCTAATATCTAAGTTTAGTGTGGATGTGGCCTGGAAAAGGGACTGGTGCAGATGCTCACTGGCATATTTGCCTCGGGTGTTGACGGGACAGCGTCGCATACTTGTCTCAAGTGCTTGATGACCAGGTGATAAATGTGTGAAATCTTTGAATGACAAATACTAGCATGCATAATATTCTACAAATGTTGCTCAAGAGAGATAATGGATCGCAGCTGACATACATTTTGATTGTGTCATTTGTGACAAATTGCTGCTGATAATCTGAGCATGTGAAACTATTAAAAACAGTAACAGGGTCATTTGTCCTGAGCTTCCACTGAAAGGACGCATAGGTTCAGATTTAGTATTAAAGCCTCTTTTCTCTGACGGAATAATTTGAAAGATGATGAATGACCAGTTTGGCAAAGAGTGATAAAAGCTTCAGTTGAGTAACCAGTGTGGTAACCACTGTCAAATTAGGACATGGAGAGACGACAAAGCATCAAATCATTTAGCGGGAAAACAGATAACAGAAAGTCCATTAATGTGATTTCCAGTACTTCTATCATCCTACATCAACTCTTGAGATCTGTCATCAGGAGATCAACCATAGCACCTGTAGCGATTGGTATTTTGGCCGACTGTGAATATGCTCTCAGGTATTTAGCTATGCACAAACTTAGTCCTCGCTGATATATCTTGAAGTTCCATTCATTTAATACAATAATATCTTCTTGTCTGATATGGCAGAGGGAAAAAAATTTGGTTTTCTACAACATTCATATTTTTCACGCGAAATTTAGCCACTGTGAGATTTCATTGCTGCGCAAGACATTCATGATGACGCCCCCCTGCTGCTGTGGTAGACTTTCCAAGCAACCAGCGTGGAGGAGAAGGGAGATGCAAGCGGGTCGGAATCAGTGCTGCCAACACTCACGCAATCGGCGTGAGACTCAAGCAAACAAGGTGTCTCGTGGTCTTATGCCAGACTTCTGAATTCTTTTTGACTTTATACGGGATAAATGTGCTCCGCAAAACATTGTCCAATGAAACCTTCCCACACATCTTGCTACTACTGGGTGAGATCATCTTGTTGCCCATATGTTTCCGATCATTTAGATAAAATACTGAGGGTGAAGCATAAGAGATGGGCTGAGAAGTTACGTGACAAAAAGGAAGCCTCTTGGGTAGGGCAGAGAGATACATTTGCTGTGGTCAGTTGGAGGAGGCGGGTCACACTGAAGAGGTATTAATCACACCGTCTCTGTTATCGTCTTCAACTTGGAACTAGTGTAGTATTGTGATTCTTCTCACCAAGGTTTTCCTCGATATTTATTTTGATTGACTTTTTGTTCTAGTGTTTGAGATTGCTTTTATTCATTTCATTTGAATACTAACTGAATTTGCAATTTTGGTTTAATATGGAACAGCAACAGCATGATGATGATGATGATGATTTTCGACTGGTTCTATTATAAACAATTGTAAACTTTTCTCTCTGAGAAATGAAAATGTAAAAAGGGGCATGATAGGGGTTGATGATGAAAGAATTGTAATAATGTTTGATGGGGAATAGAAATAAATTAATTGATTCAATTCATTCAAACTTGAATATATCAACTATTGAGTCATGTTGAATAACAACGTAAGGCAAACAAATACATGTTTTGATGTTAAATTAAAGCCATAACTGTCATATTTTGTACTAGGTGAACTGGATACTGGAAATTGCCTCTAGGTGTGTGTGTGTGTGTGTGTGTGTGTGTGTGTGTGTGTGTGTGTGTGTGTGTGTGTGTGTGTGCGTGTGTGAATGGTGTGTTTGGCCTGAGAAGGACTGGCAACCTGTCCAGGGTGTATTCCTGCCTCTCGCCAAAAATGACTAGGACAGGCTCCAGCACTCCCCGCTACCCTGAACAGGACTAAGCCGTGGTTAACTGATGATGTATGTATGTATGTATATATTTGTTCCTCTCAGTTGTTCATTTTACTTTCAGTGCTTCTCCTGCTCCTCCTCTATGAATGGCACACAGCTGGGAACAATCCTCCAATCTCCACACCACAACTTAACCTTCCTGGTTCCAGACACTTGTGTAGATTGTCAAGTTCTCCTGTCTCTTGCATTCGTGTGAGTTGTAGTTCAGAATGCTTAACCCTCAGACCAGGATCCCATGACTCACTGACCAATTGGCAGCAAAGGCTCCACTCTGCTTCAGTATAAGAGGGAGCCCAACTCAGAACCTAACCTTTTGTTTCCTCTTCAGCCATGTGAGGCTGTTGGAGTATTGATCTATTTAAGAGAGAATGTGTACTTTGCTTGTGAACATGAAAGATGACTCTGCTGCTGCTGTGTGTGAATTTTGTCGTCAGGACTACATGATAAATGTTTCGTCCAAACATGGCGTCATGCTTGAGGTGCCGAATGCTCGACCGCCCACCAGTCCAAGTGCTGGGCCAACTTTGAAGTGGAGGACAAAGAGTGCTGCGACGCCGTGTTCCCAGTCATGCTGTTTCCTGAGGAAGAACCCAGCGAGGGGGAGATTGACATGGACGATCTCGATCCAGCGGAGCCACTTGCTAATTACCCCATCAACATGCTTCCCAGCAAATTCGCTGATGACACATATGGGGGTGGAAATGCCTGGCGGAGCTGAGCCCACCGACCTCCTTCACTCCTGGAGTTGCAGTAGGCTGCATCATGGATGCCAGGAAGGCGAAGTGAGGCCAGGCTACTGGCAGCAGTAGCAGGACCAGCGACCTCCGCAGTGACAGTAGGCTTCCCGCAGATTCCGGAGCTGCAGACACAGTGGCAACAGAGCGAATGGTTTAAGTCAGGGGTTCTTAACCTTTTTGTTCTCGGGGCGCACCTTTTCCAGAACAAATGACTCCAGGGCCCATTCAAGGAGTAGAACCGAGTCATTACTGAGATTACTGATTTCAGAATTACTTGTTTTATTTGAGTTCAGTACCCATACATATAAACAAACCAAAACTTTGTGAAATGACATGAAACCATGTGATCAGCGCAAAGATATTTGTCCTCGAAAATTCCAAACAGCAGCAGAACCAGGTGCAAGTCATTTTCTTTAAATTTACGAAAGAAAAAAAAGAAAAAAATACACTCGATGCAAACTGTTGAGAAAATTGGAAAATGAATGAATAAAATTCTGAATAAAATGAATATAATAAACAACATCTAAATATCATAAAATGTATATATGTTTTCATAAATAATGAACATAAATAAACTAAGAAACATAAAGATAAGTAAAGTGTAAATTAAAGTATTGCCATAAAATGTTCTAAACTAAACTGCTCCAACAGGTGATTTCATGAACAGTTTTTACTGTTGGGAGCACTTTCTCTTTCATTTTTTCTTCTCAAGAACTTCTACACAGTTAGTAACTATCACAAATGCAGCTGTCAAGTCAATTCAGTGACACACAACTGCCACCATGTGTGGCTCACAGCCCAACCATGGGCCTCAGTGTTATTCTATCTGCAGGGATCCGCAGAGATGTTTAGTCTCCAGGAGGAGGTTCTGTTGCTGCCGAAAGGTACGTTCAAACAGAACGCGACTTCCGCGAGCGACACTGCTGATTTACATACAAAGTCAATGGAGTTTGGGTGATTGATGGCGATCAGCAGTGACCAACATGGCCGCGACACGACTGGAGTGTGCGACACTACATGATTTGAGCTACATACAGCGATTCCGGCTACTCAAGACAACACAACTGAACAACTGAACTCCCTCCACAAACCCAGCACAGAAAATGAGAGTTTTCAAGGTCCTCGTTCCTTCCAGGTTCCACATGAATTTAAAATGTACATGTTACTTTACCAAGCAAAACAACAGCTGACTGAAATTTGGATCATTTGGACCCTTCATTTACTGTCTTTGTAGCCACAGTCTCATTAAAGAACTGGATGCCGCCCCACTTCCTCCGCCTCTCTTGACCCTCGTCCCTCCGGGGAAGATCCTTCAAAACACACCTACGTAGTTCACCGCAAGTTTGACTGTGATTCTGTGTGTATTGAATGAGTATAAAAGAATTTATTTAACTGCAAATAAAGAGTTTGACAATGAACATTTCTTTTTGTGGAAAATGGCTTCACAAAAAAAAAAATAAAAAGCACTTTGCAAAATGTCAACAAATTGAGTTGAACACAGCTTTGTTTTATTGCAGAGATGAGTTACATATGCAAGGACCTGTGCTCTATTAAAATAGGTGGGTGACTCTTGAACGAGCAGTTGTGTTGCACTGATAACTGTTTTTTCAAAAAAAGGAGAAGCCTCATCTGCGACGAAAACATATGCGGTCTGTGGCTGTGGTCCTCTGGTCAGCTCCTGGAAGTGGACGGTCACACCAACACTGAAGCAGTTGGTGATGAGTCTCCTCTTACCGAATACCTGCAAAATATAAAGCACACATGGATATGTAAACATATATATGTTGGTGATAATTTAACAAAGTATATATCAACCATACAACAGTGCATCTACCTCACAGGATAAATAGTTTCATCACAATGCATTTAACTGTTGCATTAATTGATTACCTCAAAGTGGCGCTAACTGACAAGACTCAAAGAAAATATAAATATTGTTTCAAGTGCTCGTGGTTCTGTATACAAATTATTGATAATGACAGATTATATATCTCCAAAAATTACTTCAAGCACACAGCACATACGACCGCGGAGTTCATGAATTGATGACAGTTCAGAAAGACTTGTACGCAGGTCACCGTACATAACCACACATAGAGTTGCTTACCGAGGACAGACGTTCGCCAGAGGACAGACCGCGGGTACTTGTCCCGCGGTCTGAAAAGTTGCGTTCGGTGTGAACGTACCTTAAGAAGGGTGTTAATGAGCCTTTTTGAAGAGCTCTGGGAGTACATTGATCACTGGTCATCTCCAACTGCACCAATAGCATTTCCTGGTCAGAGGGCGTCAGAGGTGAAAATTTTGCCACCACATCTCGGACTATTGTGCTGAACACACCTTGTCTCGAGACAGAGCGAGCAGTGTGAAACCGCCCCTATCAGCCCTAAAATCATCATCATTTCAAAGGCAGTGCGGCTCTCAATAAAGCCGTGGCATTGTGCCATGATTGTTTACGTGTCACATGTCTCTGGCGGGCCCGGTAATCCTCCTGCACGCAGTTGTGTTTGAAGCCACGGGGAGCACAAAAACGAGGAGGGTTTGTTATTCTCTTTGCGTCCTTGCGTCCTTTATATATATATATATATATATATATATATATATATATATATATTTAAATTGTTAATTTAATCTGATTCTTGTGTCATCTGTCGACCAGTTCCAATAGCACTTGGGTCCATCCTTCCACACAAGCATCTCGGTTTATTCTTGTTTTTATTCATCAACTATAATGGACATACACATAGTTTTCGTTCGTGCTATAACATTGGTGCCGTCTCATCGTCTCGTCTTTGTCAAGGGAAAAAGGGTTGGTAACAAACATATTTTATCTCATCGGCCGAAACTAACTCTACGTCACCCGTCGCGCTTCATAAAATAGGTGTTACCTTATGGTTCAGGCAGATTTATTGTCAATTCTGCCATGTGCATTGCGTATAGAGTTTGAAATGTCATGAACAACAAAAAGTCAAACAACAACAAAAACCCAAGTGTCGAGTTAACAATGAGAGTGCAAACACTTAAATGTAACCCTGTATTCTCCTGTGCATTGTATAGTTTTCATTGTGTGTGTACCACTGCACCGCAATTAGTGTTTTTCTTTTCTCTGCTGTATGTGTCAGTACGTGTCTGTTGGTTTCCTCGGGCCTGTTTTTGCCACATTTTCTGTTCCTCTCTTTCCCTTGTGTGTGTACACGTTTCACCACTAATGAAGAAGTATCTGACTTCTCAGACGAGTCTAACATTAGATAACAAAGTGCTGAGTGCCAAGTGGGTCATTTCAACGTATGTGATTTTCACTGTTATTCTCGGTGAGTTGTCTCTTCAGTGACCCTGAATCTGTTTTGTGAACCCCAACACAGTTCGACACCACAGCCACATGGACGTAGTTCAGGATTAGTTTATGTGGTGTGTTCAAAATGCAGCATGGCACTGCAGTTTCCTTTTGACAGACTCCTGCATCAAAGTATTCAAAAGTTACCCGAATCCATATGATGCATGACCCCAAAATTACACAGAATAAATACACACACACACAAAATAAATAAATAAATAAATAACAAATAAAAAATGGGTAGCTGAAGTGTGAAAGTACCAGTCTATGTAACAGTGAGGTTTGAAACGTTATTATCAATAAAAGGTTAATCATAGAAAGCAACTTAACCAGCAACTAGTTGTCATCTTGTTAGGAACAGGTGGGAGGATGGGGAGGAATATTGAAGATGAAGAGGAGTGACAACAGGACAGAGAGTGAGCAGCAACTCAGCTGAACAGTTGCGTCACATGACTCCCGAGAGTTGAGATAAAAGTCTGTTTGAAACTGGCTGAAGATTAAACTTGTCACCTCAGTTCTCATTGTTCCTGTCTAACAGTGACAGGTAACGGAGCAGATCCCGGATTGTTTCATCACTCAGAAGTCCTGAAGCAAACCAATGTAAATGTGTAACTGTTGCTTACTTCTCCCACATATATCGCCTCAAACTGGAAACCCTTTCTGTGTGAAGTACTGTATACATTTTGTGTGATTGACAATAGTGCATTTTTCTTTTTTAGATTTGGTATAATGCGCTCTATTTTTAGTTATTTTGAACATTCATTCAAACTTCACATCTGTATCACACGTTTTCACAGCAAAGCATCAAAAAGCCTTGACTCAACAGAAACTGAGATAATTGTTGAATATGAGAGACTGTTTCCTCCCTGCGGAGTGATATTAAATATTTAAGGTTTTCCTGCAGATGCTGACAATGTTCTCCTCGTAAAAACTCTGCAAAACAGAGACTGAAGGAGGACCATCACTATCATACAAACAAGCCTTGGTTTCAGTGAGTGCCATAAAGGCTAACAGTAACTGACCAATACCAATAGAGACGCTGCTCTGCGATTCATTCAGGAGCATGCCAGAGAGCAACTCATCACTCTTCTATTCTTGATGAATTGCAGGATTTTCTTTTTTTGTCCAACTCTCTGTTTTACTCAAAGTTTTTCTGAAGATAGTTTTGTTAGATTTTTTTCTGCAATTGAGAGTTCGGTGCAGAGTGGAAAAGACTGTGTAAAATTTATTTAGATGTGAACAACTTTAGCTTATTGTTGTGCAAAGGTCTGCACAACTATATAGAGAGTGTGTTGCCTGGTTTACAGCAAATACATGCACATGAAGCCATCAAGCACAACACAGGATTAACTTGGATTACTTTTAATTTGGATAATTACTTCAGGACAAAAATAATTTATTAAATTGCATATGAACTTTCTTTTGCAGGGAACAATTTTCCAGTGCACTAAATGCAGGAGCACAGCATTACACAATAACCAAACATCAATGATGATGGACTGCACTAAGGATGAACAGATTCTAAAAACCCCTACAAAAAAACACAGCTTTTTAATAAGCATGTATTAGTGATGGGTCGATGAGCGACTATGAGACGGTATTGCTGGGTTGATGAAACTCTCCAACTCTCTTACTCACCGACTCGACAAGCAGGGGGCAGTATTGCAGTCACTCCACCGCACTGTTGTGCGTAAGAGAGAGCTGAGCAAAAAGTCAAAGCTGACCGATCAGTCTTCATCCTGATCCTCACCTATGGTCATCAGCTTTGTTGCCGGGGGGAGAACTTGCAACTTTCTGAAGCTGCTGCTTGCGCGACCCGGTAGATGTCACTCTTGGTTTAATCATCAAAATAATGTGAAGTTTCATTGAATTTCTTGTGCAGTGCCATCTGATAATCAGGACACTGTTTCATGAAACCTCACCAACCCTTCAATACTGTGCCATGAAAACTTAAAGAAAATACATTTGACTAATGCACTCCATGCATTTTATTTATCATTTATGTTATAGATAAAAAATAATAATCCTCACGTCTGTCAGTTGATTGATGACACTCTTATTTGACTTTGTTGTATGAAGGAGAACAAATATCCTCTGGCATTGTGCTGTCTGTAAGTAACAGCAAACAGATGAATTAATTCAATTTCCAAGCAGTGCATGCATGCAAAACAAACTATGTTTTGACTAGATGAAACAGTGCTACTCTCAAGTTTCTAGTTATAAAACCTTTTGACAAACAAAAGGTGCTGGCGAACTATGTTTGGTGTATTCTGGTGATATACATCATGCATACATTGTCACTACAACTAAACCAGGGTCCAATTGGTGTTGATTGACGTGGCTTCAATAATAGTTTTGGTGACATAATATTGAGGCATGTTTCATTTTGTCAACCGGCACTTTCACTGGTAATGAGGGTGGACTGGAGAATGTATCTGCATATATCTGCTAGTGTGGACCAAAATATGTGGTTTGGAAGGAATGAAAGCCTGCATTGTCATTGACAAAAAAAAAAAAAAGGAAACATATTCAGGTTGATTTAGTTGCTTCTACTACCGTCTTCTGTTGTAGTCTTGTTCACTGCTTTTGACTCTTCTGAGTATTTTTTGTGTCATGCTTTTCAAGGATTTTCAAGTTGACATGGTACATTGTACATGTTTCCCATCAGCCTAAGCATGTTAGCTACCATTTGATTGCAACCTTTCATGTTTAAAATCTTCTGTCAAACTGTTCATGCAAAAAGCATATCATTTATAAAATGTCATTATAGTCCAAAGAAGCAACATGGTGTGGTAGTATTCCTCACAGTCCATCCATCCATCCATCCTCATCCACTTATCTGTTGCCGGGTTGTGGGGGCAGCAGCTTCAGAAGGCTGCGCCAAATACCCCTCTCCCAGGTCACATCCACCAGCTCCAACTGGGGGATCCTGAGACACTCCCAGGCCAGTGTAGTCCTGTAGTCCTGTAGTAACTGGTCCTGGATTGATCCCTCAGTCACCTGACACCTCCAAAGGGAGGCGTCCACCTGAACTGACTCCTCTCAACGCTGAGAAGCGGCGGCTCTACTGCGAGTCTCTCCCCAGTGACAGAACTTCTCGCCCTAACGGTTAGACGGTAAAATATTGGACTCCAGCCTAAGGCAACCCACACGTTGGAGAGAGCATGTGTTTTTTGCAATGGTTGTTAAAGAGCCAATCCAGTGGGCCCTGAGAATGAGAAGTAGCCTTATGAGCCTTATAAGCCCATCACATGTCAGAACCAGCAGCAACAGGTACCCATGGCACACATAGCTTTTGATACTGCACTATATATTAAATGTGAAATAAAAGGTTATCTAGCAGGTTGTAGCAGGTTATCTAGCCAGTCCTGCTGCGCAACACTGGAGCAGTGTGGCAGTAGGTGCTGAGGAAGAACACAGGCGAAACGCAAAGAGCACTGTAATGTCAATAAACAACAGTGATTTCAGAGGTCTGATGGTTGTTTGCCCGTAAGAATCTAATGTTAAAGGCACAGGATCCAGAGAGAAATAAGTGCTGTTTACACGGAGATGAAAACGACTGAATACGTCACCGTCATCCGTCAGTTCAATGCAGCTTTGATTTACACAGTGATGCTGCTGTTTCCCGGCCAGTCCAACTACTTTTGAAAACTGGGTCCACAGTGGGAACACTTTGTTTACTGGAATAAAGAAAAGTTTTTCTGGCAATTAATACCTGTTAAATCAGTGTAATTTGTCTGCATTAACTGATCCGTAAAGCAGTCCTTGCTTGCAGTGTTGGTGAAGATGCCAGCCACTCGTTGCCATGAAAACGCTTCCCTGAGAACACTGAGTTTGCGTATGTCGACTAGGGACAGAACCTCCCGTGGCTGTATTGCACTCATCTTCAGTTAACAAAAAAAATGAAATAAAAGAAAAAAGGTGGTATGACCACGGTCAGCAGATGCTTGTTTTTTTTTTAATTCAATGTCTCACACCGCACGTAGCAGCCCGGCAGCGCGTACTACAATTATGGCAGCCAGCCGGCATCACGTACGACAGTTACGGAAGCACAGTATCCCAACATATCACTCTCACACAGCCATCTACCACTACAGTAGTACCTATAACCCTTACGTCGGCTATCGCAGTACATTTACATGTCACGTGCAAGGTGAAGGCCTGGGCGGATTTCATACAGCCTGGCGACGCAAGCGAGCTGGAGTGTCATTGGATCAAAACTTTAGCCTTAGAACAACACAGGTGCGAGGGTCATATGACATAGAGAGAATATGAAGAATACTTGTGTATATTTCATTGAAACTTTTAGTGTGACTGTAATCATGATTTCTGCCAGCAGAAAAGGCCTTGAACTGCCCGGTGGTCCACCACTGATAAAAAGTAATCCTTATGTAATATGAACATTCATGTATTTACTGATAAAACTGATGTAATGGTTTTGAAATGACTGCCACTTTGAGTTAAGTGGGCCTTTTGTGTACACAAGAGTCTTGCTTGAGTTCATCTCACGTGTTAATATTTTTTTTAGTGTTGCTCAGTTAAGGTTATTAACACAAAAGAACTGCACGTAAATACAGGAGCAGCAATACACATTCTGGTTATTGGAGCACAAACAATTTCACAGAGGTCAGATGGGTTCAGCGACCGCAACAGACGATGCACTGGTGCTTCGCTATTCCCAGATCTGCCTAAATGCTCTGCTTCTTTTCGTCAGGTTTGCGATCCGTATACTGTGTCAAACCTGTCGGATATCTTCAAAGTACTGCTTGAGATATTGAGGTATGGATTTGCTGCAGCTCTCTAAGTAAGCCAATTAGTTGCAAACATGCTTATCCCACTAAGTCTAGCTGCTTTTCAGACAAAGGGCAGCAGGCCAAAAATTAAATGTAAGGAAGATTGCTTGCTGTTTGGACTTGCTGTTCCATTTCTCATTGTTTTTGCACATTTATTCACCAAAGATTGGTGAGGTCTTTGGGGGGGCTCAGTATAAACTAAGCATGTATGCTGACCCAAGTTTGTCAAGGAGAAGTTCTGAGTCCTGTTTCATATAAGAGATGTTTTATTGTTCTCAGACCTATTTGAGTGGCACCATTTTTCTGCAGCATCAATGGCGTTTTCAGACAGCATTCTCCCCCTCAGCTCAGTTATCTATCCCATTGTGGATCACTCCGTTCTGAGCCCCCCGTGACAATTTCCTGGTCTCAAGTTATTTTAAAAACTCGTTCACTAGCACTAGGTTTCGAGTGCCCTGCATTATGAAGTGCCCTGCATTATGAAGTGCCCTTCGACGACAAATTGAGAAGTGATTGAGTTCCCTAAGAATTGAGACAGCACTTCACGACGTATTCACTTACATCACGCGTAAAGACAACGTAAGCACCATTGACTGCCCTGGTTTTTTGTTTGCTATCAATTGTTCGAGACGTTTCCTATGTTATCGACTTAATCATGTTGGCCACGAAACCAGTCCTGTCAGAACTCATCAAGATCATGTTTTTAGTGAATAATTTATCAATTTCTGTTTTATTTGTGTTCGCATGTGTTTGCATGGACACAAACATAAATGGTCATGGTAAGTTGAGAGGATCAGGAATTGAATTGACCACCTGCATATCACAGAGCATATGAAGGTCTCTAAACACAGTTATGCTGTGACTTCAGCACCCTCACTGCCAGGTCCTTCTGGTTCTGCCGCACCTGGTGCTCAAACTCCCACTGGCCCATCTCCAAGAAAAAGGGCCAGGAAGAGTGATATGCTTATTGATTTTTTTTAAAGCACGAATCTGCCAAAGAACAAAAAAGGCATGAGGAAATAGAGGCAGAGACAGATGTCTGTTTTGTTTTATTCAGATTTTCAGATTTTAGATTTATCTGTTTAATTATTGAAATATTGTTTTATATTTGCATTGATTTTGTTCTGTTCATTTCCTTAATACAAATATTTAAATGAAAGTTCTTGGCTTCTGTTTTTCAACCAAGCATCATCACCAATTCATGCAGAATGCCACATCATTATAAAACAAACTACCAAGGTGTTGAACAAAATATAAAAATGTAATACAATGTAGAAATATGAATCAGAACAATACACAACAATAACCGTAACTATATACACGATCATATAAAACGTTAAATGTGGGCACAAAGCAAACTGTTTGGCCAAGATGAATTTTCAAATGAATGGCTGGTGATATCATATTAGGGCAGCTAGTCTGTCCCTTGTGGCACTCACTGGAGTTTCATTTGTATCAGAGAGTTGCGACGGCAGTTCTGCGTCCATGTTGGTCAGGTTCCAAACCGTTGTCTACATTGTCTAGACACACATGATGAAGAAAGGCACAAGATGCTATTACCTGTGGTGCAAATGTTGGTCGGACTTCCAGAGCCTTGAAAAGTGCGGACGTCCGCTGTGTTTTCATCATGCCATAAGCTCTTTCTATAATTGAACGCCCCTTTGACAGGTGGTAGTTGAACTTGGTTTGAACTCTGCCATTCACCGGTTCTCTGTAGGGAGTGATGAGGCAGACTCCACGTCAAACCAGAAGCGCAGGATAGGCACTTTCCTGTTTAACGTATTGTATGTCAGGGGGTGGCCATGGAAAATAGCTACAAATCCGCATTTAGGCGCTAACACTGTTAACACTTGTTTATAAAACGCATGAAACTTTAGAATAATACATCACAGTTTTTTTTTTCTTTTGTAGAT
The DNA here is from genome assembly GCF_027744825.2 of Synchiropus splendidus. Lineage (NCBI taxonomy): Eukaryota > Metazoa > Chordata > Actinopteri > Syngnathiformes > Callionymidae > Synchiropus > Synchiropus splendidus. Next base: position 20,282,628 of record NC_071344.1, read on the forward strand.
CGTATCATAACTCAGGGGCAGCCGAAGTGCGAATTAATAACATGACTTAAAAACAATGAGGGCTTTGGTCTGTTCCACAGTCCCTGAAAATTACAAGACAAAAAAGTTCATTAAACTGGTGCAATGTTATCCCAAGTGTTACCCACTGGGATGGAAACGCATGAGAGAAATTGGGTTCAACCTTGAACTTGACCAAAGTGGCCATGCATAAATCTTCTAACCTTACGCTTTTGAAAAAAACTACCCACACCCCGAAACACTTTCGCTAAATTTGTGTTGTAATAAATTCACAAATTTGCAATATTCATGTTTTAACACAGAATTACAGAATTTAATTGTGTTTACATATCATAAGATGTATTTTTAAAGCATGCTTAAATGTAAAAAAAAGCTTTGACAGCTTTGGCGCCCCCCTCGGTTTGAAGGGATCATTTCAAGTGATGAACGGCGAGTGCCCTCGGTCTCAGGAGGATTGAGACACAGTACACCTACACGTGAATGAGCACAACCGAGTGTTAGGGCCAAAAACATGTGTTAGGGTGAGAAATGGAACATAGCTTTGAATCAACCCAGCAAATGCACAGGGCAGAAAGGACATAGAGTGTCCCAATCATTTTTTTTTACTTCCTAGAAAGAGAGCCACTGAGGTACATTTAATTTCATTTTGTTTGAACACATTTAACTTTGTGGCCACATTTGGCTGATGCTCCCGCATCTGTAATACCACCTGTCCCTTTCCAAACCGGCACACCAAGTACACTTTCTACAGCTGCTTTATAGTGAGCCATGTGACGTTGGAGGTCATATTTATTGGTCATGGTATGTCGAGGATTAACCCATCATACTCCCGCAAAAACAGAACTATTGTGTAAGATTCTAATTTTTACAGTGTGTGCGGAGTATTAACTAGGATTCATTTTAAATCACAAGTAATATCTACGTCAGCATGGAGGTTCAGTAAAGCAGGGGTGCACATGGGAATTCAGTGGAGTCTATCCTGAATGGATGGTCCTTGTTAAGCTGACATTAGAAAAGCATAGATTTTCCGATGCCATTAGTTTTATTTGGATAACTTCTTATGCTGGCCTTAGCTTCCTGGGGCATGGCCGAGTCTGATGAGCTCCCCTTAGGAATGCCCTCAGCAGTGCTTCACTAACCATCTTGACAAAGGGCCATTACCTCAGCCTCCGTGTGTGGTAGTGGGGTGCCGTCTTTTTTGCTGGCCTCAGCATTTTTTTTTTTTTGTTGCTATAATAGAGGTCAGATGTTAATACACCCAGAGCACACAAATGTGGGGCATGTATGCATATGAGACATTTAGGCTTGAACTTTCCACTGGAAAAAATATCTGATTGAGCATATTTTTAGAGTTTATCTGAGAGCATTTCATTAACCATCAGTTTGTTGGAAATATGTAAGTACAGCGAACAATTTCAAAGTGGATTTGAACAGCCATTCCAATGAAACCCCACACTGTTTCAGGATCCCCATTGGCCCAGCTGCAGTAGTCACTGAATGATTTGTTGGTTTAGGGATATGATAACACCACCACATAACTGTTAGCGTGGTTGCTGAGTAAGTCAGGACTCATGCATACCAAAGGTGGATCTGTGGTGCAAACAACAATATTAAAACGTAAAACCTAACCAGACTGTACTTCTGATTTTGTCCCAGAATTCCTGTTCGGCAGCCTCAGTTATTTGTGTGCATCAAGCACTTTTCAACCTGACACAGACAACATAAGCACCATGGCGAGGTCGTGTGCACATACTCCATACATCTAGAGTATATACTTGACATCTACCATTCTTGCAATACAAAGTCCTTGAATAGTTAATTTTATTCAGAGCATGATTTAGAAATCTGTCGAGAAACGCTCTCCTCCGCTGTGTGTCGACTGTTGCTGGCGCCATTGAATCATTGCTTTCATGCACAGATTCTGGACTTCTGAAGTAGAACTAGTTCATCAGTCAGTATGATAGCGGCATATAAAGTGCAACAATCTGAAAATGGCTCCTTGCTACCTGCGAGCTTTGTGTTCTTACTATGACAGTTGAAGATTCTCTATCGAGTCTGCGGCCTAATGGAGCTATTGCCTCAGTCATGCGACTCTGCATGCAACTGTGGTCATTGTCTTTAATGTACTGTGGTATAAAAGGCTCAACACTATTATGATGATTTATTTATTTTTATTCTTTTAAATAAATAAATAAAAAAATACATTTTCAGACTAGGGCTTGAATGAGTGCTTATACTACTGCGAAGAAACCACTTTGTACAATTTTCCACGCTTGAGCAACCACAGTCAAATGCTTCCCATATCTGTTGAATATGTTCGCCTGAATTCACGCTGCTTTATAAAAAAAAACTTCTGTAATTTACCCTGCATCTGTCTTAGTGGATCAACACCTTTATGGTAAAACCCTGAACGTTCAGACAGATAGAGCTAACAAAGTGCCCTTTACGCTATGTTGCAGTCAGTAAATAATACAAATTTAAAGACACAAAGACCAACTCAATATTAACCCTAAGAAAAAGTTCAGTGTCCCTCAAGTTCACTATCCCTCAAGCCTTACTAAAGTACTGCAAAAAAGCCTGGCTGTGGTGAATTCCATTTGTGTGGTCAAAAACAAAGCAAACACAGTAAGAGCAGGATGACAGAGGTTATCACTAAGCTCATGGCTCGAAGAGGAACAACAGCACATTATCAGAAACTGGTTTTATAGAGGTGAACAGGTGTCTGGTGTTGTTTAGTGAGTTGAAGCCTAACACTTTAAGGCCATTTTGGAGCTGTGCGGCTGGTGCAGTGGAAGGCCACGGAATGGTGAGAAGAGGCTAGTCTTGTTTTCAAGAGAAATGAGTCAGGTAAGGACTCGGGGCTATGTTGAACTGGTTGAAATTCCCAGACTCCCTCTTCATATTTTTCTTTCATAGCTACTGTTTTTTTTTTTTTTTTCACCATCTGGCCATTCACCCGGGCTGTGTATTGAAATAGATTATTATTTTGTTGGACATGAGCTGCCTCACAGGCAAGCGAAACCTCTTCACTCGAAACGGCGAGTTTGTGGACTCTGGAGGAAGTTGCATTTCAGTTTGCATGATGTGGCTCTTTTGTAACACTTCCTACAGTATCTTAATGACAGCTAAAAATAAAAAAAATATTTTAGTTTATAAGTTTGCTTGATGTTTTCGGCTCATGGTTTTTTCTGTGCATCATAAGCCGCTCCGCTTCCCGTCGGCACAATGGAATGGGTGGAGATGTCTGTCAGACGTGATCTGTGACCTTCGAACCTCAGAATAAGTAATATTACTTTGTCATGAAGAGTGTTGAGACATAATGATGCACTCCCACACATTAAAAAATGGTCGAGCATATCTAGTCCAGGATGGTCTATGTCACGATGAGGCTCATGCTTGCAATGATGTCTATGGAACATGTGGCTGTGTGTAAAAAGTCGGAAAGAAATGAGTGAGTTTATTCATAAATACTGATATCAATTTGCTTCCAACAGCAAGCCAGACGTGCCCATTTGAAGGCCGTTAAGACATGAATCAATTGTTATTGTTTGCAGCATAAATCAGATATTGAGGATCTGTGAGACTGAACACTAATAATGGAGCGGTTTGTCCGGCATGCCTCATGTACGAAGAGTGCAATTCATTGAATTGATGTATTAATGAGCAGAGGTCAGCCTCCTCGCTCATGTGCACTGTAAATATAACCCTCCATTCAGGCTGAAGTCATGCACTCAAGCAAGCTCAGTGAAAAGTTCAGCTGCATTTATTCAGGCTGGACAGTCAAATATTGTTCGGTCTGGCTGAGCCGGATGAAGATAGACGTCTAAATGAGTTCAGGGACAACATGACATGTTTAATGACTTTCTCCGGAATTAACTTGCACTCCCTCCTCAGTCTTGCCTTACAATCAATATTTATTTATAGGTTTTTAATGTACAGGTAGAGAGAGCTATCAGGTGAAGACATAATACTGCATTAGAAGGGCTGAAAACCGTAGCATGTGAGAAGCGTTATGGCCAGAAAATCTGCTGCGCAAGAGGCAGCAATGCACCAAAAAACTCATGCTAATCATTATAAGTGCGAGGCACAGTCAATTGTCCTCAATGAAAACGACATTTTTTATTTGTATGCATGGTTCATGTGCGATGACTGCCGCACAACATTACAGGACAAGTGTATGTGGCATGTTTGGGGCATCAACACATTTCAAGTGAATTTTCAGACAAAAATTTGTTGTATCATGATGCGAAGATGAAATATCTGAAATGCTGCAGGAGTGGAAACATTTGACATATGCAAGTGGGTGAACAGCGTGACTTTTGCCTGACGTGACAGGTTGGGGTCACCTGGGGCAGCACTTCACCCAATTTTAGATGTATGAACATGGTTGGTTGAGTGAACCGGAATAACTTGAGAGGTCGCAAGGACTTCGACTGAGTCCAGTGTTGGATGTTATTAAGAGATATCAGAAGAGAAGACATTTTTTTTTTTTTTTTGGCCACACGTTTGTCAAAGATGGTAAGAAAGATGTTTCTTTGTCATAAAGGTGAAAGAAAAGTGGCATATCAACTCAAATGGACATTTGCCTTGAAGGTGGGCTACTGCTGTCTACAGCTTATATTCATCCACTGGTTTTATTTGACTGATTTACAAATCTCAACAATTCTGCACAGATGAAGAATGCCCCCATCATCAAAGATTAGCAGCTGGGTATATGTGGCTTCATATTAAGTAAAAACCGACTATGTCAACACGGACTGCAGAAGGCTGATTTCTATGACACACTCAGACGAAAAAGTCCACATGACAACCATCAGTATGTGTCACCTCAGGACTGAGAATGAGTTGATGTGAAGGACCCAGACATCCATCTTTTTTTTCTATTTATATACTTCCACTGTGAATGAAGGATTGCAGTCCCACATTTCTGATCAGCCATGTTGCCTTTCCCCTAACTTCACACTTGACTGTAACAGCATACGTAACTGCAGGACTGAAAAGGAGCAGAGTGAAGATAATATCTTAAATGTCTGCCTAGTTTAACAGTATTTACATTTTGTAAATTGGAAGTGCTATATATACCAAGAGACATCCGTTGCCACCTCGTGAACGTTGTACGCCTGTGTCCTAATCACCCTGCTCTAAAAGTTGTGCAACACAGTTTCTACTCTATTAATTCAGAGATGTGTCAACACAAAACACGTGCAAAAGTCAATTGAAGATGGTTTTCGTAGAGAGAATGTTTATTTTGATTATATTTTTTTCCAATCAGTGCTCCCTTAATGCAGTGACTTCACCATTCCTTTTATTTTAGTTTGCTATAAATGTGGAGACGATGGTACAGCCAGTCGCGAGGTGTCAAATGGCAGCAGCCATGCCATAGGAGCATGCCTTGTCCTACGCTTCACATTTTTTTTGCGTGTACACACTTCAAAAGTCACAACATAGCAGACACATGACTTTTTCTGCAACTCCACTGAACGAAAAACACCAATCTCAGCGTGTAATGTAGGAATGATAATCTATTGTAAATGGAATTGAGCATTTGGGTTTGTCCTCAAGCCCTTGACTATCCACTGAGCTGAATAATATTTATGCTTCAGGGGCAGAATGTGGCCCCTCAGGAGTTGGCCAATAAACCATGAAGGAATAGTTTGAGGAGGTTGAGCACATTGGATGATGACAGCTTGCAGGTTTGGCTTTCTGTAAAGGGTGCGTATTGCTTTGGTTTATAAACATGCCCAAAAAGCACAGCTCCACTTGACTGACTTTAGATCAAAATGATTCACAAAAAAAATCTTAATACACTGCAGTGGGATGCAAAGATGACATATAAACAGACATATAAAATGTGGGGAATGATCGTTATTATCAATTTTCCAACTAACTGTAAGGCTGTCCCTCAAGCCAATCTCTACAAAAACATGAGGAGAGAATTGGTATCCAGATTCCCCTGGATGTTTGCAGTCTTTTTCTGTCTATTGACTGCCCAGAGCAAAATCCTCACTGTGTGAGTGAGCACACAGTTGCTTAATGTTGATTCCTAGTATGAAGCCTGCTCATCCAAAGACATCTGATATCGAGCGTTTCTGTCAACCAGACTGTGTTGCTCGATAGGAATCCAGATATGAAGAGTGAGCGTTGTCTGTGTTTGGTATTGAGCACACATCATGATTTGTGCTTGACTTCATAATACTGTGTACAAGTGTTTGACTTCTCTCAGCCTGTCAGCGGTGTACAAACATTTCAATACACAAATATGAATACTCAAAATGTAGTCACTAATTGGCACCCATTATCCATTCCGCTCATTATCCAGATCATTTTGACTGTAAAGTGATGTTTTTTGGTGGTACGTCTTGCCAGACTGATAAATAAAATAATGAATTCTAGCTTCCTACATGTCAACAATTAATAAGACGTTTCATTTCATTTGGAAAAAGGTACAATCAACACCTGAGATTGAATTAACAGCCAGTTAACCTCTGCAATACTCATATGAAGAAAGTGCCTCTTACGTTTCTGACGTTTCATGTCCAAAATGTTTCTGAACTCTGGACTGCAATGGTGGCTCGATCTTTTCTCGCTCCGCTGCTGCAGACCAACTGAATCAAATGAGGATTGATGCCTTTGTTGAAATGCTGAAATACATTCATATGAAGGTCAGACACAATGTCATATTTACTATCTATCAAATCAATCATACAGTATGATCGATCAAGTATGTCGATCTATATATGATCCTCAGGTGGGTCGCTGTCCTCTAGTCAAGATTTAAATCAACATTTAACTCTGCCTCGGCTCCTCGATTCTGAAAGTCATAATAACCCTAAATCTGAAATGATTATTATTATGAAATTATTGCCCATAATAATAGATAGCATGAGCATGCCATTCGTCAAATAGCAACATGTCTGATAGATTCCCCTTTCTGCAGTCACTCTGAGGTTTCAGCATTTTATTCTCCCATGCCAAAAATGGTTTTCTTAGCTCTCTCCTCTCTTCCAGCTCACAAAAAGAAAACTTCCAGACTGTTCCAGAAAACCCTAATCTCTCAGATGAATATGCTGGAGGACCTCTCAAAGAAGGTGTCGAGGAGGCATCCTGACAAGATGCCTGAGTCACCTTAACTGGCGCCACTAGATGCAGAGGAGACGGAATTTCAAATTGGGCCTCACTCTAACGCTCATAAAGAACCTACCCGCTCTACAGAGAACACAAATTTCGGTGTTATCTGTGATCTTGCTTTTCCAACACGACATGAAGCTTGTAGCCATATCATTGGTGAGAGGTGGAACATCAACGGATCAGTCATTTTGGATTGGCTGTATGCTTCATTTCCACCGTATGAATAAAATGTTGTACTCTTCCACTGCAGCTGTGTAAGGGCTACATCCTGAATCCTCTAATTCGAAGGTATTGTTGTCCTAATTTCCACGCCTCACCAAAATGACGAGTGGAGTGCACTTTCACAAGGAGACAAGGAGAATGGGGAAATTTAAATCATGGAAGAAACCTGCTATTCAGTCCGCCCGGCTGATACAAGCTGTCCTTCAGTGTCACGAGAACCAGACAGATCAATAACAATAAACATATATCTTCTGCAGGGAACTTGTTTTTTGTTGTAAATGAGACAACTTAGACTTTCTTTTAACAGATCAAGACACTGACACTAGTTACATAACACCACAAAAAGGAAAAATAATATAAAAATAAAAAAAGGTTTTTCAGCCTACTCATGAAACAATTTTAGATTGAAGATCTAAAGGTCCCTGGTTTAATCCCAGGGCCACTCTTTGCATGAGCTAATTCGGCCAATACTTCCTGGAAACTATTCTCTCATGAAAGACGTTGCTCAGAGTGTCCTGCAGTGAAAGCCTGATGAGATTAGCTAGGTGGCGCTCTTGGTTTAAAAGTAATGTCAGATTTTATTGAAACGGTTGGGCAAAGCCCAAAATAGGAGCCGCCAGTGAACAAGAACATTGTTTCATGAAATGTCATCATCCCATCACTACTTTGAAGTGTAGTAATATATTTAGCAATTAAACATGCTCAAATCTGTTGGGAGAGATTGAAGATCTGAAGGTCCCGCATCGGGCTTCCAGCTGTTTGTCATGAGCTGGTGGGGTTTCATGAAATGGCATTCTTGGTTTAGAAATGATGCAAGGTTTCATCGAATTTATTGTTCAATAGCAAAGACCAAAGAGCGGCATCTAGTGGGCTTTGAAAATAAGAACTACTATTAGGGTGTGTAGCCTGCAACCTCCAAGAGGCCTTGGCCTCATCTGGCTTGGCAGCCACTCTTCATGTTGTATCAGTGGAAGTGTCCATTAAAACAAAAAAAAAAAAAGAAAGAAAACTTGGATCTTAATCATTTAATGTCACTGGACAGTTTTCAGTCAACAACTTTATTTTTCGGAGCGTAGTGTGAACTTATCCCTCATAACACTGAGTGGTCTCTTGCGTAGATTCCCTTTTTAGGGCATCTCCAAAAGTGGCTCAGCCATGGGCCAAATAATCAAGTAAGGTGGTGCAAGCAATTCTTGCCTCCATCAGAGAAGATAAGGCAGAGTTTGTTTTGTTAATTTGAGTGACCGGGATGTGCAGAGATGTGTGTCTGATAGGGTATTTATTTTTATGTTCTTGCAACAATTGCTCCCTGCCTTGGTACAGTGGCACACACAAGCCTCGGCTGTAGCCCCTTCAACTCCTCCTCCACTGACCCGCAGCATCAGACAGGTGAACACTGTGTTTGTGTAATCCCCTTCAGCCAGAGCACGCAACGTGGTCTTACTTAGTTTGATATTTAAAATGATCTCCCGCTAAAAAGAATGATGTATGAAAGATTGTTTCCCAGTGATGTGATCTGACCACTATGCCTCAGTAAAGTTGCAATGATTCGATTGTATGTTGAGTTTTATAACATCAAATTTCCCAACTCATGTTCAGTCACACTCGCCACTGAACCGAAACTAATATAAATAAATGGTGCCATCTTTGCAATGTTTGCAAGTCCCAACAAACCGGACCATTGATCATAAAAATTTGTGATGGGCACCGGCTTGATGACCTGCCCCACCAAAATGTCCACACATGTGCAAGCGCAACAACATTCCATCCCGAGTTATTCATTAGGAAACTTGCAAGTTAAGTGCTGTACTTGAATCCATAAACATAAACACCAACCCAGGATAGTGACAACGTAGAACCAAACTCAGAGGCTCTGATTCCAGACCTCATCATAAAAATGAGTCCATCACGTGACAGGATCGCCGCGTACAGAGTCCAACCTTGCTGTCTGAGAATGTCTCCTTGCTACTTGGACAGTGTTATTTTTATTGAAAAAAAAAAGACCCAGTCTTTTGAAAAGCTGTTAAAAGGACCTACTCCTCAAAGGACCACTTTTGCCAGACCATGTGCCGCGAGCTCCTCCTGAAAATGTCACACCGTGCCACTATGCACGTTTCTCTCCTCTCTCTCTTGCAATCTCAGATTGAAATGTATTTTAAGTTCCACCCGATGGAAAAACAATGCTTTAGGACCTGAATTGCACTGAAGAAATTCCTGTGAGCAGTCATTGCTAAAATACACATTTTGTTCACTGCTTATGACACTACAAGGACCTTATGAAGAGGTTGAACTTCTTACCAATGGCCACAGAGTGGACTTGTTAGAGGAGAAATCAAAATCACAATATAAAAATGAAATCCGAGGGCAGCAAAGTAACTTGACAACCAGAATAAAAGTTAACAGTTTATAAATTAACCAAATAACAGCAGACAGAAGAAGGAGGCATCACTGAAACAGGAGCAAACACAAAACAAATAAGGATCAAAACACACAGTCACTCAGTAGTCGGTTAGATGCTTGTAGAGTTCATGTCCAGAACATAACATGTATGTTCTGGACATGAACTCTACAAGTCATGTCCAGAACATACATGTTATGTTCTGGACATGACTTGTAGCTCCCAGTCGGGGAGCTATACAGACAAATACAATACAACAATGAGTAATACAGTCACCAAAAACTCACAGGGAACACATGACACATAAAGGACACATGGAAATTATATTTTGATGGAAACGCTCACATGGCAGAAAATGCAGAGCGAACAAAGGGAGAGAAAACAAAAACCATGTGGCACAACCAAAGGTTTTTGTCATGGAGATCAGCAATACAACTATTTTCAAATTTCCTCTTGGAAATACCTTTTGCTCTCATCCTTGCTTTTCATCACTATTGACACAGGGTAAATCCATAATAAATAAATAGATAAATAAATACAATTGAGACTTAAGATGGTGTCATTGATCAAAAGTTGAACAAGGCAATGAAATAAATGTGTATGTCCATGAAGAGTTCAACCAATGCTAAACATTTCTGAATCATGCTGATAATCTTTTGAAGCCAAGGAAAAGCAGTGATTAAATATAGTTTAATCTATGGACATTTTTTGGATCAAATGAAAACAAGCTGCCTCATGATTTGGGCCAGAAGATAAAGCAAATGAGACGCCCCTGTCCTGAAAGAAGGGGTACCTAATCGATCTCTGTCAGTACGTACTGAGAGCAATTATTGTTGTTTTGTGAAGCATCTTAAGCAGCAGTTAGTGCCTTCACCTGATGATGGATGATTGTTTTCATACTTGTACAACAAACTTATTCTTTGCCTGGAAGACAAAGGTGTATTCCACTCGTGATTTATGCGTGAGTGAGTTCTTTAGATTCAGCTTTCTGTCGTGGTGATGACAGAGGCCTGCTTTCTCTTTAAGCTTGGTATTTCTTCCACTTAATCCTTATTTTAAATATCAACATTATTGTGCAATGAATTTCTTCATAAAGCAGTCATGTGAAATTGTGTGCAGGTGTTAATTTACAAGATGGAATCATAAAAGACCCCCAAATTTGAAATCAGGTTATAAACCTTGTGGAACCTCGTGTTCAGGATTGTCCATGAAAGGAAGGGGAACAAAACTGAGTCCAAGTGATGACTGGAAGGAGGAGACAGAAAGTGAGAGTAGCACTTAACAGTATATTAGACATGTACAAATAGAAAGACACACACACACACACACACACACACACACACACACACACACACACACACACACACACACACACACACACACACACACACACACACACACACACACACACACACACACACACACAAAGGAATAAATGAGCTCTGATGTTTTGGAGCATATTCTGCACCAAGGACAAAAAATGCCCTGGCATTTTTTTCTTTGTTGCGCCGCCTTCTCACTATAATGGCACAATTACAATGTGCAGTATTTGCACGAACGTCAGAAGTCGTTCAATTGTCTTTCTATAAGAGGTATATCCACGACTACAGCTCAGTGGCTAACCACCATTTTTCTATACACAAGTGATAAATAACTTTTTGACGACGGGGCTTTTCCTTAAATATTCTTTTTTTTGTAAGAGAATAGCTGCTTTTGCAATACCTCAGAAGCAGCTAAGGCTGACTTTATTGGCTGTGGCATTAATCCACATGAAAAAAATTAAGGCAATTTCCTGATGTCGAGGGAATAAGACAATAAACACAGCAGATAGAGAAACTCCAACAAGGTAGAGGAGATGAGTCTGCCTCAGATTGCAGAAAAAAAGACAAATATGAACTGCACTCTTGTGAGTAGGAAGGCCGCCTATTCTTATTCAAGACAATATTCCATTTCAGTGCATTAAAATGCAGATCTCTGACAAAGACTAATCTCTGTCTATAGTTTGCCCTTTGAGTTTTCTCCCACACTGTATGGAGTTGGCAGATGCAGGGATTTAAAAGGAGGCACAGACGTTATTGCTCTTGCTCAGTCTTTTTCATTGGTGTGGTGCGAACTTTGGGCCATAGAACTCATGTTTTGATTGATCTGAACCTTTTAAGAGAGAATATTATATTGACATGTAGAGACATGTCATTGTGTTTAAATTAGGAAGTCTTTGGAATGTAAACAGATCTTGGTCAGGTTCCTTTGTTTTTAACTTTTTTAACTAAAGTCATCATCAATCAGACATTTGTTTGACACGTTCGAAAATGTTGCAACATTTGTGATACACAACATTGCTCTCTATTTGATAGATTCCCCACAGACTCAAGTCTTTTGCTGTTCCTATTGGGACCGGGTCAATAGTCTGGGTTGGAGGGATGGGCTGGAGGTTACTGGAGTCTCCAGACGAGTGTGTCTACAAAAGTGGAGAAACATTTGTGAGCATATTAACATGATTATGAAAATGACAAACTCAAAAAGCAAACACAAAGATATTTTGTTATCATCAGCTATTTAATCATCTGTGTTTTATTTAGTTTAATATAATTCCAACTGTGATTAATCTGTGCAGTTGTGAATAAAACTCATGAATGAATTGAACTAAATCACTAAAAACTACTCCTGGTTTTGATTGTTTTTTTAAATTCATTATTTGTGTATCCAAATGCCGCCAGGCATGCTCAGAACATCATGTTAGATGAATGGACCTTGGACCACAGACACCTGACCACTGATCTGATGTGTGGCTCTGGTTCTATCCTCTTGAGGCATGGCTATGTTTTAACACTTCAAGCTTCACGGCACCTAAATGCTGGGCAGTATCATCGTCTCATTTGGTTTCTGCTGAGAGGAGAGAGGAGGCTATTTTCTGCCTCCTCTCTTTTATATGTTTTCAGTTGATGCCTGATGTCTGGCACTGGATTTTTTGTCTCTCTACGAATTTCCCTTGCTTTAGTTATTTGCCGATTCTTCGACTCCCAGTGCTTTCCTGACCACCAAAACCACTCTTTGGGAAGTCAATACCATCATCCACTATAGGACCATATAGACTATCCAACTCTCTGTCCACAGTCGAGGCTGCAGCACTGTGAGCCCACACAGTCTTATAGTCTCCAAGAACCAATCAATCCTTCCTTCAGCTTCTGAATCCATTAGCCCGCTCCTCTGTGGATGACAGGGAGTCTGAAAATTCGCCTGAATTGGTTGAGTATTTGCCATGGAGTGTAATGACCTTCAGATCCCTTGATAAAGATTATGTATGAATCGACCAGGAAGTGTTTAGATAAGATCATATCCTCTCTCTTCCAATTCTCTTCTCGTTCTGTCTCCCATGAATCGCTACTCCCAGTGTGATATCCTTCTCCAACTCCAGATGTATTGTTTGATTCATTTCACAACCCAAATCTATAAACGTATAATTCCCACTGATCCAGTATTACTCCCCTGCTGATCTTCGTTTTATTGCTTCATCTCCAATACACACTCTCCTGTTTCTTCCAGATGTAATATCTTTGGTTGTTGTTCCAGGGTTGTCAATGATGTCATCTTCCATGTCATCCTTGAAATCACATTGGTTCAACAGTAGCTCTGCAGGCATTTCTGCATCTTTGTTGTTTTGATTTTCATTGTTTGGACTTTGATTGTGACAGGTTGTCTTGTCTTTTCTTTTACAGTGGCGAGTTTCACCATGTCTTAAACATGCCTGGCACTCTTATTTTAGGGGCTCCTGAAATGGTACTGAATTACAGTGGTTTTGCACCAAAATATTTCACAAAAAGTCTTGGTTCGCAGCTGTGATTTGGATGTCTATCCCTCTATCACAGCAACTCTAAATTGCTGATCTGCTGCACTGACTGGGAAAAGGATTTTTGTCTACTTCCACTCTCATCATTTTTTTCTTTTGCGTGTTTGCGGATATCTCATTCCACTTGTTTTCGATAAATTGCATGAAATGTCCTATTTATGAACCTACAATCAGCAAAACAAAGTTTCAGAATCGGGTCAGACAAAATAAAGGTCAAAGCAGTCGGTGAACCGAGACTTCAAGAAAAGCACCGTAAGTGACCTTGTAAATGAGCGCAGACCTTTTTACCTGGTCGGACGTAACTCATATGCAGCGGGTTAATGACCTCCCCCACATTACTGTTCATTCTCCAGACTACCCACCAAGACCACAGAACAGAGCACAGCACCACACCTCTGCTTGGCAAATTGGGCCAAGGCACCGAGTGAAGCAAGAAGATAAAAAATAGCTTGGGGGGGATAGAAGGGCAAAGAAACAATCATGTTTGCAGCAGAAATGAAAGGGCGCAATTAAGGGGTCAAAAAAGAGCTGAAGAGTTTGAGCACTTCAAATAGAGAGGATGATTTATCGGGCGACAACTTTAAAGGAGTGAATCCACAGGAAGCAACTATAACAAATGACAGTGTGGAGCAGCTCAGCAGCGCTTGCTCAGAGTTCAGCCCGTTATTCATGAATGCTATGATTTATCAACGCAGTGCAGAGGGGAGTGTCGCGGGGGCTCTTCATTACGACCATTAGATATTAGACATTAGCTGTAAAACCACTCACACAGGTGTGAGGTGTGCTCGGGGCGGCTCTGGTTTGACTGGTGAGTGCAGGGAATCCCTGTGATAAGCGTGTCACTGAGACTGTGGAATGTATGCTGCTGTTCCTCACATTTGATGATTCAGTATATTTAACCTTGACCATAATTTGATCATTTACATTGTAGCCACACCAGGAGCATTGACCCCAAAGAGCCTCACAATGTATTTCTATCTCTGCCAGTTCTCCATATTTTCATATAGCTTTCTCACTCCTGCACACAGTCATTCAGCAGTGCAATGGAGATAAAAGGGGTCTAAATTCCACCAGGTCCATTAATGTCATTATCAATTATTACCCGTGAGCAGTTCCGCTGGGACATCTGTGTGTTTGTGTTTTTGAAATGACGCACGGTCAATCTTCAACATATTCTCACTCTCAAATGTCTAACAGCGACTATTTGCGTGTGCGGTTTGGTGTCCCGGAGTGATGTCACTGTCAGCTATTGCTGTAATAGGCTTTCAATAGAAGCAAGTTTCACCTCCCGTGACATATCCTGATGCAGTAGGCAATGTGTCTTTGAAAAAGAAGGACGGAGGTTTGGTTTAAGCCAAAGGGTGTTGGTTTTTCTGCCTCGTCCTGACCACATCAGACCTTGACAGATGAAGTCAAGGCCAAGCGCGAATTTCTATTCCTTCCTTAATTCTCAACCTCAGTACTCAACCTTAAAAATGCACACGCCTGTGGAGTGCAAAGACTGTCTCGATTCTCTGAAAGATTAGTTCATGTCCCCAAGACACTTAGAACATCAATCCAATACAGATCAAAACAAAACTATCAAAATATATTGCCATCAAATGTTACAAGACATCATTCGTTCTATTTCCTTGCCCAAATGCATGTTTTGACCATTCATATGAATTTTGTATGATTTGCGGATTAGATAACAATAGATACCTACTGCAGTTTTTTTTTCTGAGAATTATTTAATCTCTTTCATCATCAAAGCCCTTTTGTTCTGCTACGTGAGAGCGGAACTCACTCGACATCCCGTACATGCGACAAGGATTCATTTGTTGTTTGCACTGGGCTAGCGATTACTTTCCCGCAGTGACCATAAACATCTTATCAAACCAATCGGTTGACCTTCTTTTCTGGAAATCTGTATGGAGTCGCAGCCTGCAGCAGTGGAGATAATACAAAGCTGTATTTATTCTAGTTAACAATCTGATCATAACGCTTATCAGCTGGACAAGTGTTTGATAACCAGCAGCAAAGGGCAGGACTGCTGCAAAAAAACAACGTTATTTGGAGAAAAACTCAGCCAACTTTATCACTATATATATATATATATATATATATATATATTGGATCGCCACACACCGTCTTCCCAGTTTCCTGTATGTTTGCCTCTAATTCAATTACCTCTTTATTTATCTGCCTCTACACTGCTCCCTCTGGCTAATCTGATTATGAAGGAGAGCTGGCAATTAAAACAGAGATATGAGAGATCTCTCCTTCATGCTCGCTGCTTTAATGAGACTCGGCTTCATGCCTCTGCCGCAGCGCAAGTTCAATTAGGTGACACACTTGAGTGAATAAGAGGAGGCTTGGGTAGTGTTGTGTGCAGAAGATGAGCTGAAGTGGCTTGGGAGCTACATCAAAGGATTCTCCTATTATATGTTTTCTGATGCATCAGGGATGAATCACATCCTGGTCATTTCCACTTTACAGCCAAATTATTTAGAGCAATGTCATAAATAACCCTAATATGCCATGGTTTTTTTTTTTTTTTTTCAATTGAGCATGATATTTTCAACCTTATTTAAATCATGAGGTGATAATGTTGAGTCGTGGTAACCAAATGCCATCATTTTACAGAAGAGTTGACTAACACATTTGTTTTCATGCCTATTTGATCAACACAGAAAACTGGTGAAACAGTGGCTAAAATAGCTGAATTCATCTTTGTGGTTTTATGTTTTATTTAGTGACAGTGTAGGGAAATGAACCAGGCTGTGTTTAGTATGTTCTACAGTACCTGCTGTGTTGAGTGAGCATGTGAACACTGTCAGCTGTACCCATGGAGATGATGAATAGAAGTTACTAGAAAGAAAAACGATCACCATCTAAAGTACAAAGCACAGGTGGAGGTTTTTTTTATAGGAGTAAGGCCACACTCTCCCCTTCTGGGTGATGAGTGCATGAATTATCATTACCCAAGTCATGCCTATCCTCTACGTGTCCTCAATCTTTGGTCTGGCACTCAGTAATATTTCACTTTTTGTCATAATTGCCTAAGAAGTGACCCAGGTGCAGATGATTGCAGGCTGACAGAAGGCATTGACAACGAGATTAAATTAATACATTTAATACCAAAATCACAGTAAGTAAACGGCGAAGACAGGAACTGAAGGCGCCAGAGCCAAAACACGAACCGGGATATACACAGAGGGACTGGGGAAAAATCTGTAACAAAAGAGAGGTGAATCAATGTCAACCTTCAAAAGTAGGGAGAACACAAAAACGCTCGGATACAAATTCACGAGGTCCAGATCAACTCAAAGCGCTACGTGGAGGAGAAACACTCAAACACACACGCAGGAAAAATCTACAACAATCGAATATAAGAAGACTCACACGCGGACTGACTATTCAATTTGGAAGAGCAGAACTAAAGGGGAGCAAATAGGAGAAAACGGAACTAAGAAAGAGGCTGAAGAGAAATTCAAGCGCGCAGAAAAATCTAGAAAGCTCAGGAGAAGGAATAGAAGTCTTGGGAGATTTACCGAACAACACGAAGTGACTATCTAGCAGCCAGCAGTCTGGAGCTCGCCAGGTGATATCCACAGGAGTTGATGAGGGGATGAGCTCCAGCTGCGCTGCCATTAAGCTAGATAGGTCACAGGAAAAGGAAACTACAGGGGTTAAAAAAATAAAACCACGGCAAAGACACAGAACAGACAAAACACAGTGAGAATATGAATATTTTATCCCAGTCAACAAGTTGTGCTCACAAAATACACAAGTTTTGGTTCATGCCTTCTAACTACCTGCCTTCTGTCTACTATTCATTCCTCAACAATGTGTCTTTAAATGCCACACATATTTCCTCCTCAGTTCATTTTTCACTTGTTGCAAGATTCCCCTTCAGTGCAAAGCTGACTCCTTGCTCATTAGGCAGCCAAAATCCTCTGTGCATCCTGTAAGTGGATCAGCTTTCACAACAGTGTAGCAGACGTGATTAAACTTTAGAGCTGGGCGCTAAGTGTTTTAATAAATCATCTCTATTGTGCCTCAGTTAGTGCGTCTGTCTAACTCAATCTCTGAACGCGTGACCCTTAAAACAAGGTGCGATAATTGTGTCACAACAAATGCTTTTCAAATTTGACGTTATTTGCTTGACTCACTTAACTTGATAATTAATGAAAAGCGGTAAAACTGTTGAACAGGCCATCAAGATGTTTATGGATTGACAATCCGGTGAATCCACCCAACTTTTTGAAACCGTGTCCCAGAGTGAATATTCTTGTTCAGATACAGAAACTCTTTTTCGTGAGGGAAGTAAATCCAAATGCTTTTGAATACAATGATGTCACGGCCCGGTCTGGCCCGGCGTCCTCCCCGAAAGTTACCAACTCGCACCCACACCAGAACAAGAGAGTAGTATACACTCTGCAACAACTGTTCAGGTTATTGTTAAAATTAACAGGAAATTCAGCTGCTCTGTTGTAAATGAACAGCAGCCGATCATTGTCATACAGACGTGCGTAGCAGGTGGAAAATAATGTTTTGTTCTGTTATAAATTTCACCAAAATTATTTTATTTTGTAAAATTTTTACTGTGACTCCGTTTAACCGGTTGACGATGGTGTCATCTCTGTCATCACCTCAGTCTGTACAGTGAGCTGAGAGGTGAGTTTGCGTGTCTGTGTCACGGAGTATGAATATTGTGAAATGCCATGAAAATGCGGATTTGTTGGAGTGTAGTATTATTGTGGGTGTTTGTTTCGATGTGTCAGCGGGATTTGTTAGTGTTGAGTTATGAGTGTTTCAGTGAGTTTTGGGGGTCTGTTGAGCGCGCCAAATTGCTGCGCATGCGCATTAAAATGGCTGCTGGGTCGTTTTTTCTTTAAGAGTGTGAGAACTGCAGCTGCTCGGAACTTATTTTGTTTTCTCTATCACTTCAGGTATGGAATGTTGTATTAATTTATGTACTTTAATTGTCTGTGTTTATATTTTGTATGTGTCATTTATTTACATTTTGTACATATGCTTTGGTGTGTTGTGTTTCTTTTTTTTTTTCATATGTAGAGTCTGTACAGTGAGCTGAGAGAGTATGAGAACTGCAGCTACTTGGAACTTATTTTATTTTCTCCATCACTTCAGAGAAAAAAATAAAATTTGGGAGACGAATCAACTCTTCAATCGGTTACGTGCCAGAACACAAGGCGTTACTGGGTGGGGGGCGGCATGAGCCAAATAAAAATAAATCAATAAACTCACACCGGGGGATGGGCACCATGTTGTACAGGTGCAACACTGACAGTAAAACTGGAAAATTAATAACTACAAATGAAAGCCAGAATCTTTCCCGACACTTGTGTCGCTCCTTCATCCCATCCTCTCTGCTGCGACGACAGAGTTCAAAGCTGGGTCATCATTGTTATTAGCATAATTTGTTTTTCTGAGCAAATTAACAAAAATGAAAAGCAAACAGCAGTGAACTTTGAATGAGTTTTTCATGAAAGAAGCTGCATGTGATGGGTCCAATGTTGCCCCAGTGACAGCGGAAGGAGGAGGACCAGTATTCAGGCTGCGAACGCCGTTAATCAAACCAGTATTGAGAGAAATTCATACGTTTTATTAGGTTATTTTGGGTTTGGGTTGTTAAAAACACGTGTAAAATGCCCTTGTTATTTAGTTTGATATTTCATTTGCTTTAACCACTGAACAAATGCTAGATGAAGTGCTGTGATGCTTTAATGAGCATTACAGCCTTGCACCATACCACAGCTTTGAATGCACCCTGATCGTGATTCTTCATGCTGCACAAAATAACACTACACTTAGGCTATTGAAAAAAATAGCAAGTTTAATCTGTTCAAACTTTAACAAAAATAGTGTGGTCCTGGCATTTGTGGAATTTCAAGAAAACCATAAATGTGAGGAAAATTAAATACATGAACAAAAAGAGGCAACAAAAAGAGGCGACGTTGGGAAAGTGAACCTTTGCATCCAATGCTGAAGCTGAAGGCAGCCTTCAGCGTCCCAGCGTTCCATGTTGATGCATTAAGATTTTAAGTGAAGCGCCTGTGCCACCTTCCCCGGCTTATCCTGACAATGTGGGCGGCGCATCATGTAGAAGAAGGACAGAGGTTGCAGTGAGCTAAGCCATGGGTGGTCCTTTCGCGCATCATGATCTGTCACATAAAAATCTCTCTCTCTCTCTCTCTCTCTCTCTCTCTATATATATATATATATATATATATATATATATATATATATATATATATATATCCAGTGGCCCCGGCAGTGTCTCTAAGGATGAGTGCCACATTAGGTGTTATACAGTATATACCATGTGACATCTAATGTAAATTATTGATGAGAGCTTCCCGATCGTCTCCCACAATTTCCAGCCTCCTGGTCAGAAGGTTACACAGGTAATGAAGACTTTTTTACTCCAGAGAAACACCGATGTGTCCTCATGCAACGCTGCGTCCAACACTGACATTGCTGTCAGTAAAGTCCCATGTCAATATACAGAATTATGCCATGGGAGTGAGTATGGGTCGGTTGTCTATGTCTATGCAAGAAAGAGGAAACTGACTGAAACAAATATGATAACAAACAAAGCATACAATATCGACCTGATCGGTGCCAATTGTGAGTATGGATCAGTCAAATTTAGTAACACAGTGATTGGATATATGTGGAAATAGATGTTGGATGCTACTTTGATTTGATCCACTGATATTTACTCACCTGGCAAAGGTTAGTCTGTGTGAAAATGTTGTGGCTATGTTGGTGATATTTACCAACTTGGCCACTGTGCCATTCACATGCTCACTCATGCGAAGGATTCGCTCAACAATCCTAGCAGGTTTACAGTCTCTGTGTGTGCGTGGAGGTGTGCATGCTTATGTATATGTGGGTGCGACAGCAACACAAATATACAGCAGTGACACAGAAGACATTTTCGTCCAGGTTTTCCATATATATATATATATATATATATATATATATATATATATATATATATATTTCAGGTGGACCTTTCGTGCTCTTCGCGCTGAGTCATGATTATGTCATCCACGCATCCACCTGTGTTGTAGACGTTAAGATTTTAGATTTGCAGAATCCTACCAAGTTGAGAATGAACCTTTGGCAATAGGAAACATATTCTACCTCTGAGGCAGAGTGGCTGCATAAAGACAGAATTGAAGATTATCACTCCCTTAGCATCATCACATCAGGTTTCCAACCATCTGCTCAGCTAATGTACACCCTCCCCTTATAAAGAGCTATACACGCAGATGCTGAGTTTATTTCACATTGATCATGGCAAATTATGCTAAATTCGTTACATCCTATGTTTAAAATAAAACATTTTGACTGATGTTTAGTGGTGAAAAACATTGCTTTTCTTCTGCTCGTCCACCTTCATTGCCATTATTAAATGCATCCACATCAGATCGCACAAGCTCCTCTTCTTAGAATCCCTCAGTGGTATGGTCTGGTGTCATCTGTGTTTGTGAGCATCCCTCGTACATTTTCAAAGTCAAACACGATATGACGACTTTGAATTGCAATTTACTCTGAACTATCACCATGACAGCGGAGCCAAAGGGACCAAGCCGTCGGATGAATGATGATGTCATGTGATACTTGACACCGTTGACAGCAAGAAATGCCATCAAATCCACAGAAAGCGTGTGAGACAAAGGGTGGACAGTCCAGACAATATTTTACCTGGGTTGAACATTTCTGTACTGAGGGGCATCATATTTGAAACAGACATGAACAGGATCGACAATGAATGCTTGTTCCAAACACCCTTTTAAAAGTCTTCTAGTAGCTTCCCTTTAGCGGCACTAAGAATCGTGGAATGCTGCAATCCTCATTAAGTCTGCAGAGGCCTCGGCCTGTCTTACTTTTGGGTTCTGTTCTGGGGATCTGTTTTGACCACAGGTTAATTGGATTTTGTTTCTGGGTCTGTTACCGAGGTTCCTTAATGTGCGTGAACAATTGTTTATGATGTGTATCGTGCAGTTCTTGAGTAAATAAACTGTGTAAACTTGTGTGTAATCCTTGTGTCGTCTGTGAGTTGCATACCACACATTTGGGTTGCGCCCTGTAACGTTTCTAACATTTACTCCAAATATGTTGTCAAACAAAAAAAAAAAAAAAAAATTATATCATTCAGAGACAATCCAAGGAAATACAAAATGCAGTTTCAAAATGATGACCCTGACATCCCAGGAGGGCCTCTTCGTCTGGCATGGAAGTCCGGGATGAGTGAGGGGTCGAGGATAAGTGACCGAGAGATCCATGAGTGTTCCTCCGGCCCGTAGCCCTCCCAGTCAACGAGGTACTGGACCCCTTGGCCACGTAATCTGCTGTCCAGTATTTTGTGCACCTTGTATGCTGGATGTTGATCGATGATGATGGGAGGAGGAGGAGCTTCAGAGGCTGCATGGTTTGGAGGATTTTGCAGGTTTCAGAAGAGAGACGTGGAAGGTTGGGGGTAGAGAGTCCGGGAGCTTGAGGCGGACAGCTGAGTGGTTGATGATCCTCTGGACCCTGAATGGACAGATAAATCTTGGTGAGAGTTTGCGTGACTCACCCGGTAGTTGGAGGTCCCGGGTGGAGAGCCACACTTTATCACCAGGTTGGTACGTCAGAGCTGGGATCCGACTGCGGGCCACTTCATGTGGGCAGGGGTGCAGGAGAGGCTTGGAGATGCACCCAGTTCTTTAAGGAATGCACACCAGAGCTGGGAGGAGAACTGTGGGCCCCTGTCGCAGACCACGTGACAAGGGAGTCCATGCAGACGGAAGACGTGGAGAACCAGAAGTTTGGCAGTCTCTAGAGCTGCAGGGAGCTTAGGCAGAGGAATCAAATGTGCCATTTTTGAGGAACGGTCCACTACCGTCATCACCGTGGTGTAGCCGGACGATGGAGGAAGACCGGTGACAAAGTCCAGAGCGATATGGGACCATGGGCGACCATGGAGAGGAAGAGGTAGGAGGAAACCGGCAGGGGGGCAGTGGGTGGACTTTGCCCAGTTGGAGTTTGTGCAGGTTTTGCAGTATTCCCTTACGTCGCGGGTCACACCTGGCCATCAGAAGCGTTGCTTAATTAGAGAGATTGTGCAGAACGTAGCGGGATGGCAGGCGAGCTTCGAGGAGTGCCCCCATTGGAGAACCTGGGGCCTGGTTGCTTCTGGAACCTAGAGCTGATTTGGAGGGCCGGAACTGGGAGCTGGATGGAGCTTTTCGTCCTCTGGGAAGGCCTTCTCGATGTCCCAAACAGCTGCATGGATCACGCAGGCGTCGGGGAGAATGGTCTCAGACCTGTCAGAGGAGGAGGCAGGTTCATGTAGTTGGGAAAGGACGTCCCGCTTGGTGTTCTGGCGCCCTGGGCAGTAAGTTATTGAAAAGTTGAAGTGCCCCAGGACCAGGGCCGAGCGCACTTGATGTGCGTTCAGGAATTTTGCAGTCAGCAAGTGCCCTTCAGTGCCCTCCAGCCAGTGCCGCCACTCCTGCAGTGCAGCTACCATCGCCAACAGTTCGCGGTTGCCCACGTCATATTTGCGCTCCGCCGGGGTGAGTCTCCTGGAGACAAAAGCACATGGATGTACCTTTTGGTCTTCTGGGTCTCTCTGACAAAGGACTGCACCCAATCCACATTTGGAGGCGTCCACCTCGACAATTAATTTGGCGAGGATCAATATAATTGCGATATAGTTTGTTCTCCAGCAGCCTCTTCATGTTCCTGCTCTTCCCTCGAGAAGATCAGAATATTGTTGAGATAAACATATACAAAATGATTAATCATGTCCTTCAACACATCATTGAGCAGAGCTTGAAATACAGCGGGAGCGTTGGTCAGCCCAAAAGGCACGACCTGGTATTCACAGTGACCAAGAGGGGTTTTGAAAGTGGTCTTCCACTCATCTCCTGCTTTTACGCGGACAAGGTGATAAGCATTATGGAGGTCAAGCTTAGATAATATAGTTGCTTGATTGAGAGGCTCGAATGCCGGATCTATAAGAGGGAGCGGGTACTGATTTCTAATGGTGATCAGATTCAGGCCCCTATAGTCAATGCACGGGCGGAGTGATTTGTCTTTCTTGCTGACAAAGAAAAAACATCGGCCCCAAGTGGACAGGAAAAGAGACGGATCAGGCCTGCTGCCAACGAGTTGTTAATGTGGGACTCGCGAGCTTCTCTCTCTGGTTTGGAAACATTATATAGTCTGCTAGTTGGCAGGGGAGCTCCAGGAACCAGGTCTATTGCGCAGTCGTAGGGACGATGCGGAGGAAGGACAAGGCCTGATCCTTACTAAAGACCTGAGCTAGGTCGTGATAGCATGAGGGAACGCGAGAGAGATCAGGAGGAGGACGAGGAAGAGGAGAAGCAGAGGAAGCAGACCGTAGACAGTGTGCGTGGTAGTGAGTGCTCAACCTGTGATTTTAGAAGATGTCCAGTCGATGTTAGGATTGTGAAGGGACAACCATGGGAACCAGAGCACCAGTGGAGATGAGGAGGAAAGAAGGACCAGGAAGGACATTGCCTCGGTGTGATTTCTGGAGAGGGTGAGGGTTTCAGTCGCGGTGCGATGAGTGACGCGAGGAAGGGAGCTGCCATCAATCGCTGACAGAGACTGTCCGGCCTGAGGAGAGACAGGGACAAAGACTCAGCAAAGGAGGCATATATGAAATTGTCATCAGCACCAGAATCTATGAAAGCTTTTATGGATGCAGAATTATTATTTTGGCGTAATGAAGCGGAGAAAATAATTCTGCCGATTCTAGAGGGAGCTGGAGGACTAAAATTGTTGTTGGAGATGAGTGGAAGACGAGGACCTCAAGGACAGATGAAACAGGCACGGATGTTGTGGCCCGGTTGACCACAATATAGACAGAGACCGCGGGAGAGACGGAGCTGTCTCTTTTCGGGGGTCTGCCTCGTCCTCCCCACCTGCATGGGTTCAGGGAGATCTTCTGGAGAAGCAGAGACAGATGGAATCGCAGATGGAGAAGACAGAGCTGGAAGCACCGCGTGGAGAGTGGGTCACGAGTGCAGGTTCGTTCCAGCCTGCCTCTGCTGCAGCTATATCGAAACGTATAGAGAATTCAGAGACTGACTCACCTGGTGCGTTCTGCGAAAGAGTTATGAGCTGTTGGGAAGTCTTAGGTGTGCTCTGAAAAGGAGCATCAAAAACGCTTCGGAGCATAATTATTTAATACGGGAAAGTCTGACTCCCATAAGGAGAGCGCCCACTGATTGGCCTTGTCCTGGAGGAGGTTTATGCAGTAGACTACCCGGGACCTGTTGGTCTTAAAAGAAGATGGCTGGGAGTCAAAAACTAAAGAGCACTGGTAGAAGAAATGTTTGCAAAAACCAGGCTTACCCACATAAACCTCCGGCGTAGGGATGGTAGGTTCACGACCACCAGACACCAGGTGTACTGGGTCAATTGCAGAGGAAGCTAGAGGAACTGGCGGAGGAGCACCAGACGCAATGGAGTAAACGGTGAGATGTTTAAGGGTGGAAGACATGTTCTGCAATTCCTCAAACACACTCAGCAGCTCCAGTTCCTATACACGAACCCTGGACGCCTAATGCCTTCTGTAGACCAGCTTCAATGCTGGGTCCTGCTCGTGGCCAGTTGGTTCTGACATGCTTGTATGGAAGGATGGACCCAAGTGCTATTGGAACTGGTCGACAGATGACACAAGATCGAGTTTAAATTAATAATTTAATTGAGATCGATCCATCGATAGATAGTTAACAAACAAATACACAGACAGGTAATGATGCAACTAAGGACGCCGGAAGCCAAAACATGGACCGGAAGAAACACGCAGGGAATGGGGAAGAATCTGTAACACAAGAAAAGGCGGATTAGAAATCACATGCCAACAAACTGTGGGAGAACAGAAAACACACTCGGAGTGAAGCTTGACGATGTGGCAATGAAACAGAAAGCGCTATTCACACTCACACCACGCGAGGAGTAAACTTAAACGGATCTATTTAGAACTAAAAAGTGAGACTTAAGCAGCTCACAGCGCGGGCTGGATTGAAAAGTAACAGGTAAACAAAGAAGTAGCGAGGAGGAACGGGAGAACAAAAGGCTGAATAAGGATTCAACACGGAGGAAATTTAGAAAAATCCAGGATTCAAAAGTACGATCACGGAAGTCTTGAAAATCTACCAACTGGCAAAACGTAGGTGGCGGCGGGAGGAATATATCCACGGGAGAACTGAAGAGATGAATGAATGCCTGCTGCGTTTTGCCTGTAAAGTGGGATAGAGGAAGGGCAACGGAAACAAGAGAGAGTAACAAAATAAAAGCATGAGGACGCGGAGAAAATACAAAGCAAAAACATATATGAAAGTGTGGACATGACAGACCCAATCTATCTGAGCTCATCTGAAAAAATGACCCCTGAACCTAGTGACCGGTCAGGCCACCCATGGTAGGAATAACTTACGCTTTGGAGGAGTCTTAATGCACTCTTTCTTGCAGAATTGTTTAAACTCCGCCAGATTGGAGGGTTTTCTACCATGAACTGTCCGTTTAAGGTGCTTCAGTGGTGAACTTGCTGGTGTGTTTTGGATCATTGTCTTGATGCACGATTCAAGAGCGCCTGTGTTGGGGTTTTCCTTCAGGTTCCTCTGATAGACAGCAGAATTCATTCTTCCATCAATCACAATAAGTTGTCCACTTCATGAGGCAGCAAACCAGATCATCACACTGCCACCACCATTTTTCGCTGTTGGCCAAATGTTCTTTTTATCAAACGCTGTGCCATTTTTACTCCAGATGTAATGGACCTCACACCTCCCAAAAAGTTTCAATATCGGCTCCACAAACATCTTGAGAATCATCAAGAAGGTTTTTTGGAGAAAGTCAGATAAGCTGTTGTTCTTTGCTGACTGCAGGGATTTGCACCTGAGAACTCTTGTGAAAACCCATGTCTTTCTTATATTAGAGTCATGAACACTGGCCTGCGAGTCCTACAGTTCTTTTGATATGGTAAAAATTGGTTTGGTGATTTGAGACCCTTGTGTGTGTTTCATGTGTTTCAAAATGAATAGGAATACAGAATGGGGCAAACACTTGTATATATATATATATTACTTCTCTCCCACTGCTCCACCCTCTGTGTCCATCTTCACATCAGAGCTCTAAAGCTGTCCCACTAGATGGGCCAGTGCTGAGCTGTCGGCCACCTATGTACAATCAAAAAGCCCTCTCTCTCTGTGGGTCATTTTTACACAGCACACAAACATATAATTTGTAAGTTATTCACAGGGCTCCAACTGGTCTCCCTCTGGTGGGACCTGCTCACAAAGCAGATGGTATCTCAATGTTTCACACTGTGTTCAGGCATTTATCAGTCTGATCAAATAATCTGAGGTAGGAATGCTTCGAGGGGCCTTTTTCAGTCACAGTCAGTACTCTGTCAGCCAAATGATCTTCTTCGTAATGCAAAACTTATTTAAAAATTACATTTCTGAACAAAATGTTCGAAAAAGGGATGCATATTATCCTTGCTGAAGATAACTTCACCAAAATCTTTGAAATTACAGTGATGATCTAAAGAGTTCTGTGACGTATGCTGAAAAAATAGCAACGTATTGATCATATATAAACAAACAAACACACAAAAT
This sequence comes from Synchiropus splendidus, assembly GCF_027744825.2. NCBI lineage: Eukaryota > Metazoa > Chordata > Actinopteri > Syngnathiformes > Callionymidae > Synchiropus > Synchiropus splendidus. The sequence goes on from NC_071344.1 coordinate 20,309,896, forward strand.
TGACTGCACTGGGCAACAAAATTCAGTCCTTAAGTATGAAGTATTTTTGTGGGGTTTCAAGTTTTCCTCTTCCCATTTCTTGTCATATGAAAACATGTTTATCTCATCTTTTCCTTAGCTGTTTAAAAAGAATCATCGTAAAAGAGTTGTTTCAAGAAAACTATTTGTCAACCACTGAATACATCTGATAACACTGCACTAGACATGCCAGGCCTGTGGGTGGCATTGTAATGCCCTAGCAAAAACTGAGAGGAATGCTTAGCATGGGTATAAACATTCATGCTGTACAGAAACCACAGACGAACAATAAAATGAATATGGTGAACACAATGAAAAGCACATGTTGGTGTAAACTTACAATGAGGTTGGTTTGCAATTACAGCTTTCTCTCTCAAGCTTATAAAGCTTATTGGGTTTTTTTTATGTCTTATGTATAGTTACCATTTGCCTGCTAATAATGTATTCAGTAATTCAATCCCACCACAAATGTGCAAATTTGATACTTTCTGCAATCGATTACGTCACCGCCCCGCCTCTGTCACGACCCAGAAGGCTTCAACAGTCACTTCACAACAACGGTAGTGAATTACGCCTTTGTGCTCGTTCTGCAGCAACTTGCTGGAACTTTTAGCTGATCAACTATAGCAACCAGCTGCAGGAAATAATCTGAACCGAGTGCACCGCAATGCACCTTGGAGAAGAGTGAATAGATGGGCAAGACAGAGACTGTACTGGATCAGACCTGGTAGAATATGACGCTGGTGTGACAACTTGAGTGGGGGGTCATTGGGGACCACGAGTGGACACAGAATTTTTGCATGACTGGTACAATGTTTGCTGGTCTGAGTGAAGAACTTCGATCGCTCATGAAGGACAGGATCAGCTGGTTGCCTGTTAGACGGTGCCAGACGCCGCAACATTCTTGTGAAATTCCAAGACAAAGTTATCAATTTTAAGGGTCTTCAGGCAGCATGGCTTGCCTGAAACATTACCATAAATGGTCGAAGGATAATATTTGACCACAATTACTAACAGTTACTAAAGTTTATAATGACTGTAAGAAGCAAGTGGTGATGAGAAAGAGGTTCTCTGAATTGAAGAGAGATCACCAAAGGTAGCATCAATGAGGAGTGTGACTGACTGAGACTTGCACATTCGGAAACCTTCTGAAGTCATAATGAATGGTCAAGGAAGTGTAACAACATGTTACTCACATGTCAAAGTGATCCGTGTCTGTGCTGCTACTGTGTCCCTCAGTCCACGCTTTAGTCTACTAACAGGACTCTGCAAATCTGAAGGGACTGCTAGAGGAGACACCCAAACCTGTCTGGGAAAAGAAATACAAATAGGCAAAGGCAGAAATGATGAGAACTGTTCTTCTCTCTGCTCCTTTTGTATCCCTCAGCTCACATTGATGATGACAGATTGTTGTTGTATGTTTGTTTGATGTGGGATTTAAATAAATATTAATTCATTATCTAATCCAATAATCTTAACCCACAACCCACTCAACTCATATGCTGCCAAGACAAGGATTTTACTTAGCTTTGCTTTTCAATATAAAAACACAAACAAAAATTAAATTCAGATCTTGAATCTCTGGTATGCATGAGCTGAATTCTAACAGAAAGACATAGAGCACCCCTCTCACCATCATTCACCGAAAACAGCTAAATTTCAGCTCAACTTGGAGTCTTGCTCACTATAAAAATATTTCACATTTGCCAAATGTCATTAATAAGTGGTGGTTGACTTGGTATGATCTATCTAGTGGAGTCCTTGTTACTTGGATGTATTGTGGGTGAAATGCCAGTCTAATGCAGAACTTGTACGGATACAATGGACACCCTCTTCGTGTGGGTCTAATGGAAACGTAAAAGTGGTAACGTTACGCCATCCTCTGGTGTCTCTAACACGAGCCTTCAGCATATGGCTGTCAATATCGCTTCTAGATTCCCCACGAGAAAAAAAAAAAAGTCACTGCTTTTATCAATCTCCCACACTCCAGAAAGTAATTACGGTGTGTGCGATGATGAGGAGGCTGTTCCTGTAAGGTTGGATCTCCATTCAAGGAAATTAATTTAGCAGACCAACAATTATGAATTCATTCTTAATCACAGACCTTTACTGCGCGGTCCTAATAATTCTCCAGTTAAAGATTTGACAGTATGAACAAGATGGTCTTACGAAACTCTAACGTGAAAGCAAAGCAAAACAAAACCAATCTCCCAAAGCTTGTGGTTTTACATTTTAGCTGGCGTGATGACTGGTAAATTCCCACCGTCGTCTTCGTGAGACGTAGATGTGCTTTCCTATTGGCGTGCGTCTGAACCACTGCAGGAAATCATCCATCTCCTCCAAAACCCACATCTCTCTCAGCTGCTTTCCATTTCTGTCACTTGGGTGAGGGAAACCAATCTGAATCTTCAATTTGAAAGCTCTCCTCATTTCAACCTCGCAAGCATTTCGCTCATTTCTCTCATTTACCTCGCCTGAGAGCTTCCGCTCTACATGTTACGTGCTTATATGTGCGTCCATGATCAGATAATTCTCCGACTTCACGCCTCTGTGGCTGTTCCATAGTTCTGTATGGAATTAACACCACATTCAGCTCAGCACATCAGCTTGCTTGGAATTGTGAAGGATCAGAGGAGGGTGGAGACCCAGGAGAAGGAAATAGGAAATGGCAGAGCACTAGCAAAGTCCAAAAACACATCTCATCAAACAAGTCAAAAAACCAACACAAATGGAATGCAACCCAATGTCCAAAAATGAGAACCATGGGAGTCTCAATGGAGAAAAACGGGGTGATAAATGTCCAAGAATTCCAAACAGAAATTCACTCGACAGGTCAGGCACAAGGAACAGGAGCTCAGAACAGGAAAACAAAAATTAGAAAATGAACCAACCAAAATACCCAGGCGCAGGGCAAAAACCAGGAAAAATCAATCCACAAGTAGCGAGGGACGATCAGCATACACTAAGCTTGGGGAATAACACAATCTGGCGCTGCAACACCCTCCAGTCACGCCTTACATTTGTCAGTATAGTATATGTGATCACAAACACACACATGCACAAAAACACATTATGTTATGTTTAGTGGGGATATTTCATTGACTTTCATGCTTTCCCCAGCCTCTCACCCTAAACCTAACCATCCACAACAAATGGCGAGGACTCTGAACCAAACCTAAAAGGTCTCCACAAATAACCCCAAATAGTAAAAGGTTCCCACGGGGAAGTGTGTTTCCAAGAATTGGTCTCCACAAGTATAGCTGTACTGTACAAGGTCACACGCATATATATATATATATACAGTACACACACACTCATGCGCACCCAAGCTCGCACGTTTGTTTCCCTATTTTTGTGAGGAATAAACTACTTTTACTGACGTTTTTGTGATGTCCGCACTTTGTCTGTTCATTGTTGTACTTTTCCGTGATTTGTCTCGTGCATTTATTTTATTTTATATATTTTTACCCTCTGTTGTTGTCGTTTCCTGTTCCTTCCTTCTCTCCAGCTTCACGGGCAACACAGCTGCCGTTCATTTCTCATTAAGCCTCCCATGAATATGAACCTATCAGCCCGCGTGTGAGCAGTTTTCCAGTCTCACTTTTCACTTTCTCTCCGACGCAGTTATTTCCTTGTGTGTGTGTTTCCACCACCGAGTGCTTTCTGTTTATTGAGCCTCGTGAGCTTAACTCTTAACTGCCTTTTTGTGTTCTCCCCATTATCTGAGGCTTGAATTTTAATTCGCCTTTCCCGTGTTCCAGATTCTTCCCCAGACCCTGAGTGGAGTTCCCAGTCTGCATTCTGGTTCGTCTTTTGTTTCATGTTATTCGTCTGTCTGATTTATTGTTTCATTCATCGATTTAATTCTGTAAATTACTGTCATCTCCCGTGCCTTCTGTCGACCAGCACTACCTGGACTTCAGTCCCTCCTTCTGAAGTCATGACAGTTTTAACCCTCCAATCCTTGTGAGGAGAGACCAGAATGAAGCTTCATGAAACAGTGTCCTGAGTGTCAGTGAAAAGTAGGTGTCACTTGGTTTCAAATATATCTTGGGTTTCATTGAACTGGTTAATCATAAAGATTTTAAAGCAGAGAGTAAAGGTGGACCACAGAAGAACCCAAGCTACACATGTGAAAGCACAAATTATTTACTACTACTCAATGAAATAAAGCACACAAGAATCACTTGTTTGAGACACTCAGTCACACACCTCACTACCAGTTTGGTAGTGCCCAAATTTAAGAGTTAAAATGTCAAAATAACTTGGTCATTAGAATTAGGTTTAAGTTTGGTGAAGAGTCATGGTGAAGGTTAGCTATGTCTTTTGGATGGTTAGGTTTAGAGGCTGGGGAAAGGGTTATGGCAATGACAAACCTGGCAATCTCCCAACGAGGATATAAGGAAATACAAACTTGTGTGTGTGTGTGTGTATGTGACCATGCGTGCACGCGTGCGTGTGTGTAATGTGCCTTGAATTATTGCTTGATAAGTGTGAAGACAGATGATGGACACATTACAGTGTTAGAGCCATAAGTAAGTTTGAGCCACTCACTTTCTCACACCGTGATGATGACTGACAGCTTAATTAAACTCACTGGAGGGCCTTTCATGCCTTAAGCACATTACAAAAGTGAATTGGGATGAAGAGGGCTTTAATAAGATTGTGACATAACCAGCCCACTGTAGGGTCTCAGTGCACTGTAAAAGAATCAAGATAGCCTCAGGGTACACGTCAAAATGCTGTGGTACTGTCTGCCTTGCAGTGTTCAGCCACGTGGAAAAAAGTCAAAGCATCCGGTGTTTCTCAAGTACCCACATGCATATTTGAGATTCATAATTCATAAACAATGTCATAGGGCAAGGAAGGGGACGCAGCAATTTCATCCACTTCATCGATCATGGTGATGGGCTCATGAGGCTTCATGAGGTGGCGTCCTTGATGATTGATCATGCTTTCACCAATGGACTGCATCACAAGTGGTGGTGCAGTCTCTTCTTGCTGGCTGTGCTGGGTCATGTTGTCTTCCTCCGTAAGCCAACCATTGTTGCTAGGTCTGTATTTAAAATGTAATTTTCCTACCCATGAAATAGCAAAAAGAATCATAAAAATGGAGGATTTACAGGGCAACGCAGGCCAATTGTTCATAACAGAAATGTTCTTAGTCCTGAGTTGCAGAGATTCAATCTTCTCTTTGGCTTCGCCCAATGATGCCTCCAGATTGTCACACACACATTTTAACCATTGCAAACTCCCACACACCACACATGCTGTTTCTCATCCCATCCAAATGTATGCAGTGGAACTGGCATCGGCTGAGCAACACTGGTGTTTGACTTGCTCAGCAGTCAGTCACCTCAACCACCCATCACCTAATCGAAACAAAACATGCTCAGCCAGTCAGGACAGAGAAACTTGATGACTAGAGAAAATCCATGGTTGGAGCAGAACCTACAAATGCACTTTCAAAAGTGAATGGAACACTGCTATAGGCCAAAGCAGTTCCAACAAATGGATACCATTCCTATTCTGCCACGTGTGAACGTGTATGACTGGTCATGGTTTGGGGTGCCTGGTGTACATGGGCCTCTACACAATAGCTCTGGCTACATAAGGAGCTACCCACCACGGAATGTGGTCTGCATGAATAATAGCTTCTGTAAGCAATACATAAACGTAGTTATGAATCACTTCCAATCCACTCCAAAAGATGAAGATGGTTAAGCTTTCCCATCAATTTTACAAGTGTTGAGTGGATCAGGCTAGTGATCAGTCAATCAATAATAGCACATCAATATGTCAATATGTGTGTTGAGTTCAGACGCACCAAAGCATGTACAGCAGACAAAACACACAATTATGTGAGCTCTGCAGCTCGGGTGTGATGATGTAACTGCTTGTCACTTTCTTGATCAGCTTTGTTCCAGGTTACCTCCGTCTCGCCTTAATGATACCATATGGTCAAGAATGCCTGCACCTCAGTGCTTGAAGAGTCAAAGCTCCTGCGCTTACAAATACTCAGCTGACAGAGACATCACAGCCGTCCCAGGACCTTGTTCTCGATCCAGGATGGAGGAGGTTGTGAAAATTGGTGCCGTTGTCACAGATCGGCCCGGAATGGCAATGAACAAATATTAATGGAATTCTGTGATGTCATGCTCCGAGACAACACCAGGGGATAGATGTAGTGTAAAGGGGTCAAAGCCTACTGATGTGAGAGTCTTTTAATATGGCATAAGACCCGTATTGAACACAACTGTGTCTGTTAACAGAAAACTCTCAGTGACTCAAAATATTTTCATTTGAAAAAGTGCATAAGCCCCGACCATCGAAAGCACTTAATCTTCCATATTTTTATTCATATTTCGGCTTCTTGAAACACCTGTGCTTGCCTAATAAACAAAAGCTGCGAAACCACCTTTGATGCAAGGCGGAACATAAATATGGAGTCCAGCTGGGATGAAGTCATGTAAGAGGAGTTAGGAGTGAGTTTGAAGCTAAACACTAGAGTAGTTTTTAAGAATTGTTCATTGAAGTAGCCTCAACAAATGCACATGTCTGCATAGGAAAAATAGATGGCAGAGCATCGCTCTCTTTTGTGTGTGGAAGATTATAAAGCAGAGTGAGCAGTGCTATGCCAGATGGCAAAAAAGCAACATCATTATTCAGACCATTACCTCAGTTAATTGAAGAACCCTACGCTCATACAAACACGGTTTTTGCCAACTTAACTTTGTCACGCAAACACTGGCTCCTGCGCACGTAATACATGCTTTTATCTACACTCGACACATCCCCACACAGAGCCCTTTTGTGACATATACTTCATAAATCTCACTCACATGGTTGACGCTGTAAATTCACAGTGGACGTACTAACTTAGCGGGAACAACAACCTCCCGGCCAAATCTTCATATCACATATTAATTGAAGGCCACGCCAGATGCCTGGTTTATGGATGGCTGTGTCAGTTGGTCTGTTGGGTGGTTCATCTCTTTGATCCAGACTGAACTATCTCAATAAATTATAGGTTGGATGGATGAAATTTGGAAAAGCTATTTGTGGTTCTCCCAGGGTTGATCAGACTAATTTATCTTCACCAGCGAGTTGATGGTGTGTTCACAGTGAAATGTTTTGGAGGCTGATAAATGGATTTCAATAAAAAAAATAGAAAAATGACAGTTTAGCTCAGTATACTTTTTTGTGAGTAAAAATCATACAATCTGAAGCGTCTTGGTTTTGGACTTCACAATAAAATCTCAGACCATTGAGCGTGAGTCTTGGAACAACGGTATATTTTCACAATAAGTCAGATGTGCATGAAATCACTGAGTTCTAGGTGTGACAGATGTTTTCACTGGAATTGGAGTGAAGCGAGAACTTGTTTTTGTCAAGGCACTCGACGCCTGTATGAAGTTTGGATCCAAATAAATGAAGCAAAGGAGAGAAAACAATCGGAAAGTCATCTGTCTCACCTCTCCACGTGTGAACCTCTCTGACTTCCCTTACTTGTGTCACAAATCTCCACTTGAGCAGCCCCTCTGTTGACATCCCGATCTGCTTGGTTGTGTGGCATTTTCACACTTGCTGTTTCTTGGACTCTCCACGAATGTGTTGACTCTTGTGAATCTGTGCGTTAAATGAAACTTACCATTAGGGATCATTTGCATTTAACATCTTGACAACTGTGAGTGACTCATGGACAGATCGGCAACTGGGGAAATGAATTGGAGCTTGTTTGTATAGTTGAAGTGCTGCAGAATCTTCTGCGTCACCACAACAGACCTACAGGGGTTGGACAAAATAATGGAAACACCTGAATGCTAAAACAGCTTTGAGGTGTTTCCATTATTTTGTCCAACCCCTGTATGTGGTTCTTAAAACGTTGTGCTTGTTGCCTCATCAGGAAACAGCTGCCTACAGATAAGTGGGGAAGTTATCAATCTGCACATGGATTAAACGTCATTTTCTGATGAGAAATATAGCAGGAGAACTCCAAGAGTGTCTGACCTTTGTTGTGACAACCTCATCTGTGCCCTGCGTCGCAGCCGCCTGGTGTCGCAGGCTCTCTGCATTCATGAGCCGAGCAAGTAAATGCACCTAAACCGAATCAAACTTGCCAGTGCTGGTCATCGTTCTGTTCTCTCAGTTGGATCACAAAATGGCAGAAAATAAATTGTGTATTCATTTTCTTTAGAATTCAGGTTTCAGAGGAAGCATTGCCAACCAGTACCTACATCTATGCCACCCTGGCTAGTTTTTGAGAGTTCATTAATGTGCCTGTTCAAATATACATAATTCTGATTGTTACCTCTTGACCCTTTTTCCAGCATCAAGATGAAGAATGAACATGAAGAATTTGGTTTTGTTGCCTTAATGGATTTTGAAACAGAGTCTGTCATTCCTCTGGGCAACCAGTTGAACACAATAAAGCGTAGACCCATTGTGAGTCAATCACATGTTGGTAACATGTCACGCTCTATGTGTTGCAATCTAGACTGCCGTATTGACAGGGAACTCGCCCAGAAACTACTGAAACTTTTCAGAATGATGCGGATGAGAGTTAATCATAGGACACATGTTAAAATTACCTGAAAATAATAGATATGATGGTATTTATTCACTGAGTCAATACCATCACCATGACCATCACCCCAACCCTAATGGCTGTTTAGGATTGGACTTCGGTGCTGGTTATGGTTTGTCCATCAAATCATTTTTAAACTAAGAGCACCACCTGCCTAGCACTGAAAATCAGGACAGTGTTTCAGGTCTCATCAGCCCCTCACTGCACAACAATGTGTCAGTGTTATGACACAATTGTTGTTTTAATGTTTCTGTCAAAGAAAACATTCCGTCAATGCAGATTATCGGTGTGTGATACTGCATAGTTTGTGCATGTTTATCCACCTATCAAGTATATTCAGGTTCAGTATTCCTTAAGAAATTAGGGGACATTTTTACTTTAACATTTTAGTTTGTTCCATTATCAAACTGCATCAGATATATTGTGTTTTTTTTTTTTTTTTTTTTTTTTTTTTTTTAACATAGGACATATACTTTGTGTGCAAAGTATTTTATTAACATAAAATGAACATTATGGACATAATACAAAATTGAAACTGATTTGTGCAAATTTGTAATTTGAGATTAAATAGAAACACATTATATATATATATATATATATATATATATATATATATATATATATATAATGTGTTTCTATTTTTTTTTTTTTTTTTTTATCTGTGTTACTGAGCTGTTGCCTTCATTTGAACTTCCTCTCGTGTTATGCCCTTTCTGTTACATTAGATTATGTCAGAAAGAACAGAAACAGAAACAGTCTCTCTGAGTTGTTTCAGAGCCTGTGAAAGAGCAAACAATTCTCACTCCCGGGGAGTCAAATGCAGACTCTCTAGTGTCCCGTGAAATTTGCGCTGTTTATGTTTTTGTTCACGCGGAAGGCACCCTTTCTGCCTGCCGATGTATAGGTGTTTCAAAGGTGTGAAGAAGTCTGTCTTCCCAATTCCACAGAGGGTGGGACGCATGGAGGGGAGATGATTGGAAGTTCTCTTTACCAGTGTCTTCGGAATGGCTCTCGAGACGCCTCTCAAGAACACTTTTTTATGCTCTCTGTCTTGCCTGGGCCTTGGACTAGATGAACACGGAATTTCTATTCAAGAGCGGTCGAGGCCGACTGACAAAGCTGTCATATTTGGAAGGCATTATTGGTGAAAGAAAGATGCAGGGATTTTTGTTGAATCATTTCTCTGATATTTATCAGGGGTCCATGGAAAGTGCAGGTTTTTGCTGCAGCTTGTCAGGAGGACACCCAAACACCAATAGCTTGTCTGAAGACTGTTAATAGTCAGACTGGCGCTGCTTGCTTCATTGGATATCATTGAAACGCTATTGGCAAGCACTTTGGATGAGGAGGTAAACTCAAAACTCAAAAAAATGAGTGTTTGTGATGGAGTGTTCTGTTTTACACGCAAGCCAGAAAGGTAATTAACAGTTGTACGTATCAGGATGTGTATTTCCACTCAAAAACACATTTTCATTGCTGCCAGAATAAACACTGGGCACTTGTGTAACACATCCGCATTAGCGCATTTGAGTAATTTCATGCTTTCACCGTGACTAATGTAACTATTTCATCATGCACCCACACAAACAGAAATATACACATTTTATCTAGTTTCACTTGAAACTGGCATAAGCTCAAATGACGCATACTTTTAATATCTCATGGTAAGGACCTTAAATTGGATTGACATCGTGTGTATTTAACATTCGAAGTGTTTAGTAGACAACACTCTCAGTGTTTAGCCCTGTGACAAATGGGATTTGGCGGATGCGAAGGTCAAATGGAATACCAAACATTAAACACTGCCTTTTCACTTCATCCTTCACTGCTTAGAATCCACCCAGTCTACAATGTGCTCCTGCTTTATATGACAGTGGCCTGTTTCGCTCTCTCTTTAATAATGTAACCTATTCAACATCATAAATAATTTCAGCAGATGACTTTAAATTCAAGTGTAGTTTCATACTAGAAATTTGCTTTCAGGGATAGCAGTGTGGAGGAGAAAATAGAATAGGATTTAATGTATTCATAGAATTAGCATTTCGTATTTCCTTTATCGTCCTGCAAGACAATTCATTTCTTAAAAATAGTCCCTTCCCCATTTGTATTCATGTTTTTTTTTTCATGTCCCACTGAAGCAAACAAGAGTCATTTTACAGTTTTTAATGGGAAGACAATTGTTTGCATAGAATGAACAGATGGATGAAAAAAAAGTGAACAAAATGCGTGACTGATCAGCATTTACTTTGCTGGTTTTGAATACTCTGAGTATTTATCATAGGGTCAGCATATTGGAGTAGCAGGCGGATGAAGCTTCAGCGGACAGAGTCCTGATTTTCAGAGCTCAGTCAGGGAAACGTTTTCGTCTTTAAAATGAAGTGAAGTTCTGTCGAAGTGACGCTTCATGATTTTTGAGCATAGAATGCCATCTAGTGGGCACTGAAAATTAGGACAGTGTTTTATGAAGCTCCAACAGCGCATGCCTTTTTTTCCACTGGTGAGGCCTAATATGGGTGTTTTAATGTTAAAAATAAATGACATTAACAATACAGGACCATTGAACTGGCACAAAAGGAGCACTTCACTGTGCCATATCCAAACCAGCCTCTTCCTTTCTTTCATATGACACGGTGCCCACGGCGTCAGGATATGCCACAGAAGGCACAGAAAACGTTGGTTCAAGTTAAAAGGCGACTGCATCAACATTCTCCACTGAGGCTGCCTTTGGCAACAGCTTGAAGAATGTGTTGGGAGGCATTAGTTTGGAGAGCCCAAGTTTCAGCAATTGAGTGGTGATTCCAACGCAGACATTTCACAACACCACACAAAACTGGTGTTCATGCAATTTCCAAATCACTTTCGTGAGCCTACTTTCCCTTTCATTTCATACCAAGATTGTCATGGTTCGTGCTTTTACTTTGTCACTTCCTGTGTTCCGGTTCCGTGTTTTCCTGTTTGCTCTCTCACTCCCCCCAGAGAACCAGCATGTACTGCCAGATGAACGTCTTACGTTCTCAGGGTACGTTCTCTCTCAATTGCCCCGCTTGCTTGTGACACTGTTTATTTCTCTGTTTTGCTCTGCATTCATCCCCTCGTTCTGTCACCTTTTTCTCCCTTGTCAGTGTGTGGAATGACTTTGTTGGGAGAGCATTGGACTGATAATCTGAACGTCCCTGATTTAGTCTTGGCTTTAAGTAGTTTAGTTGGTAATTTTGGCTTGAGTCCGTTCTTTGTAGGAGATGTCACAAAAAGCAGGGCAATGCTTGTCTGTTCCTCTCAGTGAAAGTAATATTTGTTCACCTTAGAATACATCTAAAATAATAAAAAGTAAAGTCAGTGATTCAGTCCACGCCAACATGCCACGCTAGAATACCCACCTCTTTCATCGTGTGTACTGATGCAGTTGAGTGAAAAGTGAGTTACAGTACGTGTGTAAGATATAAACCATCACACCATTAAATACACCGTAAAGACCTTTCTGGGGTCAAACCATTAGTATGTAATAAACATGTTCTCTCCATTTCAATCCTTCAGTCATCTTGCTACATTTGTACGCTTGCACTTTTTATATGTCTGTGTGACCTAACATGTTAAGTGGGAGTACCCTTTACTCCCTCCATTATAAATGGTGCTGGTAAAATATAGATGACTATGGCTTCCCTTGTGTAGTGCGATGAGCTGCTATGACCCATGCGATGTGATGGGTCAAAAGAATGAGACAACAAATGTGTTGGGCTGAATTAGTTTGACCCGGCTACGTGGGGAGATAGTGACTGCACCCTCCTGAAATATCGTCTCTCGTTAACACGCTGCTTGATGCGTATGAATATGAGTATGAATGCGGTGACAGTGAAAACTGGAGACTAAATTGGGAGGCAATAAAGGGAACGAGACACTTGATAAATAAAGATTATCCAGTCTTCTGGAGTGGCTGCTGTTTATCAGACATACAGGGCTTTTCCAGTCTTCAAACAAACAGTGTTTCATGTATATTAAAATAGTTGTTCAAGTTGTTCAATAATTTTACAGACAGTCAATATCTTTATGAAATATGCTTTTTTTAAGAGAGGTGGGGGGTGAGGGAAGAGAAACGAGACATTTATAAAGAAGGAAACTGAGAGCAAAAATATGACACAATAGGTAAAGTTTTTAAGAGTAACAATCCCCAAAATAACAGAATTACTCTTCCAAAACACATGTTGACACAAATAACAAACACAAGTAAATCTGGTCATGTCTGAAAAAAATACAAAAATAAAGAATAACTGTATTTTAGTTTATTCCAACACGTCTTATCGTCAGTTGAAGTAAAGCGCTACAGCATATCTAGTGAGCAAATCAGAAGAAGTTTGAGTGATCTTTTACACAACTTCCCATCTAATAAATCTGCAGTACTACAGTAGACGACACTAAAGGATGACATGCAAAGCTGCACAGTGAGTAAATGAGCTGCCCTATGTTTGAGGCAATGGTCTCAAACGTGTTGCTTATGAGCCAGTGTGACCAGCCCAAATCTAAAATGACGATGAGATCCCTGGTTTTGGCAAAACTGTTGGCATAACAGTTGCACCTTGTTTTTCAGTCTACCCTCTACCTCTCACTAATTTAGGCAACACGTAACACCTAGAAAAACTTTCTTGGGAGAACAATGTGGCTGAGAATGTTGTGCAGTGAAGGGCTAATGAGATTCAGTAGCTCTTGGTTTAAAAGTGATGTCAGGTTTCATTGAAATAGTTGATCAAAGACTGCTAAGTCAAGCTGGTTTAGGATGTGGACAGTGTTACCCTTGCATCTGGAGACCCTGGTTATTCTCATTGTGCCACTGTCCACACTCTGGACCAGCAGGCTAGTTAAGCGTGGAGATGGCTAGTGAAGAGGCCGTGCTGATGGTGGGGGTGATGCCAGGGTTGAGTAGGAGAGGATGACGTCTGCAGTCACTTTAGGGAATGATGGTCTTGCTGTGCTGGTCCAGCATCATAGTGTGAGTCTATGGAAGTTGAGGAGCCATTGCTTGTGGCAAAGACACCGGATGCTGTCGGCGCATTGGACAGGTATGATCTCTCCCTCCAAGGCTAGTCTCTCTTTTTGAAGGTGTTAGGCATCACCATCAGGAATGAACTTTCCTGCTCATTGCTGTCAAGTTACACAGTGATGGACTGGACCCATGAGCATTGTTGGGCTTTTCGCTCATTTCTGCACACTGCTGTCTTATTTGATTGTATTTCATGATCATGTTTATTTTTCTGGCGTTTTTGTTTCCACAATGTTGGGTGTGTTGTTTCCGTGCTTTGTTGCTGCTTTGTGTTTCTCTTCAATGTTAGTATGCTGCCAAACAGGCAACATTTCCCCATTGTGGGATGAATAAAGGCAGTCTATTGATCAATCTTAGGCCCATCACAACATGGTGCCCCCCAAATGTGAGTAAACATCACAGTAGATGCTTTAGCTCGTGATGTTATGGTTGAAACTGAGCCCTCGATACAAGTGGTGTGTCCATGTCTCTGTTATGGGCTCACACGGTTCTCTGAACAACTTTTTTTCAGACTGATTTAGTTGAATCAAAGCAAATAATAAAGGTTTGGTCAAGTGGAGAAAGTTTTACCTTTTATTTGAGCAGTGTTCATCTTTTTACAGTACGGGATCGATGGACCATAATGACTCAAGAGGAGATAAGGTCTTTCCCCCAGAATATTTAATCATGGGTTGCCACAGCAAGTCAGCCTCCTCTACCTAAACCTATCTTGAGCTTCCTCTGTGGTCTTCATGTCCTCCTTTGGCACATCCATGAATGATAAGGAGCTCAGGAAAAGCGACCAGCTACTAGTACCTGAGGCTGACCTACTCAGATCGCTTACAACAGAGAGATGATAGCCAGCAACAGAACAGAAGAATGCAATAATCAGTCATTTCTTGCACGTAACATAATCACCATCAATCAAATAACAGTGATATTGTCATGATTGTGCTTTTATTTTGGTCCCTTGAGTGCTGTTTTGTTGTCTCCCTCCTGTCTTCCTGTTCCTGTGGCACACGGCTGGAGCCAATCTACCTCTAATCTCCCAAGCTTAAAAACACTTGGACTCCAGCAACGTGTGCCAGATCATTTGCTTCATTTGCTCCAACTGGTAATTTGCTCTGTTCGTTCCTCTCTACCCGCGTACATTTATCCGTCGTTTAAATTGTCTATATTCCATACCCTGGTGCTCTGAGTTTTTGCATTATGACTCCTTTTGTTCTCCCTGCTCTGTGTGGCTTCTTGGTTTTCTCTCTGTTATCTCTTACTCGTGCGTTCGCGTTGATGACCTCGATAGTTTACTTTGTGTTTTATTGCTCACTGTGTGTTTGCTCTCCTGTTACAGACTCTTCTTGCATGCTTTCTCCTGGTTCGGTGACGCTTTTCGTTTGGACTCCTTCCGTTGTGGACTCTTCCCGGTTTTGGTGACGTTCTGGATTTGTTTTCTACTCACGGTTTGGTGACGCCTTTTGTGATACATTTTGTACTTTATTTACTTTATTGTATTGACTCCCTCCTGCCTCCTGTGACTCTTTCAACACTGCACTTGGGTCCCACCCCGCGTCTAGAATCCTAACAGATATGAATGAGTAATATCAATTATACTTGAATGATCTGTTCTGTGTTCAAAATAAGGTTATGGATCTCACACAGGAGAAATTCACTGTTACAGGAGCTCTTCGAAAACAGTGGGGTGCAAAAGTAAAATGAGGAAATAAGTAGTGCAAAGAGGTATTGTACACATATACAATATTTTAGCACAACAGTGGTATGTACTTTTCACAGTGTCAGACAAGGTGTATATGGTGATGGCTGCCTGTTACAGGTTGTCAGCAGGTCCAGAAGTTATTGCACACAGTGTTAACTACACAGAGTTGTACAGTCTAATGGCAGTGGGGATGAAGGACATGTGGTAGCGCTCCTTCCTGCACTGAGGGTGTCTCAGTCGTCTGCTGAAAGAGCCGCTAAGCTCTTCTGTGTGGTGCAGTTGGGTGACAGCTGTTGTTCATGATGGAGGTGAAGTTGGCCAACATCCTCCTGTCACTCACCTCCTCCAGAGTCCAGTGCACAGCCCAGGACAGAGCTTGCCCTCCTGACCGTCTTGTTAACTCTCTTCCTGTCCTGCTCTGTTCTGCCCCGGGCCCAGCAGACAGACGCATAGAAGAATGCTGAGGCCACCACAGAGTCATAAAAGGTCCTCCGCAGGGTTCTCCACACGCCGAAGGACCTGAGTCTCTTCATAAGATGGAAGCGACTCTGGCCCCACTTATACACTGCGTTGTCGTTGTGGGACCAGTTCAGTTTATTGTTGATGTTAACACCCAGGTCCTTGAAACTGTCCACTGTGTCAATGTCCTCACCCTGGATGTTCACCGGCATGTGTGGGAGTGTTCTTCTACTGAAGTCGACCACCATCTTACTCACAACTTCCTGTTTATGGTACCTGTAGTACTTGGGGTCTGACATGACACACTGTTCTGAAGGGTGGAGGTTTAATTCCCACATAAACGATTCCACCAAACAACACATGCTGTCATAACATAAAATTGTTTGAACTGGGTTTTCAAAATAAAGCTGGAAATGGAAGTATGACATTTTGTGAGTGATCTGGATCATGGTCTGGAACCAGGATTTTTAAAAAAATTTTTTATTAAGGTTTCTTAATTGATAGAGGTTTACTCTCTGAGTGCTCTCCTAGTTTCCTCGTATGCAAGTATGTATTCCCTGCAAGTCCTTCAAGTAAACAATGATGAAATGTCCCGAGGTCAGTCATGGCAATAGATTTCACATGCGCACATGTTTTAAATGCTTCAGTTAAGAAGCAACATATTGTGTAGTGATCATTTACAGTATAACCACTGGCATGAAAAAACAGACATGAAGGGCCAGGGTTTTATCCGAAGATGATGAGACAGTGGATGTTTTATGCTAATGTTCCTTCAACGCCTGCTGATGCAAAAAGGCTCATTTAGGGGCTTAACTGTATGTTTTTCAGCTTCATAGATTCATCTTTGCTTTGCTGAATTTCAGAATGTGCCAGCATGCTATCATCTCCATTTCATTTGGACTGAAAACATGGACATAATTATGCCGCTGTGAAAATATTTTGACACGCAAATCTCCTCTATTACTTTAGGAATCAACCAAATCTTGGCAGTGATCTGCAATGACAATGAGATGGTTTCAGGCCATTTCTCAGAAAAGAATCTAAATCATTTGCATGAATGATTTGCCTCTCTGTGAATGTGAGCAATGTCTCCTCTAAAATTAGAAAAATACAAATAAATAAATAAGACATTTTACTTATTTAAAATGCAGTTCCTTACAATTTATATGGCCAGATTATACAGTATTTGTGAAACTTATTTTTAGAGTTGTTAATGATATGAGATTTGTTCATGAAAAATTTAGAATGAAAGAAACAGACAAGAAGGTTCAATGACATCAGAAGAAAATGAACGACTTCACGACTGAGGCAAGTAAGTTATTTTGACCACAATGAATTACTCAGCGCAATAAACACTCCAAGCATCAATCTGAGTTGCATCTTAAGAAGTCATCTGGATGCAGCAGAGCAAAATGAGGAAAGCCGGAGGAGAAAATTCTGTAGGCAGGAGGCTGAGATGCAGGCAGGCACAACATTGCAAATCAGGCTGCAAATGGACTGGGATGATTCAGGCGGACAGTATCACCGCAAGAAGCTCCTGAGTGATGATCTCTGCTCTTCCAAGTCAGATTGGGGCAATCTCTTCGAATTCTGGAGTGTAACTGACCGGACAATGTTACTGTCCACCAGTTCAAGAGCTCACAAGTGCTCCCTCAGATTGAACTCTTTGGACTCGGTGACTTGTTTCAAGCAGGGCACCATCTTGAGAGTTGCAAGTTCAAGAGAACACACCAGCGCTCCCAGGGACAAGGGATAGTTTTTTGGGCCTTAGCATTTAAACTGAATTTGAGTTCCTCTGTGTTTGTCGATAGGCGGGGGAAACCTGACATGGTCATTCTTATCGCTCTGCTTCCGTCTCCGCCTGCTGTTGGAGCCTGCCTTCCTCTGCGTTCAATAGATCAATTCTATGGTTTGTGAATAAACAGGAACTGAATTGTCTGTTGAGGTGGGGTTGAATAAATAATTGAACATAATATTGTCCATATTGCTATGCAATTCTGATAAATAATTCAGTAGGATCAAATGCTGAAATGGTTAATCATTTGAAATTGCAAGATTGAATTGAGAACGTTGCCCGAAATGAAAGCCTATGTCGATATTTGAATTTGCCTCATAGAATTATGAGCTTTCATGCGTCACAGGTGTAGCTGAGACTGAAGAATGTTGCTGTGGAGGGATGGCATAAAAATACAATGGTTCTAGCCTTGGTGATTATCTGCTTTTATGAGCGTTACTACATGTGCAGAGATTGACTATTTCATGACGCCCTGCAAGAAAATAAATAAGTAAAAATGTCAGTTGGCTGCAAACTGGTGATCTTGATATTCTGCTGTGTGACTTTCCTACCAGCAAGAATAGCTACATTCCAAATGTCCCCAGGTGTTTTGTTCGTGGGAGTGTTTTATCATTATTTCACAGACAGAAAACTTCAAACACGTGTAATGTTGGCTGAGGATCATTCCGAGGTGAAGACGTAGCCCTGAGGTTTGTCACGCTTAATGTGCAGCTCATTCGTTTAGCAAGATTGTAATCGTAATTAGAATAATTTCATCAGATGACTTTACTGCGAGGGAAACACACACACAGTTGACTTACTGCAAGAAGAGGTACTCTACAGAGCAGATGGATACTTGGAACCGCCAAAGACAAATGTATGTTCACCAGAATTTTGTGTAGCTCCAAATAGTTCAAGGAGTCC
The DNA here is from genome assembly GCF_027744825.2 of Synchiropus splendidus. Lineage (NCBI taxonomy): Eukaryota > Metazoa > Chordata > Actinopteri > Syngnathiformes > Callionymidae > Synchiropus > Synchiropus splendidus. The sequence continues at coordinate 20,328,380 of NC_071344.1, forward strand.
TCTTAGATACTGTGGGAATATTTTCCTCATCATCATTATTATTATTATTGTTATTATTTATTGGTTTACAGCATCTAATTTACTACAAACTACGTTTAATAAACAAGTTATGATGAGTGGTCTTTTTTGTTTGTTTGTCTTTTGTCATAAACATTCTTTGGGCAAGTTTTATCGAACACACAGGGAAGGCAATATAAAGAAAACCATTTCGAAGGATGCAAGACAGTGAAATCATAAATATATCCTAAAATCATAAATATACAGACTACTTCTGCAAATATTTAATTATATATTTTCATTGAACAGCAGTGAAGAAATGACACTGTCATACCGCGTGAAGCGATCCGTGTACAATTTATTTAATCGGTCCAAGGGTCCTGACATGGGAAATAAAAATGAATGGAAGTCTATGGGTCGATCAAAGTTGCGTTCTGGTCCACTTTGCCTCCTGCCCTGGATCACCTCAATTTCATGGATAAATAATGATGTGAGTTTGGACGATGTCTGTCCTGCAATTTATGATTTTTTTGGCTTGTGAAGATGCATAATTATTTGGAATCCGACTGCTCCAGCGCTAAGGCAGATGCTGAAAGTACTAGACTGTCAAAGGTAGACCACAGCAGACTTTAGCTGACACAGTTAAATACTTACCGTGACTCTGAGGAGCTTGTCCTGCATGCTGATACTCAATAGCTGGTCGTGTGAGAGCCTGCAATGAGCACTGTAGTTTGCTACTATATATCAAAATAAACAAATACATAAACAAAATTAAAACTAAAGTAACATTTGATGCCGGTCAAAAAGCAGAGCCTTGCAACATTAGAATGTATCTTTAAAATTCACAGAAATCATATGCGAAATCTATGGCACATTTCAAGCTAGATCAGAAAATAACTTGGCCTAGGCTCCCCAGTAACAATGCTCATCTCTTCAGGATGCCCTCTGGTCTCCACTGTCTTGACGGCTCGACTGCTGTGTGGAAAAACCGTTATCCATGACAGTGGTGGTGTCCTCCGACTTCAACAGACATTACTGCCTCATCTTCTTCGCCATCTTCTTCATCCATATCATCTATTCATACGTCACAAAGTTGATAAATTTCAAGGTTCATGCTTCATCTCCCCAATTTAGAGCCATCTATTATGTCAACATGTGTGCTCATGCTGGTGTTGTGTTTGTTTATTGTCATTTTCCTTTATCGAATGAAACTTTGTGCATCCATTGGTATTTGGATTCATGCTTGCCTTAGTTCTTAAACATAAAGCAGTGTGTTTGGCGGCTTGACTCAGCTTGATGTCTGGTGGAATGAATTATATGGCCCCTGTAGCAATAAAGTCGAAATGTAACTTCAGAAAATGATACTGGAGGAATTACACTGTAATTATTAATTAACTCCGTTCATTCCAGTTCATTGAATTGATTGATTTCGTTAATTAAATAGTCTCCTCTCCCTATGAAGAAGCAGTGCCCTATATTGGAGGCAGAACCCTACAACATAATCCAATTACTTTCCTATGTGAAATTCTATATCGTTGTGTCACCATTGTCAGATCAAAAAATGCAGTTGAGAATGACGGAAGCAGCTAGGTATCACAGTGGAAATATAGAAACTTGTCAATGCGATTCTTGCTCTTTATTAAGAAATAAAATAAAATTAAATAAATAATAAACAAGCGTCTACAAGTCTCAGCATGTGGTGAGTTGGAAATAGGGCAAGCTTTTCCTCAGGCTGTTTCATACTCTATTGATTCATGAGACATCATTTGAACCTGAGGACATTTTCAAGTTTGGTCAGACAAAAAATCTGATTTTTAAAAATGCACATTTCGTGAAACTAATTCTCTCCTCACTAATCACGGCATCCATATCAAACAAACGTTTGTTTTACAGTGTCTGCGAAACAAAGCCGTCAGTCAGCGAACCAATGGCTGGCTGAGAAGCCTAGCAGGGGTTGGGAGTACACACCGTGTTTCTGCTCATGGAGCAGGGAATGATGTGGGCTCTGCGGCTCTCTTCAAACAGAGTTCATACAGATCAAATGGATTCTGGAGAGTGAAACCACAAACTATTGATGTGTATAATAGAGATCTGGTGTGGACATTTCACAGTTTTTACACATGGTCAGTTTAATTGGTTTTCTGCAGGAAATCACAAAACATTTTCTAGTTCAAAGTACTGCATGTGTGCAAATACATGCAAGAAAAAGGGGGGGGGGGGGACTATAAAGGTGGTCTAGGTTAAATGTGTCAGTTGTTAAAAGGGAATGTGACTTGCAACCACAACCTTTGCACAAGAGCCGGCATCAACACAAAGCAGTGAGAAGAGGTTTTTTGGGTTGCTGTTCTACACTGGGTGTTTTTTGTCTTGAAGCTGCTGAGCTGGTGCTTCTTCTGGTAACACCAGGCCATAGAGTTCTTCATCAGCTTCTCATATTCTGCTCCCAGGGCCCTTGATACATGTCACTATTGCACTTTGGGAAAACCTATTTGATGGTTGGTGGTATGGTGGCATGGTGCTGAGCTTCTCCTGAAGTAGGATGAAAAGTGAAACCTTAGAGCACAGCTGCCATCATCCACTTGTCGTTCATCACTTGAAATGAATCCGTCAAACCGCCTCTGGAGATGACTTGAAACCAAGTGGGAAGATGAAGTGCAGAGAGATTCCCAGGATGTCAACGTGAGAATTGAATAACATTACGTAAAAACAATGTTGGATAGGACAACAGGGACATTTTAGTAACAAGGACTACACTTCCGTTGGTTTACTTTCTGCTCGTATCACACGTTGGTGACCTAAAGAGTCTACCATGTCAGACAAAATGAACAATACAACATTAACAAACAACAGTCGACTGACATCCAGGCTAACGCAAACGTGAACATATCTCTAACAGATGTATCACCGCAACAGCTTCAGCTGCCCATTTCTTCGCCGTTGGTTCACCAAACCAAGTGAGATGATCAGTGCCGATGCAAGAGGATGCAAAAACGTTGGAGCTGGCATTTCCAACACGTCTCCAACACTGGATATGCAGGAAATGACAAGTTGTATTACTCGTGACGTAATGAAGTTTCTTCCAGTGTTCGTCCTTGGAGGGCACTTCATAATGGAGTGCACTCAAAACCTAGGGCTACTGTAAAGTGCTAGTGTTAGGGTAAGAAATGGGACACAGCCTTGGTATGGCCATGATATTGGCAACGGATTCGCGTTAAAATTGGCCACTGGGGCCATGTAAATGCACCAGGGTATGTAAAAGGTATGTTGCACATCCTGTTTCATGAAGTGCTAATGAAGTGAAAGACTCTCTGAATGTTTGATAGCAGGAGTGATAAAGACTTGAAATGTGCACCACAAAGAAGCCATTCTTTTCCACTCATAAAACCTTAGCATTGCAGCATTAAATGTGGTGGACATGAAATCAATAGCGGGTCGGATAAGGTTTCAATGATTCAAGTTTAGTTCCAAAGATAACCTCTGCTGAGGAACCGATGGCTCTGATACACAAGAAGGTGAACAGATTGCATTAAATGAAATAGATTAAACTTATAACAGCCCGCACACATATTCACACACAAACAAACAAACTCCTTTCTAAGTTAGATGCAAACACGCCGGAGCAAAAGGTGACAGAGTGAAAAGAGTGCCACAGAAATTGGAAATCAAGTTCAGAACTTTTCGCTGTCCCAAGAGTAATACAGAAACAAAACACTGTACACGTATTGTCGCTGAGTTTGGAAAGGGAACGGGGCAAAATGAAATGTGTGAAGTTGCAAGCTTGAACTTTAAATGACTTTCAAAAATACAAACTCAACCTGCCAACACACACAGCAAGATTTCTTCTGTTGTTTTTTTTTGCTCTGGATGATTCCTTGTTTTGGAAGGCACTCAGGCGAAAGTCAATAGAAGAAAATGTTCAAATCTTCACAATACGAGGCTGGTGTTGAAACCAGACAGGGATGTTTTCCGCTTGTTTAGCCATACATTACACAGTGTGTTTCTTCTGTAGTTTAAACTAGAACTAGAAATGAGCTGATGAGACTTCATGAAAAGTGGCCTGATTTTCAGAATATTGTAGGTGGCGCTCTAGGTTAATAAATGTTGTGAGGTGTCATTGAATTGATTGTTCAGTTGTTCAAAGATTGTAATGCACAAAATGGGCTCTGAAAATGAGGTCAATGTTTCATGAAGCGGCCACACGGTGGCCTAGTGGTCTCGCCTTGCAGCCAGAAGGTTGCCGGTTTGATGCCCCGCTCAAACCACCTTTCTGCAAGGAGTTTGCATTTCCTCCCTGTGTGGGTTTTCTCCGGGTTCTCCTAAACCGTCTGGTGTTGTTACCTCACCAACGACCGAAAACCATTTCCACCTAGCTAGAAATCTTGCAAGATCACACATGATAAAACAAGATGGAACCATCACTGCAAGTGGCAAACAGACAACATCATGACCAGTGACGTGCAGTCAGGGGAGGCAGGTCAACCTGTCAATCTTGGAAAGAAAAAATGTAAAATGAAAAAAACATTAAATGGTCATATTTATCCACTGATTTAGACCATGAACTCACTCATGCTGGATTTTCACACTTAATGTTCAAATACTGAGAAGAGAAGTGCGGTGATGCAGCCTCCTGCTGAGCCTCACCGTAGATGGCGCAATGACTCTACTAACCGTGCTGGCATGCAGTGAGAACGTATTGCTGTCTCTCTGTATGTCGCTATTAAAATGTCCAAACACTTTTGCTATACAAACTAAATTTCTATTGTCTAGCTGATGTTTTTGGGGGGGTCAACTACTGTATGTGTGTTACTAGTTTCTTGTGCTGAGCGATCATAAAAAAAGCCACAAAGTGAGGCACGTATGGTAGGGGGCGCTTGTGATCCCAGGGATTCTTCTTGTGACAACAGAAAAAGTGACAACAAACGACAGTCTTGATTGATCCACGCTGCTCTCACAACACGAACACAGTGAGAGAGATTACTGACCATCGAGTTTTAATCAGTGAAGTTCAGATCCAGACGTCAGAAATGATCAATGAATAGTCTGGCGATCTTCAGTAACTTGGGGAAAACCAGCGTCTTCCCTCTTCGCTGTGCTCATGCAGACAGCTGCGCTTCAGCGAGACTAGGGCAGTGAAAATAGTTAATATAGAGCATTGCATTATTCATTTAAGCAAATCTGTCAATAAAATCAGATGTTTATCATCCTAATAAAGGTGAAAACACGTGAGCTATCAAACATCCGCACACATCGCTGGTCCCGGTGCTGCGCTGCGCTCCGGAGCGCAATCTTCCTGCAGCTCCCAGTTGCACACCTCAGTGTTCTGGGAGTTTGAGAAGTTGTTTTTGAATGATGTTGTGCTCCCAGACAGCGATCAGACCCTTTACTGCCCGGCATTTATCGTGTTTGTGTGGAGTTGCGCTGTGGGTGATGATACTTGAAGAGAAGAGAAGAATCCTGAAAGAAAAAGTCATCATAACTAACTAAAACAGCTGATATTTTGCACTCCAGCCGTGTGCCAAAGGAACAGAGGGAGAAACGCAAAACCAGGACTCGGAGCCTGGAAGCGGAGCCATGACAGCACTGGCAGAACTAAAATGCAGCACCCTGATGCATGTTAAGGGACGGACTGGGTGAGGACGACTGCAGATTGGAGAAAGATTTACTTCTAATAATTAAAAAGCAGTGTTTTGGTTTTTGTTTTCCATCAGTTCAATAACTCTAAAAAGCCCTGCTTGTTTGGATCAGTTTTTGAATGGCTCTGCTCCGTTCCACATTACAGCCTGGGTCAGTCGTGAATTATACATATTGAATGTTCAATATATAAAACATACATAAAGAATATTGAATATGTTTAATATGTACGATTGTCCACTGATTCTCCCTTCAGATGACCTGATCGGGAAAAAGCAAAATCAGAACAAAAACAGACCGATTTTCAAGTGGCCCCCTTTGCACATGTCAAGCTACACAAAGGCTGCCTTTATGGTCATGAGCCTTAAGTGTCATAGCAACACATCTGTTTGTGAAAATCAGCAGTTGAATTACAATTGTTCTAAAAGGCTTTTTTTTGACGACCAATTACTCAGGTGTACTATGTACAGTACACAGGACAGCATTTGATCTGCTGCTCACTAGAACTCTTTTTCAGTGAACAAACCCAAAAAGCAGGCTGTGCTCATAGAAGATGTTAACTTGGCTGCCTTTATCAAGATTGAATTGATACTGGTTGACCTTGTTTGTTTTAATGGTGCGTGTTCTTGCACACGGCATGAGTTGATGAATATCAGGGCTATCACTCCATCCGACTTACTACCTGTTATTTTGGTGTCAGTTTCAGAGTTAATCTACCTTTGGCTGGATGGAAGAGACTGAGCTTGTTTGCCGTCGCTGAAGAGGATCGCGCATACCGCTTCCCGTTTCCCCCTAACATCCGCTCGCTCAGCAATAAGATGGATGAAATGGCGCTGATATTGAGAAGAAACAGGGACTTTTCCTCCTCTTCCACTGAGGTCAATAACTGGTGTGATCCAACATGACGGAGAAGTTTTCAACTGATAGTCCATAGAACAAAATTGTGACAAGGAATATCTTGGCATTTAAACAAACCAAGCTGCAAATATGGTGGCTGATGTAGTTACTACTTTACACAAGCAGATGGCAGACACTGTTTTCATAGAGCGCAAGAGAGCAAATTTTATTGACTCAGTTTCTGAAGAACATTTGCACTTTTATGAAGACCTGCAGTGACACAGTGTGGCCTGCTTGTGATGGAGACATGAGGAATTGCCAGTTGTAATTCACAAATGACTGAATTTCTCCCATCCCAAACATAGGGTCTGACTGATTTTTTATTTTTTTTTGGTCTTTTGCAGTATGCCTTCACCTTTAACCATTTTGTCATGGATTGTTTCTTTCAGTCATTTAACTCAACCAAAATGGCACAGTCCAGAAGATTCAGCATGGGTTATTTATTTACAAAGAGCAAAAAGTAAAAAACCCAAAAAGGAGTAAAAGGGAAAAATATATATCCAATAGCTGCCTCCTATTTTCATAGTACTCAATATACATAAAGTCCTTTTATCTCCAACGTAACCAAGCCAATTCTGGTGCTCCACAGATTGACGCTTCTCAGTGGTCCCAAATGGTTCCTTATAAAGCCCCGCCAGCCCCACCCTTGGGCAGCACACATAGTATAATTTTCCTTTTGGTTATTTAACAATAATATCTATCAATTGCTTCATGAATTATGCAAAGATAGTAATACAGAAATATAAAACAAACAATGCATTACCACAACACAGAATTAAGGGCAAATCAGTTAATAAGGAAACATGAAATGAGTTACTAGCTAAATGATGATTTGGGATGTACTGTATGCTACTTTTGTCAACACGTGTGCAGCCATGATGATTTCTGGAGAGCGACGGTCATATTTATTATGTTTGATGCAGGGTTTCAGAGGAGGTTGTGTGTGTGCGCCTGCAGCATGGCGACGTCTACTTAGGTGTGCGCTCGCTGCCCATACAGTGTGAGTCGGCTACACCGTCACATCTAGTAGAATATTTCATTGAAAAAAAATCCTGCGCCTTAAAGGTTAAGTAGTTTAAGATTGAAGATTGGAGCCGTGCACATTATATGCAACAGCCAACCTGTTTCCTGTTTCTGAACAGGATGGGTCAAGTCCCTTGCTCCATTGGATGTCAATGGTTGTTAGTCATTCCCTTTTAACACCCACCTTCTCTCAATCCTGTAAAGCTCTGGATCATGAACACACCACTGAGAATATGATTGACTCACCTCCAGACTAAATCAATCGCTTAAAAGGGCTCCATTTCGCAGTGGACTGAAGTCAGGGATAGACATCTGAGAAGGTAATTAAAGACAGCACTGCTTGGTGCACGTAGCAGAAGTTTGCAAGTTTGCAAGTCTGTTCACAGATTGCAGACTGTGCAGGAAGGCATCCTGGCTAGTTTTGTCATCTTGTAATGAAAGATGGCCACAGACTTGGCCACTTCACGTCCTAGAATGTGTTCTTCCATATACATCACTGAGCTGGAAACACGTTTTAAATGTCAGGTTTTCATTTGGTGACATTTGGTGACCAGACACCTCATTACTCATTACAAAACTTCAAGGACGCAGGAAACATAGGCCGTGCGTGCACACAATTCTTTCGTCCATCAGTGTTTTGTGCGTACCCACCGTTTATAAATGAAACGGGAGGACTGTACTTCAGTAGAGGAATTGATGACTGCCATCCCGAGCCTACCCTCTCTGATCGTATTCATGGTTCCTTAGCTAGCAGCAGGAAATCAGACTTGAGAAGCCCTGCAATGAATGGATGTTTGTTCTACGGTTCCAATATTAAAAAAAAAAAATCATTTATCTATGACGACAGCCAATATACTGCATGAAAGAAGCTTTCGATATGCATTTGAGTTTAATGTAGCACAAGATGGTTCCCTAAAAAAAAAAAAAAAATCACCAAATGAATTATAAACCAAAATGAGAACTTAAATGTAATCCACGCTTGCTCTGCGAATCATTGGAAATTCATTCAAGAAACTGGAAAAAAAGGAAGCTAGATAAAATGTGTGCTTGGCTTTTATTTCGGTTTTATTTTGTCATGCCTTCCCTTCACTCTGTCTCTGTGCGCTTCACAGGTAATGGCACACACCTAGAGCTGACCAGTAAGTCAACTCCGCATGGATAAAGCCACTCCAATTCCAGGCCTGGGTGCCAGAACATTATTTCTCATATGCTGGTAATTGGCTTCTGTTTGTGTCTTTCTATTCTGTCAAATGTGAGTTGGACCACCGCATGCTTGTTTGTTTGCTGTAACTCTTTTCTGTTTTTTTCCGAGTGTTCTGACCTCCACGTTATCCTTTGTTCTTTTTTCATAGCATTGCTCCGTGAGTTCGATTGCTTGTGTATTTTGTGTTGTTCTTGAGTATTGTTTTCCTTGACTTGTTTCACCTGTTGACCACAGGGTTCAGTGATGCCCTCGGTTGTCCTTATTTTCTGTTTATTGTGCGTGTTTTTGTGTGCAAATTCACCACATCACTCAAATGGCATGAAAACACCGCAGATATTTTAAGTTGTGATTTTGACAGTGTGATGAGGTGACACCAAATACAGGAAAAAAATAAGTATACAAACTGAAGGGCGGTGCAGGCGTTCAGACCTGCAGTGAATGCTGGGATGCCGCAGAGCAAGAACGTTATCACCGCATTGGATAGTTAAAACAGGATCCACAGTTTAACAAAGAATATCTCGGGATTAGCCATAAAGTGGCTGATAAACACTTTTGTAAGAGAGAGACAGATGTTTCCGGAAAATTGCCAGAACGTCACTCTGGAAGGCACCATGAACCTGCAACAGACCCAGCCTCCTCTTTTAAAAATGTAAGCATGGCGTGAAGTGTCAATGCACAGCACTATGTCTGCGAGAGAGTTCAACCCTCTATCAACCTTCTTTCATGAGGGCGCGCTTGTATTAACCACAAGTGCCGTCTTCAGGAGCAGACGCTCATGCAGGGTCCTGAGTCACAACAGCAGACAGGGTGGAGATAATTTGAAAACTAATGATCATTTGGCGGTGGATATCAAATGTACTTCAATATATGAAGGTGCTGGAAATTTTCAAGCGCCCCTTGTGTGCAACAGCAGCCCGAATTGCTTGCGAATCCCAGGATGGAAGAGAAAGTACCACAGTTGTCTGGGAGATTGCATAAAAGATGACGACGTTGAGACTTCTTCTCTTAAGAATGTCACAAAAAATGACTAAAATGCGTGAAATGTGAAACCACTATATATATATATATATATATATATATATATATATATATGTATATATATATATATATAAAATACTATGTCAGGAGCCCCTGATGATGATTGTCCATGATCGGAGTGCAGGCGTGAAGTCTGGAATTCTACGGTATCTAAGCCTGTGTGACTGGTGAACTGTGAAACTTGAAGAGTGGACCTCAAAGACTAACTAATCTTAGCCCACCCCCTCAAACAAAAAAACAAAACGTGTTTGAGACCCCTGACTTAGACAATGTGGTTGGAGGATGGTGATAAGCTCGAGTTTGTCCTGGAAACTTCATGACAAGAAGACGGCGTTTACTCAGAAAATACGAGGAGGAAACATTCAAGCACATCCCCGAAGAGTTCCATATAACTAGTTTATATTCCGCACAGGTTTGTGAACCCACTTTGATGTTGTTGCGCTTGGAGAAATATGTGGGAAAAGTGGAGAGCAGTCAGAGAGTCTTGAATTGTTTTATTCTCCTACCCATTTTTTATTTTCAGTCTTGGAACACAGTGCATCCTACATATTTTCTTAAAAGAAGTGTGTCCATTACAGTGAGTCATTTTTGAACAGTCAAAATTGTATCCCGAGTTCTTTGTCATTTTCTCCCAGAGTTGCTGTGCAAAATGCACAGTGAACTTGAAAAACTCTGGAATGCAAACCTAGCTCATTTCTTATATATAAAAAAGCTCAGCAGACAATCAGAAAAGTCTTGTTTGGGGATTCAATCATTGTCATTGTGCTCACACACAATATTTATGTTATGTATATGTACACATTAGGAAATGCAGCATATCCCACCCACTAGACGGCCGGTGGTGCTTGTCGGTTCACTCATAGATCACAAAAATACCTGGTCACGGTTTGTAACCAAGTAAGTACAGCTGTCCCTGAACTGCTTTTTCAAAATAAAATTTCACGTTCATCTACATTGATGCATGATTAAAATATGCAAATATGTAAAGTAGTTGAAATGAAAAGACCACTGTCATTTGCCCATGGTGTTGCCACTGCTTGTAAAGCTTGTTCATTCTAGGTGATTTTTTTTTTCTCCTCAGCTGTTGGCGCTCTGCTTTTTGATCCACGACGAAACATGTCTCAAGCATGTTGTCATCAGCTAGCTGGGCGACAACCTATTTAGCACCATCGGGTTGACCACCTTATTTGTTTGTCACTTCTTAGCAGTAGGAGTCGTCGTCACCTCAGTTATTAACTGATGACACGACTGTCATAGAATGTGGCGTTTCATAGTCAAAACTAAACATGGACGAGTGTTGATGTGTTAATTTAGCAAGGAAATAGTAGGAATAAGCTCCGTAATACAGAGCACCTTCATTGATCCACACGGCTCTCACAGCACGTTGAACAAAGTGAGAGAGATTACTGACAATCGAGAAGATTTTAATCATTTAAGTACAGATCCAAACATCAGAAAGTGTCATTGAATAGTCTAGTAATATTCAGTAACTTGGGGAAAATCAGTGTCTTCCCTCTTCACTGCTCTTCTTATGCAGACAGCTGTGCTGCAGCGAGGTCACAGCAGTGAAAATAGTTACTGTAGAGCGCAGCATTATTTATTTGAGCAAATCTGTCTGTCAATAAAATCAGGTGTTTTTCAGCCTAATAAATGCGAAATACCGGACCGCTGCGGTGCCGTTCCCTTGCACTTTCCTGCAGCAGCACACCTCAGTGTTCAGGGAGTTTGAGTTGTTTTTTGAATAATGTTGTGCGCACAGACAGTGATAAGACCCTTTACTGCCCGGCATTTATCATATGTGTGTGTGTGTGTGTGTATCACGCTATACACGTAGTTTCCGGCATCTAGGACAGAGTCACCTGAGGTGAGAAGCTCACCCCCCGTGGAGAGTTTCCCGAGACAAGGTACAGCTCTCCAGTCGGTATCAAGTCCATGTCCAAAAACCCGACTTTTGAGCCAAACGCGCTTTGTCTCGAAACAGAGTGCGCAGTACTAAAACCCACTGAGTCCGAGTCATCCCCTGCTGTTCAGCCGCCCACCTCTGCGCCTCAGGCGATGTCCTTTTTCTTCCTTCTTAGCTGGTGGCGCTCTGCGCAACATAGCTGGTTTTTGACCCACAACGAAACACGTATCAAGGAAGTCATCATTAGCTGCGCAACAACCTATTTAGTACCATCTAGTTTACCAACTTATTTCTATGTCACTTCTTAGGGCTATGAGTCGCCTGAGGTGAGAACCTCACCCCTGTGGAGAGGTTCCCGAGTCTAGGTGCAGCTCTCCAGTCGGGATCAAGTCCACCGCCAAAATCCGACTCGCTTGTGTTGACATGTTGGACTTCTGTGCCGAATGTATTTTTTCTCGAGACAGAGTGCGCACTGTGAAACTGGCCTAAATCTTGTCTTGTTTGCTCATGCACTCCTTTATCTGCTCCTCCTGACATCCTATTTTTTGACACAGTCGTAAAGTCTAATCACAACAGGGCAGGTCTGACAGGGGAAGGAGAAGGCACTAATAGAGGGGAAACCGCACATTTTGAAAATGTCAATGTCGAGTGTTTTATCAAACAAAACGTATCATGTCACCTTGGGCTCCAGTGTCATTTCAAAAACCCCTGAACATCATATGGCTCCTTTAATTTAAACTGACTAATCCAGCAGTCACTCAATTTTCTAATCATTGAGATTAAAGTGCTGATGACACAGTTTTGACATGACTAAGAGTCACTCAATGGGATACATTATGCCATGATTCCGCTTTTATTTTGGTCACGTGAGTCCTGTATTTGCTTTCTATCTCCGTTCTTCCTGTTCCTGTGGCACACGGCTGGAGCCAATCAACCCCTGATCACCTGAGTACAAGAACACCTGGACTCCAGCAACGTGGACCAGATTGACTCCTCTGGTTCCTGTGGTCGGCTCCTCTAGTTCCCTGTGATTTAAGTTTGTTTGATTCTCCTGGTTCTGTGACTCTTTCCGTTGGACTCCTCTTGTTCCCTGCGGTAAATTGGCTCTCCGTCGTTTGTTCTCTTGTTCTGTGCGCTAGCTAGCTTGTTTTTGATTACTTTGTCTTAAACCCTGGTGCCTGAGTTAGTGTTTTGTTTCTTCCGGTTTCCGCGTGTGACTATCTCCGTTCATTGTGCTTTTGTCTCTCAGTTTCCAGATTTAAGTTTGTTTCTTCCGCTTTGGTGACGCTTTCCGTTGGACTGTTATTCATGTTTATGGACTTTCGTTTGGTGACTCCGTTTGGACATTCAGATTTTGCTTTGTTTCTCCCGGTTCTGTGACGCTATCTGTTGTGCTTTTGTTGTTCATGATTAAAATATTATTTCTGACTCGCTCCTGCCTCCTGTGACTTTCGCCACTGCGCTTGGGTCCCGCTCCCATGTCCTTGACCCGTGACACATTACACTCAGACAAATTCTACTTGGCTGGACTCACAAAACGAACAAAGGAAACTTGAATGGAATTGGCAACAGAACCAGAACATGTTTGCCTCGCCACCTCTCTCCCTGAGTTTGACTTGCCCGATGTTATGAGCTTTGAATGGCTAATACCTACAAAGTCTAATGCGCCGGGAGTTCTCTTCACACTCTTCTAAACAGGAACAGACACAAGGCCGTTATTGTACAAAAATAAAACGAAGAAATCCAGGATAATTCAGTCTTTTGAAAGAGCTCACATTTTTACTTACAGCCTTCATATACAAACAGCCATCATCTGGTGTTTATCCCCAAACACCAGTTGGTCGCCTGATTTTTTTCATTGACTGTAACAGTGAATTTAAAATGTTATTGATGAAACAATAGCAAAACTTCTTATTGGTTCAGAAACTCCGACATTGGGGTTAATTGGAGTTTTAGTATGAGGGAAAACTTTCACATTCAATTCAGTGACAGAGTTAAAATAGACTCAAAGATGAAGATGAGTGAAAGGTTGGAATTGTTTTTTCAGTTAAAACAGCGCGGTACACGACACAGAGGCATATTGACGACGAAGTCCAAACTTAGTGGTGAGGTCAGGACAAGAAGACCAGATGACCATAGGCTTCCAAATGGAATAAAAAAACCATTTTCCTTATTGTGCAGTGTTGCAGGACAAAGACAGAGGCTCCTTGTTCTATATAAAAGCTCTTATGTGGTTCTCCTCTTTATTAATAGTGCAGTCAGAAAATCACAGTCGCTTGAGGGGTGTTAAATAGCAATTGACATGAACATCTGAACACGCTTCCGTTGACAAAATCAGCCTAATGTGTCAACATGCGACTAAGAAGGCTGCCTTTGGTGTCAACATAGGACACTAATGTCTTCCCCAACCTCAATAGGTTACACCATAAGAGTGATGAAGACATCATCATTCAACACTAATAGACCAACATACAAGACTGCGATCACACTAAGGAAACCTATTGAACACATCAGAATGTGTCTGTTTGCAACCACAACTCTGTAGACCACACCTTGTATAGCAATAACAAACTTTAACAATGGATGAACCTTTGTTCCAACAAAATACTTTCTGTTAGTTATCACTTGGATACTGAATGGGTGAACACCACAAATATTTGGTGTAGTGGCTCAGCTGGAGAGTGTTGGGCTTATGATTGCGGCACTTGGGTTGGGTCTTGATAGTGATGTAGCATTGTGCATGAGACCGCAAAAAGATCGAAAAAAAGCAAGAAATCTGTGCAGAAAAAATGGCCTGTACTTGGCACGGGACCGCTGACAAACTTTCATACCATATCACACAAGTATTAATGTATCTACCTGTCTTTATGATTTAATATATCTATCAGACACTGTATGTTTGAAAAAAAAAACACATTAAGCAGAGAAAACTACATTCCTGACAATTGTGTCAAATATTCAAAAATATTCCACAAAAGTTGGGCTAAAACCCTGTGGTTCAATTCTGCAGTTAAGTATATGCCCAGTAGCTATGGTAACACAAGAAATTTAAAGAGTCATTTTTGTTATTTTGCATCAATGATAGATTTTTTTTAACCTGCTTGTACAATTGCAGGCGATGAACTCGACATCCTTTAAAAAAAAAAAAAAAAATCTCAGCCGGTACCACTGGATAGAGGACTAGAGGATGGTGTCTCTGCTCCCATCAATGACATTGAAGAATAATACCTTCGAGGACAATGTCATTGGGATGATTTGATGATTATTCATAATTCATAGGCAGAAACGGAAGGCAATGTGATTCGTGTTTTTTCTCAAGCGTCTCACTGCCCAAACTAGACCTACAGCAAACCGAAATGCATCGTGAATTTATCGCATTTTCATTTCATTTTTGCATCTCTGACAAGTTTAGATCAAAACAAAGTTGAAGTGAAGTCAAGATTGCATTATTATTATAGTAAACAATTGGGTTCAATGTTATTACAAAAATGTCACAGACTGAATGCACAGACTGTGGAGTCGTGCTGTGATCATTTCTGATCAGAAAAAAATCAAGAAATGAGTTTGGTGACTTGGATTATGCAGAAATTCTGCTTCACCACCAGCACAAATTTCAGAAAAAAAAAAAAAGAAGAATCAATATCACTTCCAAGGACGGACAAACTAATGCATTTATTCCATTTTCTCACTTACACTGCAATAATACACACCCCTGACCCGCTCTCTGACCCACTGTGATCTGATTGCTGAGGCCCACTACATCCATCTCTGTCAGAGTCTGACTGCCATGAAATGGCTTGAACATTCACACATGCACACACACAAAGGTGTTGCCATGCTGTGTGTGTCCTCTTATATTCTCAGATTCCAATTCCAAAAACACCTTTTTCCTCCTGGCATGAATGAAGTGAGTTGACCAATTTGGCCAGCTGGTGATCAGTGGCATGTTGTTTCATTGTCAGTGGAGACAGGCAGACATCAAGTGCCATCAGAATCATACATCAGTGCTCCTGTTCAGATGGACTGCCCAGCTGTGGGAGGGTACAAGGAAAGAGCAGCTTATATAAGCTTTGGATAAACGAACCTCTTTCATGTGTCACTCAGCTAAATCCATTAAAAGCAACCCTTTTGGCTGTTTATTCCCCCCGACATATCTACATTTTTCCCGACTCATTTCCTGACAATCCGTGAGTCATCTATGTTGCACACATACACTTGCTCATTGCTATTTCCAGCTCTAATAGTTATTGTTCATCCCAGCATGTCATACATCTCTGGAAGCTTTTAGCGATAACTAGGAGAATTCCAAGCATTAGTGACAGGGGTCGGACACACATATTATGCACATCTCCAACACACACCAGATAGTACTTGATTGTGTGAGGATCATTTATCAACTTCATGCACTAACTTAACTCACATTCGACATCAGTGCACACACAACCGTGAAAGAAGCCATTCGTCATCGTGGCAGCTTATATACTTCATGCAGCCACACATGGTCCTGTCTGACATGGATTTACTGCACTGCCTCTTTAGAAGCAAACACATGCAAAAACAAACACACTCTCTCAATGTATTAAGGGGCATTTACAGTACGGCCCCCCGCCAATGTAATTCAAGTGGAATATCCATTAGAGTAGAGAGTGGATCCCTCCACTGTATAAGTCATAGTAATGAACCCCAGCAGAACTCCCTGCAGTCCCATATGTCAACGCAACTGCACTTCAACTTTCAGAGACAAAGTAGTGCTGAAAGCCAGAGTGTCCTGGTGGAGGACTGCTCTTGTGTACTGCATAATCTAAATTCAGATTAATTCTAGTCCAATAACTCCTGTCCTGTGCAGTTTGACCCATCACATAGAAGGTAAAATCTTAGAGCTTTTACCGATAGTTTTTCACCATCCAAACTTTAAAAAGAAGACTGAGCTCATTGTCCACGTTCCAATATTTAAAGCAGTGTACGATGTTCTTGAAAACCCTCTTCTCTTTAGTGAGGGGCTGCAGAGGCATTGTGAAGTAGCGTTTTAGGGACCACAATGGCGCTTTCTGCAAGTGTTGAAGTACTTGTATCAAGACACGTCCCAAGACCAATTCGTTTTTGGTCTCAAATGCATTTTTACTTGGTGTTGTCTCGGACTCGGCCTGGCCGCACTCGGGATTTCTACTCAAGACCAGTGAAGAGAGAGAAAACTGTCATACTTGGTGAGCATAATCAGTAAAAGAAGGATTCAGGCTTTTAGTTCAGTTTTGTCGTGTTTTTTCTTTGATATTTACCAACAACAATAAAGTGTCTGAAGACTGCTCATTTCAAACTAGCGCTGCTTGTTTCCGCTGACACCTGATTGGTTAAGCAATGTGTGCTGACACCCACTGCGATCAGTTTGACACTCCTTCTTAGCCTGGGTTGGTGTGACCTTGTCTACAACACTAGTCTCTGCTATATGTTTACATTGTGCTTTATGAAGCTTCATCACTTCATTTGTCTCGAAATGTGTGCAGTTATTTAGATGCTACATCCCATTTCAGCAGAAGTATTACAGTGGAGATGAACAATTTTAGACAACCGTGCATCTCCTTGTTCGTGTTGAAAGTCAGTCCATGGTCAGCACCAGCACATCTGTGCAAATGTTGCTGATCATAACAAAACCATTTTAAAGGGACCCTGCACATTTAAGATGTTTTAAAATATGTAGTGAACCACCATCAAATTGGATTCCAGTGAAGCAGTCGAGAAAAAATCTTGAAATACAATCCTTAAAATATTTTCAATTTAATTCTAACACAAATGACATATTCACACACATTTAGTGATTTAGTGACGTGTGTTCAGACTTATTTTCAAAATCAAAGTCAATGTGATTCATGTCTGTCATGTGTTTGTTGAGTAGGGGATCCTTCTCAGGTTCCTTTGTGTGATCATGATAGAAAACAAGTTTCATTTAGAGCAGATGAATGTGAAAGAGAACCATCAACTCATGTGACTTATCAAATTCTGAGTAATTAGTAATATATTTTTTTGACTTTGTTGCATGCAGATAAATGTACTGTATAGCATCCGGTACTCCACCAGACTTTTGAAGTGCATTTTACTTTATACTTCACAGTGTGCACCAACAATTCAGCCAAGTACTCACAAAGCTAATCTAACTGCAGTTTAGAAGCCTATCATGCAGACTGGTATTGTGTCTACAATCTCTTTCCTTTAGTGCTCCACATTTAGGCTTTGGAACAAGAAGTCTTTAGGCACCTGCTCATTCGACTGCAGTGTCATAATACAGCTCTGTCCTGAATAGAAGGAAGAGAAGGACATATGGCTGAGGTAGTGTGGGAATAACAAGCAAGACTTCTTCATTCTTCTTCCACATTTCATCACCAGTCATAACAGGAAAATGTACACCTGAGGCAGTTTTCCTCAAGCAAGGTATGAGCAGTTTATCTTCTGCATAAAAACATGGATATACATATTGTACAGATATATTTGTTGTGTTCTTGGGCAGAAAAATAATGGGACCACAGATTTGGGAATATGGTAATTCGGATTTGCTTGTAATTGCTGACGTCGACTGTCCTATTCACAATGTTTTGTGATCATTGAACACACTTAAAGGTTCCATAAAAATGGAAAATCAAATGTTCAATCTCTAAGTTTAGAAAAAGTACCCCCTCTCCCCTGCTCAAAACACTCCATATACAGAGATTGATAAGTACTACAAACATGGCAGAGGAGTGTGCACGACTCCATCCCACCTTCAACTGAAAAGTATCAAAATCCAAAGCATTTAGAGCAGCTAAACACATCTTTTTGTTCGTAAAAATGAACGACTCACATGTAAACCTGGCAGTTACTTAGATGACAGTAAGGAAGTTAAATTAGATTAGATTACATTCGATGGCTTTTATTGGTCCCACAGTGGGGAAATTCAACATGCCACTGCAGGCAATGACAACAAACACACTGACATATATCAAAGACATTAGGTACACAACAAACATTAAAGGCGTCCACAGACCATCATGAAAAGAAAAGTGAAGTCACAAGCTATCATACAATCAAACAAATATCATGACAAAATGAATAAAATATAAGTAAAGCATGGCCGCACAGACACCAGCTCCAACAACCCTTTGTCACGCCCGTGGCCCAATATAATGGCGTCCTAAACTGACGCCGTAGGCGGTCTTTGCCGTTACATGTTGACACATACAGGAGGTGTTTCAGTGGCGTAAAAAACAGTTTCCTTCTTGTGTAGCGCTCCAGGCAGGGTAGAGGGAAGCCACCGTGACTAAATTGCACAGCTGTTTGAGGGGCTTTAAATAGCAATAGACACTTTGTGACATGGAGTATGAAAGGAGCCTCATCTCATGCCTTACTCATCCTCTGCCTTTCTTTTATATGACATGCTGCCCAGACTGTTAGGATATGCAGTGGAAGGTGGGACATGTGCTTCAATTGAAAGCCTAATGCGACACCTACAGCTCCTCACTTCAGCAATAATTGGCTCCAAAAATTGTCATTTTTACGATCAAAAACCTTAAATCCATCCCAACTTGAACTGTGACGTGGATTGGAACATCCAAATCAAGAAATAGGGAAGCAAAGGGGAAGTTTTAATGTTTATTGAATTGATGGCAATAAACCACCATCTCGCTCCAATCTGCCGCTGCCACTCGGTCCGTTCCAACCTGGCATCCAAACTTCAATTCCGAGGCAGCGGAAATGCTATTGTCATTAAAAAAAAATGCACACACACAAAAAAAAAACATAAACCCATCCGAGCCACTTTCATATTGCATGCTGCACTTTCCACTTGTGCGTTTCTCAATCAGCAGTGAGGCAGAATTGCAGTGTGTGTGTGCAGCGATAGGATTCTTGGTGCACACCAGACATAACGGTCAATGGCAGGCTTTCTATCTTCATGTGTGGGGTCTCTGACAGATAAAAAGAAAAAAATGACAATAAAAAAAGTCCTTCTGTGTGACCCCCTTTTCTTAAGGGGTATTTATTCAACCCAGTCTTCAAATGGCTGCTGTGTTGCAGGTTTTTGATCCAAACAGTCAACCACACACTGTTAAAACAATCAGATGGTTCTTGGTTTGGTGCTGTTTGTTCCACAACTTTCATGAACTGAAATGTATAACAAATGGATAATGCTTCTCTCTCCAGAGACAACATCTTGCATTTTTATTCCCTGTGAATGTGTTTCATATCATGCTTTAGCAATATCTTGTTTTCAATTGTGACTAACCTCCTGTGTGACAGTTTTTCTCATTGCAAGTCTCCTGACTTCGGATCCGTGATTTGTCTCATGCTTTTATTTTGGTGCTCCAGTTGTTTGGTTGTTCTCCTTTCCTGTTCCTTCCTTCCCTCCAGCTTCACAGGCGACACAGCTGGTGTTCATTTGCTGATTAAGCCTCCAAAGGGTATGAACCCGTCTACGCCAGCTCTTGTCGCCAGATACTTGCTTCGCACTCTGTGACGGTAAACTCCCCCAAGACTTCCAAGATCTCTCGTTCCATTCCCAGACTTTTCTAAATCCTGTGTGTGATCAAATTCCTATTCAGCTGCTCCCTTAGTTCCTCGTCCTTCCTTGCTCCGTTTCTCTTTCTCCCGTTCGCTATTCAGCCCGCGTGTGAGCGGTTTTCCAGTCTCACTTTTCATTTCTCTCCGACGTAGTTATTTCCTTGTGTGTGTGTGTGTTTCCACCACCGAGCACTTTTTGTTTATTGAGCCTCGTGAGAGTGCGTTTTGTGATATAGTTATTCAGGCTTGAATTCTAATTCACCTCTCTTGTTTTTCAGATTCTTCCCCAGTCCCTGCGTGTAGTTCCCGGCCCCCGTTCTGGTTCAGGCGCTTTTTGTTCTCGTTATTTGTCTGATTTATTGTTTCATTTATCGATTAAATTCTTTCATATACTCTAGTCTCCCGTGCCATCTGTCGACCAGCACCCCTCCTTGAGAAACCAGGACAGACACATTCTTAAGGAGCGACACTTTTTTTTTTTTTAAATAAAACTAATGTACTAATAGAGTTAGAATGTACACGGTAACTCATCTAAAAATGGGGAAAATACTTGTCGACTGACTGACCTTTAGCTGTTAAGTGACATTGCCAAGCAAGCTGCCACGGAATGAAATTTATTAGTCTCAGTAATTTGTCCATTAGGGTGACCAGAATGACAAATATATGACTGCTCCACTTGGAAGATAGAACACCTGCATTGAGCTTTTACACCTACATGATTCTTTACATCATTTAGGGAGTAGATAAAGAGCCTCTTAACATATTGAGTCAGAGGTGATATGGCGAGCAGGAAGATAACAGCTATCAAGGTGTTCAGGAAGAAGCACGGGGAGCAGCGCCTTTCAAGCACCTCCGCCATCTGAGAGGATCAGGCGCCAACACACAAATGAGAGTTCCTCAGGTGGAGCACTGCACGCAGGTTTCTACCCAAAAAAGAGGCCAGGAGGCCAGGCCTGGGTCAGGTATTTACCACTCTCCATGGCAGACACTCTCAGTCAGGAAAACATTATCTCAACTCAACCATCTCTCGTATACCATGCTCTAGCTCGAACACACACACACGTTTTCTTCTGGCTGAACTGCCAGACTTGACAGAAGTGAGTGGTGAAGGGGAAGCTTTTTGTGGTGAAAATTGTGTCTTTTGCTAATCCAATTTCATGCCAGCTCAATCCTGCTTCTGTGGAATAATGTGGAATTTGCAGGAAGTGCCAGAAGGAATGAGTCAAAGATGGACAGAGGAGAACATGGAGGTTCAAAAAATATGACAAATATATGAAATTCAAAGTGGAACCTTGGGAACAAATGCAGCTTTCTGTGTTAGATCATTATAGAAGCCCATCTCTCTCCCTAACTATCATGAATGAAGCATGAAAGCACTGTTCACAGGACTGTGACGCTGGATACTCCACAGTAGACGTTAGCCTTCATGGTCCCCTGTAGCCATCATGCAGCCTCAAACTCCCACCACTATGTAAGAACCCCCATCTAAGCCAAATAAGATCGTCTTGCTCTCATTAAACCACAGGTTATGTTTCCTGAGATTCACTAAGGTGCCAATGTTTAAACTAATAGTTGGCTTTGGCACTCATTCTGCAACTGAGTTTCAGAGTGGTGCTGATCTAATACCTAAGACCATGCTTATGTTAAACAATAAGGCATCTTTGTCAGACGGTGTCATGAGGAAATGGTTCAGTGCTGGAACCAAAAAAAAACAAAAAAAAAACAGAATGACTTTGCATTGAGTGTTCTTCTGCGTGGATCGGAATTTTATTCAGCTCCCAGTTTGGTTCCGCTTATAATAGCTTGAAAGTGGGCGGCACCAGTACACGGAACAACGGGCAATTGCAACACTAGCTTACAATTGAAATACCTCTTTATTCAACAAAGGCAAGAGACTAGATGGTCATGTATATTCAGAGCTCCTGAATGAGATTTGGTAAATCCATAGAAGATCCATGACAACACCTGTGATGTGGAATAAATTCACACATCACACAAAGCAATCCACAGTCAACACTATGACATGTACGTTTAGAGGATGAAGAGAAGAGAGAACCTCTTCCCCTCAGAAAACCTAAAGGAGCAGATGGGATTCAAAGAGGAACGTATAATCAAGTCAGCACAGTGGAACGGGCCGGACACCCACTGTGGGTGCAAGACCTTGACCCATCTGAAGAGTTCATGAAAGTTGAGGTGTTGGGGACGGTGTGTGGATCCCAAGTGTGAGTGTTAACCAACAGCAACAATTTATTAAATCCCAGAAGAACAAAAAAGTAGACAGAAGAATTGAGGGTGTCACTGAACCGGGAGCAGACACTCAGAGAAATATGGAAAAAATCTGGAAACAGAAAAGTACAAAAAACGATTCTTACAGATCTCGACTCTGGCCGCAGCTTTTGAAAAGCATCGTTTTTGGTGGTGAATTCTCAGTTTTCTTACAAATGAAAGGTGCCAAAGAAAAGATAGTTCGTTTCTACCTCTTAAACAGGGCTTTAGTGGGGAGAACAAAAAGCCAAAGTAGTGTCAATGAGAAAGATTTCACTGAAAATGAAGGCTGTCACTAAAGTCAATAAAGAACACTTTTGTATTTAATCCTGCTGAAATGACTGAGACATGGCTGGGTTCTGTCGCTCTCTTGAGGGTCTGTCTGTGAAGACGGACAAATCGCTCTGGAGCAAATCAGAGACCTTTTCACCTACATGCAGCTCTGTGACTGTGTTGATCGTAGACACACACAACACACGTGAATTGACTTCATAGAAGTCACGACTTCACAGAAGACATGTCTCAGTCAAGGTGGCTGGAGGCAGAGTCACGCACATTGTGCTGTCACATTGCACTTGACTCTCTAAACGCAGGGGTGTCCAAACCGGTTCTCGAGGGCCACAGTGGGTGCAGGTTTTTGATCCAACCCAACTAGTGTACACACAGCTTCACAGTGAGGTGTCTTGAGACTGTAATCAGTTGACTCTCGGTCTGGTGCTACTTGTTGCAGCTCACACCTGATTGGTTAAACTGCCTATGCTTGATGGGATGGATCAGTTTGGACACCTCGTCCTAACGTCTCGCTCGCCGAGATTTCAGACTGGGAGTACTTTATAAAGCATTGCTTTCATAACAGAGCATGATCAGGATCAGATTGCTACATCATGGAGAGGAGGACTTCAATATTGGAAACACATACAGTACATAAGTTACTAAACTCAGATCAGCAGATGAGGTCTCCTTTATGAAGCCATCTGAAGTTGTTCCAAAATGGACCGCGAGGTATAACGACATGGTCAAATTCACCAATCATTCATTCACATTTTCACATTATACTATATTTTTCAGGTATTCTGTTTTTGTGCTCTCCTCCTGTCTCTATCTGTTACTCTATTTTCTATTCACCTTACAGGATTCTGGAGAACAGAATTGACTTTGATGAGAAAAACGTCAAGCTGACAAGGTGTCTGGTAAAAGAAAATGCATTAAACATGATGAGATATTGTTCTTTGCTCCTTTTAAATGCCACAGACAGCCGTGGATATACATTACAATTTTGCTGCCACCAGATTAAGGGATCATCTTCACTAGCAGTGTTGCATGTCAGAAGATACGCATCCAGCTCTGAGGGCACTGCATGCTGTAAAGATGAGGAAGTCCTCATAATATTATACGTCAATAATATAAAAGCCTTGCTCTGATTTGAAGAAGCTTCCTAGGGTCTTTCTGTCTTTCTTCATGGGGGTGCTGGTCAGGCAACTGGCTGGGGATTTTTCTGGAAAATAAATGAATAATATCAAACAATGTTACTGTCAGTAATCTAACAGTTTGGAACTAGACGATAATTATATTTCGGGACCGAAGAGCGCACCGGAATATTAGCTGCACCCACAAAATTTAAGAAGGATAATAGATCTTTTTCGTACATAAACCGCAACGGCCCATAAGCCGCGGGTGCACTGGTGCTGTCTGCGCCGCAGAAAATCATTTCTAGTGATCCTCTAGTTCAAGTTTTGAAAACAGGGTCCACCATCGAGACTGACTCATGAAACAATCTTGGCTGTGCTGTCACATTGCACTTGACTCTCTAAACGCAGGGGTGTCCAAACCGGTTCTCGAGGGCCACAGTGGGTGCAGGTTTTTGATCCAACCCAACTAGTGTACACACAGCTTCACAGTGAGGTGTCTTGAGACTGTAATCAGTTGACTCTCGGTCTGGTGCTACTTGTTGCAGCTCACACCTGATTGGTTAAACTGCCTATGCTTGATGGGATGGATCAGTTTGGACACCTCGTCCTAACGTCTCGCTCGCCGAGATTTCAGACTGGGAGTACTTTATAAAGCATTGCTTTCATAACAGAGCATGATCAGGATCAGATTGCTACATCATGGAGAGGAGGACTTCAATATTGGAAACACATACAGTACATAAGTTACTAAACTCAGATCAGCAGATGAGGTCTCCTTTATGAAGCCATCTGAAGTTGTTCCAAAATGGACCGCGAGGTATAACGACATGGTCAAATTCACCAATCATTCATTCACATTTTCACATTATACTATATTTTTCAGGTATTCTGTTTTTGTGCTCTCCTCCTGTCTCTATCTGTTACTCTATTTTCTATTCACCTTACAGGATTCTGGAGAACAGAATTGACTTTGATGAGAAAAACGTCAAGCTGACAAGGTGTCTGGTAAAAGAAAATGCATTAAACATGATGAGATATTGTTCTTTGCTCCTTTTAAATGCCACAGACAGCCGTGGATATACATTACAATTTTGCTGCCACCAGATTAAGGGATCATCTTCACTAGCAGTGTTGCATGTCAGAAGATACGCATCCAGCTCTGAGGGCACTGCATGCTGTAAAGATGAGGAAGTCCTCATAATATTATACGTCAATAATATAAAAGCCTTGCTCTGATTTGAAGAAGCTTCCTAGGGTCTTTCTGTCTTTCTTCATGGGGGTGCTGGTCAGGCAACTGGCTGGGGATTTTTCTGGAAAATAAATGAATAATATCAAACAATGTTACTGTCAGTAATCTAACAGTTTGGAACTAGACGATAATTATATTTCGGGACCGAAGAGCGCACCGGAATATTAGCTGCACCCACAAAATTTAAGAAGGATAATAGATCTTTTTCGTACATAAACCGCAACGGTCCATAAGCCGCGGGTGCACTGGTGCTGTCTGCGCCGCAGAAAATCATTTCTAGTGATCCTCTAGTTCAAGTTTTGAAAACAGGGTCCACCATCGAGACTGACTCATGAAACAATCTTGGCAATCTTCTGAACCTGAACCATGGACTCCCACTTCTTATTTACATTTAAAGTGTTCAAAATGCACTGTTTTCACCCTGCAGTAGATCGTCTCTGTTGGCAGAGCTGGGGACACGCGGACAAAAACAACACAATTTGAGCACTTTAAAGGTAAATAAAATGCCCATGATGTCATCGGTTTGATGTGACAAGGCTCAATATATTTGCCAGCATGACGCTCTTTAGACTAAAAACTAGGGATGCTCCGAGTGACAGGGAGAACACTCTTCAACCTCTTTTATGAAAGTTCCCACTCTGGATGTTTGCAAAAGTATCACATTCAAGTGGCCAAAGAACACTGCATCTGACACACACAAGACAGCAGCGGATTTGGTCGATTCCATCTTAAAACGACACCCGAGAAAGGCTGGTCATGTGGCTTGGTGAAGTTAAAGATTATTTCTTGGGCAATATGCTTGCCGTTCACCCTCAGACCGAAGTGTCATTCCTGCAGGGGAACCACCGGTTTCACCTTCATGAGCGCGGAAAACTCTCTGTGCTCCGTCAAGTGCTGGTGTTTTATATATATATATATATATATATATATATATATATATACAATATATTACCATATTTAAGTCGTGCCGTTGATGCCTTTTAACGTGCATACGCTGGAGGAGGCAAACTTTACAAGACAGACTGAAAAAAACCCTCCACAGTTATGCTGATGCCAAGCGAGTGGCGAGTCAGCAGGGAGGAAAGAAGTAGCATCACAAACCGCGGCCGGTGCTTCATTAGAGTGCCGGCTGTCAGATGTGATCGGATTTTGTGATCTGCAATGATCGGCATTCACCTATCACGACAAGGTCAGCTTTTTCATAATCGGTGACCGATCGATGTTAGCCGCATCGTCATATAAGCCACAGGGTTCAGACCGTGATAAAAATGTAGCGGCTTATCGTCCGGGAAATACGGTCATTGAAATGTGAAAGTCGCCTTACTATAGTGACGCCAGTCATCTCGTCTGGCAGTCTTGTTATAACTGTGGCTTTCCTCTCCTCACTGATATACTTCATCTTGAATCTAGGATCAATGGTTGTGGCCATATCAAGTAAATCCTGAGTTTCAGGATCACTGCACTTCTCTTGCAGATATGTTAGGATGTTGGACTTGACAGGACTTGACTTTTATAAAGTCTGTGTCATCTTTTTGCACAGCCAAAACAGAAGATTTGAAAACGCGGAGAACCAGATTGACAGAAATGCCTGAGGATTTGTTTCTCAAGGCCTCCAGTGTCTAACCTTCCGATCATTAAAGACTTGTGAAATGGCTACACATTGTTTGAGGATCCTCTGAATAATTTCTTGCCTTGACTCCCGTCTTGTAGGGCACTCTGTATAAAGTTGATGCTAAGCGAGTTTTAGCGCTTTTTAGACCAAGGCAAGGTTTCTCCTGCATAGCCAGCTGTGACCAAACAAACAATCGATTTGTGGGTCTTTCATGGCATTTCCTAGAAGAGACACACAACAAATCTGAATGAACACCCTGTACACTACACCAACAGTGCAATATCTTAGATAACTGTGTATATGCATGCATGCATGTATGAATAATGGCTATCTAACATAATTTGGACACAGACACACACACAAACCCAAATGCACACAGACGCACACACACACAAACCCAAATTCACACACACACAACTACTCACCAATTGCCAGTTGTGGATGGAGATTGCCTTCACTATGTTTGATCCATTGTCTGTTGTTATACATGTCATTTTCTCCTCCTGCTAACTCCAAGATGCGAGCGCATCCTTCAGTCCCTGCGCCAAGATCTTCCCTTTATGATCACCAGGTAAATAACCAGTCTGTAGAAACTTTCTCTTCATGCTAAAGTCTGTCGCTATGAAGTGGGCAGTCAGGCTCATGTACGGATCCATTATTCGGCTGAACCATAAATCAGTCATTGCAGCAAAATAATCTGCATCGTGCACTTCTGCCTCGGTTTTAGTGGGCACTTTTGTAATGAAAATAGGAAATATTAGAGGCTCTTAGATTGATTATAATATATTACAAAGTAACACAAGTACGATCAAGAACATTTTATCAAAGAGAAGCAGAACAGATAGAACAGAAAAGAATATGCAATGAGATGAAATAGAGATGATCCCTTCAATATCATGGTGGAGACGTACAGAAAGTCAGCCTTGATGTCATGTCAAAGTTATCTCAGACACGTGCGTAAACCTGATGGGAAAGTTGTGACTTTCTAGTCTAACTGTCAACCTCAGATTAACAATAACCCCAACACACCAATCTGTGCACAGTGACAAACAGTGTCTTACTTTGTGGCGATGGATGGAAGGATGAGGAGGGATGACAAGATGAATTGATGAGGGGTGAGATGAGTCGATGAATGGGCTGGACTGGAGACGTGAGAGGAGGCGAGCAGCTTTCAGAGGTGTTGTCCTGGCTCTCAAGCAGGATGGAATTGCTGCATCCAGATGGAGGTGGCGTACTTGGGGCGTTGCCGGGCTGTCGAGGGTCCTTTGTTGCAGACGGGAAGTGACCGTTACTGAACGAGTCGGACTCACCAACCGAAAACTTTACTCGTTTCAGATGGTCACCGGTCTTTAACAACCTGAGGGGCCATTGCCCGATGATGTTCAGCGAACAGCAGGTTGTTGAGTCTGTCTTGAGCGCTCAGTCTCTGTTTGCTCGATAACTAATGCCGTCAAGCTCAGGTGAGGGAGGTTCCACAAAGCGCTGAATGCTGAGCAGCACGCTGCAATGTTCCTGGCAGTGCAAGCAGAGTTGCACTGGTCTTGAAAAAGGTTGCAAAAGAGTGTGGTGAGACGACTGTGGTGTGATGCAGAGCTGGGAAGGAGCCCAGAAGAGCATAGAGCATAGGATTTATAGAAGACAAAAAGCATGAAAAAGAGAGACCAGTCCCTTTTCAACCTGCCCGGAGGTCATGGCGGACAGTTCCTTGATTGGTGGAAGAGTGCCTCTGTGCTTGTTGATCACTGGCTGGGTCATCCGAGCTGCGCCTCTCCCAGTGTCCAGTGGCAGGAAACTGAAGTCTGTTTTGGGCTTGAGGAGAGTGATCCTAACTACATAGAGTTTTATTCGACAATAAAACATTCTCTGAGGTATGGATTTGTTTACAATTTGTCAAAACTTTCCCATCTCAATTTCAGATTTCAAACAAGACTAAACATTCTTACACACAAGAGAGAGTAATATAAACTTTCAGAATCACAAGCAAAAATGACATCTTGCTGGGATGGGCTCTTGACATCAACCCCTTTATTTGTTAGAGAAACATACATTTCTACGCGTCCACATACAGATCTGACTCTTGTTCCGTCTGAAGCATGAGAGGGCCTAGGTGAGGCAACACACAGGTCAGGCCTGTGAGGTCAGCCTTAGATTCAACTCCTGGAATGGTTCAACAATTCACTCTGGCAAACCCCCAATTCGCTGAAGCTGGATAGTGAGGTCATAAAGCCAGAGGGGCTGTCATGGGTTTTGACATAAACCATTCATGGGACTCCACTCTTGCATCTTTGAGGAAGGAATCATTACACTTTCTTATCCATATCTGGCAGTGCACTGTGTGAAAAATAGATGTAGGGGTGTATTGAGTAACGTTTGTCCATTGTATTAATCATCATTCGAAATCTGTCACATTCGACAGTGTTTATTGGAACTATATCTTTAACTGTATGGAAAGCAATCGCCTCTGTTATTTCTTTACTCTGGCTGGAGTCATGTGGTTATGGCGTTGCATTGTGCAAGGTGTCCGTCATAGACGCCTGCGTCGTTGAATGACTTGCGGGCTGCTTTCCTTGAACAGCTTCATCAAATTGCACTTTGTGGTGATGTTTGAGGTGCTGACTAAGATTTCTACTGCTACTTTGCAGTGCTGTGCCGACTGAAAAACGCGTCTTACAAATCACTTGTGACTGACGCTTATCATCTGGCTGGAATCCAAAATAGAGCCACGCAACCAAATGCAAGCCTTTTTTCAGAACAAGTTTGTTTTGAGACTGACTGGTGGGCTGATTTTCGTTCCCGGTTTGACATCCATATTGCTACACTTTCTATCCTGTCGATCCAATCACTCGCCTGTTCACGTCATGAGAGAAACACATGAGTACAAGGCGCTTTATCACTGGCTGAAGGTGAAGCCATGAGCATCGTGGGAACTCAGAAAGTAGTGGCTGGTAGCGCCACTTGGGACCGTAAAACTCACTTAGAAAAGTAGCATTTGTGCTGCTAATCCAGTCGGTTTGTAATTTAAATGTGAATGGAAATTCATTAAAAATTTAATCAGACAAAAGAGTGAATCGAAATCTCAATTTTTTTAAATTTATCGTGCAGACCTAGTTCCAGTCATGTGTCATTGCCAGTCTGGGACACAGAATGAAGAGAACAGGAAGTTGACATACGACAACAAAACAAGAAAACTGGCGAATTCAAGCTTCTAGGTTATGATGGTTAACAGCCATAATCTCTACTTTGTCCGGTGAAAATATTGAAGACACCATTGCTAGTTTATTTATTTATTTATTTTACTTTAACCCTAACCCTTAATCTAGATTTTGGCCCTCGACCAACGAAAGAACACACAGCAAATACACAGTAGATGATAGTTTGGAGGCATGTCTGCTTGATATCTTGAGGGTATTGACACTGCTCTCCAGAACTGCAGTCACACAGACGCCATCACTACATTTCTTATTGTCCTGTAAACAACTTCCTCGTGGTCTGAACCAGACAAGGAAGTTGTTTGCAGGACATGTAGTTGTTCTGAAACAACTACATACGTGTCATTTGCAACACAATTATTGATGCCATTGTTGATTAATATAATAATCAATAATAGCATACGTTGGTCTGTCCAACATGCACATGAGAGCAGATTCTGTGAGGTGAAATTACTGAAAATCCAGTTTATATTCAGGTGTTTATCGCTTACAGTGGCATTGGTGAAAACCAGGATAAGGCGCCAAGCACGCATGTATGCAAATAAACAATCATGCAGCTGCTGCAAATTGCAGAGTACTGTTATCCACAAAAAAACTTTGCATGAATAATGCGGCATCTCCAGCTCGTACTGCTGTGCGGCCATGTTAGGTTTTAAATAACTGAAGGCTTGAGAAAAGAGTTGTATATTAAGATGAAGTACCATTAAATATGAGCACTTCAGAAATGATTTGGACTGCAAGCCTCGTGGGGCCGTGTTTCAGACGTGCACTGTCAAGCTGTTTGAATTTAACCCCACTCCCCATCAGAAGGCAATCTTTGAGGCATTTAGCAAAGTGCAACAGCATCACACATATCACGCTAGTTTGAGAATATTTAGTTGAAGTTAGCGAGTTTTTGGAAGAGCTTTGAAACCAACAGTGTCAAAAATAGTGTCACAAAAGTTCGTGATTAATTATGTGATGGGGGGATATGAGTTCAACAGAGTATTCAGAGTTAATAAACTCAAATATTCTCATTCAAACGTCAGACATGCTTCACAGATGTCTTTCTCTTGAGCAGGCTTCTCTGTAGATTGATTTATGGGTAGTTACATAGCTGCAGCTGCATACGGCAGTGCAGGAGAAAAGACAAATGAAACAGCCAATGAAATGAATCCAAACATAAAAGTGGAGGTTCAAATGTAACAACCAATTGTGTGGTCACATCTTACATATATATTGTCCATGTATTTTGTCGTGTGTCAGTCTGCTGTGCGGGACTGAACAGAAGAGAAGCACTTATTGCCTGTCTCGTTTCTCCTGTTTCTAACATGTTTGTCAGGGTTTAGAACCCACTTAGACGTTGTTGAACCCCATGAGAGATTGGGGAAGTTCAAGTATGTCTGATGAGAATCGGACATATTTTGTCCGATGAGGAGAAATCCAAGATGGCTGTCTCCATGTGTTGCTGTCGACAAGTGGGAACGGTAGCGTAGTTGTCAAACGCTTAAGAGGTACCTGTATTTCTACAGTGGCTTTGTCGTTTTGTCTAGTGTATTACTTTCTTAAATTGTGAATAGAATTAGCACTTAGTTATTTCGATAGTCTTTGGCACAGACACTTGCCAAGTGAGATTTAAACCAATTGAGCACAGAACCAGCAATGCCCACTGAGTGGAAGTGACGTGAAATTGAAATATTCTGATCGAGTGTATAAAAAGCAACAGTAAGATCCAGCAGAATCAAAGCACAACCAGAGTGAAAAACCTCTAAACTATCCTTTCCAGAATTTTTGGAAGGAATGGCAACTTGGAGACAGGCCTGTTATTTGCCTGGACTGAGTGATCCACCCATGTTTTATTTTATTTTATTTATTTTTTTTTTTAACAGTGGTTGTATTGTGGAATGCTTAAAACATTTTGGAACCACACCAGAAGACAGAATATTTTGAACAACCAACAGACCAATTATTGAGTCTGACCTCTGTTTCTTGAACAGTCACTGTTATAGGTTCAAACTGGTTAAAAGTAGCATCAATGACAGCAACAGAGGGGCCGCAATAGATGGACTGGTGGTGGCAACTTTATCAATAAAAAATTCTAAAAGCAGATCACAAGTGTCAGAGGCTGAGTTTGAGCAGGCAGTCTGTGGTGCATTAAGAATTATTTTGAACAGGACACGTGTATTGTTTTGACTGAGTGGTACAATTTGCCCCTTTTCACCCATTGGACCCAAACCTGATAATCCTTCCAGCAGTAACAGTAGATCTGCTTGGGCTCTTCTCACTTGTGCTCAGCCCTGAAACAATCCCACTGAACATGGGTTGTAACACTAAACAAGGGTTCAGGCCTGGTCCTGAATTTAACAGTTTTTAAAGGCGCAAAAATGTCTAGAATTGACTGACTGGAGTTAAATCAGGTGGTGATCAGCTGTTCAGTGTCTGCTTGAATTGACTCAGACACCAAGATATATTCAAGGGCTGATGAAACTTGACTGTTGGAGGAGGAGTTAACAATCCAACAACATTGAACTGCTGGAGTTTTTCATCCAGCTGTGGATACCGCAGCCTCAAATATGTCTGACCAGTGGCCAGAAAAAAATGTTACCTCAACCTCCATGTTGGACACAGGGAGACCATGAGAGAGGACCAATCAGGACAACAATGAAGAGTCTATCGCAATCAGTAGAAATCCTTGCCATGAACTTGGAAAAGTCAGAGAGAAACTCCTTACAGTGCTTGGGTGGGCAGTATATCACAGCACAGATCGCTGCGTCCTACATCCGAAGTAAGTCACCTCTAAGCTGTTGCTCACCGAGCCACTTAGGAACAATTTCTTGAGCTTGAAATCCCTGTTGAAGACAATTGCCGTTCCTCCTCTCCAGCCCAATCTTGTAGGGAATTAAAATAATCACACTTTTCGGGAAGCAACTCCGACAGCGCGCCTGTGTCTCCAGCGGTCATCCATGTTTCTGTCACACAGAAAAAATCCAGGTGAGTTAAAGAAATCCCACAGGACAAAGGTTTTATTTGCCAGAGATGTTGCATTAACTAGTCCAAGCCTTGATAAGGCAAGGGGCTGGGTCTTGGTAACTTCCGGAGCCCGGGGCAGCTGCCGGAGATGCTGCATGTTTACCAGGCGATGTATGAAGCAATAGAGTTCTGTCAGATGCGAGTCAGCTATCCAACTGGGACCACGGATCACCGAGATGTAGGAGGGTGGTCCCGTAATCCACAGCACGGACGGCACAGCGGTACCAGAGAGTCGGCATTCGGGACAGGTAGGCCGGGATTCCCGACATCACATTTCTCATTAGTGAGGGACCATGTCTCTCTCTTCTTCTTTGTAAGAAAACTCAAAACTTAGTAGTATTTGGCGATCAAAAACAATCAGGCCGCTGATCTCCTTAGTAAACAGCATTAAATGCACTAGGATCAGAGCAACGGACAGCCAGTCCTATACTTTGGCGCCATCTTGGCTGTTGTCCTTCGATGAATGAGATGGACATCAGCTCGGAGCTGTTGCATTACATCTGGGATATTTTGCAGCCCTACCTTGCAGTATCAACATGTGGACATTTTCCAACAGAATAATGCACAGATCCTAGTGCCAGAGAAAACTTGTGGGATCACCTTGGTGTACAATTCCAGACCTTCTCCTCCCTCGAAAGGAGGTGAAACAAGACATGCTCTTTATGAGGAGCAGCAGATCTTCCCATGAGAAAGGATCAGACGTTTGAAACGGAGTACTCACCACCAACAGCTTGTGTTGCTGTTGGTGGTGACAATCGTGAAGCTACAACTTTACATTGTCACTGCAAATAACATTTCTGATTTGCTGTTTGTTTTCATGTCTTGTTGTGTTCAATTTATTGATATGTACTGTTGCATAATTTATTATTATTATTATGATTTTTTTTAAACGTCACCTGGATCTTTTCAGTCAGTGTATGTCTATATGTCTATACTCTATATGTCTAAGCCTGGGCTCAAAAATGGTTCTTTTGTGTTTGTTTGTTTTTTTTTTTACTTGCCACAGATTCTACAGTTAAAGGTTAATTGGCTGAAACTTGACCATGTGGCTTCAGACAAGTTGACCTTTCAAATGACTTATAGATTTTAATGCAAAGTTTTCAGTAATGGGATATTCACAAAAACTGTAGGGCAAAGACCCTGAGGACAGTTTTGGTTCCATCGACTCCCATTCTAACATACATTTCTTGACAGACTGTTACACAAATTGGAGCCAAAATGTTATGCTGCTTTTTTGGAAAGTCATTTGCAATTCAGTTGAAGCTGAGGTTTACTGTTTCCTTGTCTTTATTTTTTTTACAGAGTTTTATTTTAAAATACCTCACTATGTTATGAATTGTTGACTTCTTTAAAGTTGTAATTACATTATCTTAACTAGTATGGACAATGTTACAAAAATAAACTAAACTGATCCAAGTCCATTAGGCTCAAAAAGATGTGAACACAAATTAACCGGGCTTTAGGGTGAATTCCAATTCCTCCCATAATCCCCAGGCCTTAACCCATCAAACTCAATGTTAACCCACAATCTTAGCCCTCAAAGCCAGGTATTAAGAGCAGAGAAATGGGACAACCCTTGAATGCGAGTACGTTCTCTGACTATGGCGGGTAGCATTACACAAAATTGGCATTCAGTCTATCAATTCAGAAGAAGAGTGACAATATGTATATCTCCAATAACAAAGAAAATACTTACATTTGTAGGTCGCTTTGTTTGCCATTTTTTTTTTTTTGGCTGAAAATGTGCAGAGGATCCTGTGTTGTCTGGGTTTTCCTCAGTCCTACGGTAGGTGAGGGCAGATCTCAAAATTGAGGAAGATATGTTCCTCAATATAAACTTAAACAACTAAACTTTCCTTGCTTTTCTGAGGTTGAGGACTGAGGTTGAGTTTTAAGGAAGGAACTGTAATTCACCCTCAGACCTGCACTTGAGTCCGCCTGGCACCCATGATACACTGATGTTGATGATGTTGATCACGAGTTACTGAATAGCAGAGCAGTCTGGGGCCTGTTTTTATGTGCTTGGTTATTATTGTCTATTAAAAACATTTGCTTTAAATGATAGGTAGATTTATTTTAATTGAAACTATTGCATCCTAACCATTTGACATGCTCACGCAGCTGCGCAGATTTCATCAGAAGACGGGTGAGGAGGAGGAAGTACTGTCAAGGCTTTCTCTTAAGTTGGCTTAAGTCGGCCACATGCATGTTCTGGACGCCTATGGCTCGTGACGCAGCAAATTAATTGTCCAGCACCTGCTGGCTCCTTCCTTCCTTAAAGACATTGGGTTGAGTATGTTTTAATAGTTTCTGAATATTGTTTGGTGCCCTATGCTGTCAGAGAATGAGGAAAATCAGATGACACAAATTGAAGATCACCCAGCATGACTGGAAGGTCACACCATGGATAATGCAAATGCAGATGTCTACATGCTGTGTCTCTGTGTGTGTGTGTGTGAGGAGTCTGTGTGTGCGCCTCACAATCAGTCTGCGCTTTGGCAAGTCATATGCTGACATCATTCAGCGTCTGCATGCCTGGGACGGAAGCATGCTGGCTGGAAGATGTGTGTGCAGAGATGACAAAAGCCTCCAGGCTTGTACAGATTGTTGCTGTGATTCATGTTGGAGCCCCTGTTTCTCTGTCTATTGTGGGCCATATGTTCACAGAACACACAAGCGTTTAGTGAAACACA
Source organism: Synchiropus splendidus (assembly GCF_027744825.2). Classification (NCBI taxonomy): domain Eukaryota; kingdom Metazoa; phylum Chordata; class Actinopteri; order Syngnathiformes; family Callionymidae; genus Synchiropus; species Synchiropus splendidus. The sequence continues at coordinate 20,364,042 of NC_071344.1, forward strand.
ATACAAACTGAGAGTTTTCCCAAGTGGAGAATGATACATAGTATTAACATTTGATGAGAGCAATGAACATGCTCTTGAAGAGTCACTATCTTCCATTAATCTTCACTGATGGCCCAGTGACTGCTGATGATTGTATTCACTGAGGTACTTTGGACTCTACAGACTGATGTGTCTGCAACAATATCTCCATGTTGCATGGTTGCATGTTTCATTTTTCTGTCTGAATACGGAAAGACGTGGATTTTCTTCCACTTAAATCAGCCTCCGTTGTTTCTGTGATGCTCTCTTTCGCGCTCTTTTTTCACTTTTCACATCACTTTTTCCAGTTACACCCACAATTCTATCCCTCACATGATCAGTGCTGTGATGAAGAGGAACATTGGTTCTGAAGTGCCATTGGTGAATCTCTTCATAATATATGAAAAGGAAATGCGTAGTTCTGGGTGGGAAGCGGTTATACAGCCATCATCCGAACCATTTTTTCAGATGAGATCTGAGTGGAACATTGACAGAAGTGACAATGCAGAGTGGTTATGATTATGATTTTAGTTTTAGTCTATTGTTTGTGTTTATCGAAGTTCTTTTAGTCATGTCGACTATTTTCATGACACGCAGAAACAAATGAGCCACAACATTTTACTGAGAGGAGACGTTTGACCACCTTGCTGTTGCACATGACTAGGTTTGTGTATTCATGTGAAGTCAATCATGCTTTTTTAAAGTTATATTGGGTGAATAAATTGTGTTGAGATTGGGATAATCCTGTATTGACCCTCCTGTCCTGTTCACCTGAGACCAGTGTTTTTCAACCGGGGAGCCCAACACACGAGTGTGCCGTGAGACAGTGTCAGGTGTGCTGTATCTCATTGATCTGGAGATAGAGGTGGGTGATATGATGACACTAAATCATGACATTTAGAACGTATTGACATGCAACAGACATAAGCAGATTACATGGATTCACTGACATTATTCCTGCACTCTATACTGTAGAGCGACAGCGTGTTTATGCGCTGATTTGTCCGTAAGTCAAGGTAGCGCTGCTGTGGTGCGCGGCGCTCCTCTTCCCACACACTCACAGCCAAGAAGCCGCTCACATGCTCAACTTCCAGCTGTTGCTCCTGATGCTCCTCGAATATGACCACACACCTTCACCGCAGAACAATGGAGGGAGTGATCCTCGGAACAGTGACGCAAAAGACTGTCAGCACCACTTGGCAAAAAACTAAATGCACAACAAAATAAACGCGCCCCAAAATGTGGAGAGGATCTGTCTGGAAATTAAAAACTACAATAAAATCATGCAAAAGAGAAGTGATAAAATCAAAACAGTTATTTAAAGTAAGTAAATACATCAATAAATCATGATATATTTTGCCATATTGCTCACCCCTTTCTGGACACATTTGAAACAAATACATTTTCTGCAGTTTGTTTCCGCAAATGGCCTGGCAAAATAACTGAGTGTCAGTAGCTACAGTTTTTCACAAATGAATAGGGATTTTCTATAGGACTTTAAGCACAAGTGCACTTTGGCAGAGGTCCATTTGGTGGTGTGCTTCAGGATTTTTTCAGTGAACCAAGGGTGCCGTGGCTGGAAAAAGGTTGAAAAACAGACACCCACTGAGCTGCTCAGGTCAGATCTATTTAACTGCTCTGTGTGTGTATGTGTGTGTGTGTGTGTGTGTGTGTGTGTGTGTGTGTGTGTGTGTGTGTGTGTGTGTGCGTGTGAGTGTGTGTGTTTAAGCATATCTATGCTAGTGAGGTCCAATTTTGGGATAACACACTTTGTGGGGCCCTTTTGTGTCACAAATTGTCACAAATAGAGGGTTAAGACTTCAAGATAACTAGGTCATTATAAATAGACTTAAGAGTTATGGTTAAATTTAGCCATTCGTTGTTGATTTAGCCATTCATTGTTGGATGGTTAGGTTTTATGGTGAGAGGACGGGGGTAAAAGAGTAATCCCCACAAAGTGAGACTTTGTGTGTGGGCATGCTTGTGACCTCCAAGCATTGACAAGCTACCTTCTTGTGAGGATATTTTGCTTTGTGAGGACATTTTGGCCTGTCCTCAGAGAGTTTAGAGGATTAAAACCTCAGTTAAAGTAGTTTTGTTCTTATTTTTTTTCATTGATCGCAAGTTTGGTTCAGAGTCAAGGTTGGATCCTTAAGTTAAGGGTGAGAGGCAGGGTAAAGCATTATGGCAATTTCCTCACAAAAATAACAAAACAAATGTGTGTGAGAGTGCATTTTTATATTTTAAACAACGTATGGTTTGTCTACAACCTTGCCTTATCTGTTCACTGATAGGGATCGCCACACGTTAGAGGTGTGTCGTTGACAGTAGTTTTGTTTGACAAAAGTCCTAATAAATGCTCAAATGGCCACCTGCCCGCCACCTTAAAAAGATGAAAAACCAAAAGAGGATCCGGCTTCATACCTCCATTAGAACTAGTTATACAGCTTGTGCGGTACGTGCTCCGTGCTCCATCCAGCTGCACACAGCTGATAACATCAGTTGGCGTCTCATGTACTGCATGCTTACAGTATAAAGCACAAGATCCATCAGATGCTGGAATGTGGCGCTAAATAGTGAGCATGACTCACACACAGTGTGGAAAGGGTGGTGTGTGAGTGTGTGTGTGTGTCTCCACAGTTCAATGAACATATCATAAGCAGCCAACATCCCTGAACTTCAGCTCTGTCAATTATTACCACACACACTTCAGTGAACCTCCATATGTAGACGTCAATTATATATAATGCAGTGTGTCTGCAGTTGTTCGTGGTAGTTAGCGCAGGGAAGTGGAGGGATCACATAGCTGTGAAGTTGTGATATGGTCGCCGCACACCACAGCAAGGCTTGTGATGTCCGCTCAAGCCTCAGTATTTATCTTTGCATAGAGACCTCTTCTTGATGCTGAGCATGGTTGACAGTTTCTGACAGTGCACTTGCCATTTGAAGACATTCTAATTTGCGCTGCAACTCTAGTCACAACATGAACGGTCAGAAGTAAATTCTCCTAAAACTTGGTGAAGACTCACTGATATTTGACCAAAAGCATTTGTTTTTTATCCATCCAGTTTAATTTTAACTTCACGTGTATTGCATTTCTGATTCGGGTTTACACTTGTAAAAAAACACTTCATTTGCTTCACTTTTTTAAATTCAGCATGGCTTCTTTTGCTTTCTGTCTGCTCTTGAAGTATTCCAAAATTGACTATATTCCTGCAATAAATATTTGTGAGTGAATTAATGTAACTTTATATTTTTTTACTTTTCATGTCTAAATGCATCTCATGGACTTAAAAGAACAAAAGAGGAGGAGTCATACAAGTCCAAGGAGCAACACATGCACTGCAAAACACATCACTGTCGTGATGCAGCATGGCTAACAATAGAATCACAAAAAAAAAAAACAAGCGACACTCTTCTTACACCAAACATCCAACTCAGAGAGCGACTTGTCCATCCCAGGCAACGGGTGCGCTCCTTTTCTCATTCAAATCTCAATAATACTTTTTTCTCCTCACACACAGGTGTGCATCTAGCGCACAATGTGTGTGTGTGTGTGTGTGTATATATATATATATATATATATATATATATATATATATATATATATATATATATATATATGTTGTTTCATCTTGCTAAGCACATTTACAAAAGAACAACATAATAGAGAGGATCAAAGTACACACATATCTTCTCAGTCATTATCTAGTCATTTTACTGTCATTATCATTTTCTGGATGCTTAGCCTGGACTGCAAGCTGCCCAATGCAGCATGACACAATTAGATATTTTAAGACATGGAAGGGGTTTGGCTGCTGTTTTATGTCAATAATTGCCTCTGGGCTGGGTGTATATGTTTATGCATTTAATTACATGATGCCATATTTGCACGTACATTTTTTTACTTACACCAGCAGTACCATTACACTCCCACCACCACCATATTCTACTGTTCTGTTGATGTACTTTTTCTGAAATGCTATGTTACTTCTTACGCCAGATGTCATGGGACAGTGTGTGCTCTTGAGGTAGTTTTGTTCGACTGACCACTCATGGAAATGTTCAAGGTTCCATGCGTTCTTTATTGGTGAATAATGGCTCTTAGTGCAGTTCACTTCAGACAATGATTTATTTTCCTAACTGACTTGTCTCAGTTACTTTCTTTCTCATTTGTCCCTAAATTATTTGGACCTTGTCATGATGTCGAGACTTTGAGGATCGCTTGCTCATTTCGTCAGTCGTGTCCTATTTTGTCCATTGAGAACAGGTGGAACAGTTACAGGCCTGAGTGTGGCAAGAGTGTGTTGAATTTAAGTGTGATTTGAAACAGTTAACTGACACAAACACAGGTGTACATACACTTTTTCACATCACTTTATTTCTTATATGCCCACACGTCTGTGCTCCACAGTCGTGAAACTGCATGTAATGCAACATGAAAACAGGAGCAGAGGAATATGCGAGTTTGTTCTGTTGTGATGTCAGCCAAAACCATCAGGAAGCGTTCCAGACCAACCAACATGGGGCATTAAGGAACACAATATGCTTCTCTAAAAAACTGCTGGAAGAATACAGCAGGGCCATTTTAGCTGAGGGCAATGTAGATGACCGCTCAGGGCGCAATTTATGTGAGGGTGCACAGGGACCTTCAAAGAAAAATCTTTCCACTCTTCTAAAATACCGCTCTCTACAACACACTGCCATGGCTTAAATAAGAGCCCCCAGAATAATCCCTTTTTAAAGATGAAATTTCATGTGATCAAACATATTGTGATAACATTGAATTTCCCCACTGTGGCATAAAAAATGGACATCTAATTGAATCTAAAATGAGGGTAAAGACGGCTTTTAGTTGTGAAGAACAAAAGGCCTCTTCCAAAAGCCAACCCTTCCTCACTTCCATGCCGTAATATACACATTGGGAAAGTAGACTTTTGTTAACCATACTGACAAAAAAGGTGGCCTTCAATTTTCAAAAGGTGTTTCAACCTCCGCCTCTAAATGTAGAATGAATGCCGCGGACTGAGAGTCAACTAATTACAGCCTCAAGACACCTGGCTGGTGAAGTTGTGTCTGCACTAGTTGGGTTGGATCAAAAACCTGCACCCACTGCGGCCCATGAGGACCGGTTTGGATACCCCTGCCCGAGCCCAAACATGTGTCTTCATTTCTCTACACTGAAGGCACCCTTTTCTGTCAGTATAATACTCAAATGTCAACTTTCCCAATGTCAATATATGACACCATGGGAGTGAGGATGTGTTGCAAACAGGTCATTCTTGAGTTAAAGCTGTCGTATTTTTTTCTCTCTATGTTTTGTTCACAGCCATTCTTTCTGTCCTGCTCAAAAGTACCATATCAGACATGTGATGCATTTGTATTGCGCACTTGCACTGTATTTGTTTGTTTGGTTTTTTTTATATATAAAATTGGGCCTTTTTTTAAGGATGATAAAAGGATATTGAGGAAACAAACAAAACGTCTTGCTTTTTCACGACACAATCTGATTTAACGCTGTCGTTCTGGATTATCTAGGCCAGTAAAACAGAGAGTGGTGATATACCGCGCACAGCCAATGATTCAGCACAGCTTTAAACTCCTTTATGGCCATATTGACCTGGTAATAAATGCTTCGTAAATCCATAGCCATTTAATAATCAGCTTTATGCCATTAGTTGAAAGAGGCATACATCTTCATCTAACGCTCAGAGAAACCAATGCGACTCGTAAGGATGAAAATTATCACTGTATTTAGACAATAACCCTCAGTCAACATATGGTACGGTATGTTCACGGTATGGTAAGGGTGTTCACAACAGAATTCTTTTCTCTGTATATCTGTGTATTTGTATTTCTTCCATTGCTTGAAAAATGTGAGTGTAAAAGTGCTTCATGTAGACAAGAAAATAAGGAGGAATGACAATTTCCAAATGTTGCCTCTTGGCAGAATTAAGGGAGACACAAACTTCAAAAATTCTCATCACAAATTAGAATGTGATGGCTGCGTTTGAAATGCAATGTTCATCATTGTGTTTGCAGCTTTTAATCATAGTGTTTTTCACGATGGCAATAATTCCACTCTAGGACAATTCCACCACCAAGGATAAACAAGGCCTAAAGGTACGTTCACACTGAGCGCGACTTCCGCGAGCGACACGACTGATTTACATACAAAGTCAATGGAGTTGGGGCGATTGACGCGACACGACTGGAGTGTGCGACGCTACGTGATTTGAGCAAAATACGGCGCTTCCGGCTACCAAGACGACTGCCCCTCGGTCATCATCCTCCCCTCATATAAACAGACTCTTCAGGACGTCTTATCTGAATTACATTAAATGAGAGACAGTAATTATTTATCCCGTTGCCATACATACGTAGTTTCTACAGTCGCAGCAGTACATTCGCCTCGTAAACTAGGTAGACATTGTGTTTAGTCGAATATAACTTCCGTAAACGTATGTAAATAAAGGTGTCAACTCACCAGGAACGGCACTGTTGTGGCGAACTTTCCCTCCGGACAAGATTCTTCCTATTTATGTTCCGGTAGAAATTAAAAAATGCACAATTTGTGTCCCTCATGACAGGACGGCGGAAAGTCTGCATGTAAACAACTGCAGCGATTAGCTTCTCCTCCTCCAGGACACGTCACTCGCGGATCTGGTCTCTGATTGGTCAACGCACCGTGACTGGTCGCTGTAGTTCAAAACATTGAACTACTGCGACTGTCGCGGACGGCCAGTTGTGTCGTTTTGAGTAGCCAGAATCGCCGTATGTAGCTCAAATCGCGTAGCGTCGCACACTCCAGTAGTGTCGCAGCCATGTTGGTCGCCGCTGGTCACTGTCAGTCGCCCCAACTCCATTGACTTTGTATGTAAATCAGTCGTGTCGCTTGCGGAAGTCGTGTTCGGTGTGAAGGTACCTTTACTCATCATGACCCTATTGGGTGTTTTGCTATCCAGTTCAATCCAAGTCCAATTCAAGTGAAGTTTTTCTTTTGTGCGCAAACTTTCTCCAATGTCAAAATATTTGACACTGTTCAGCTTTTATACTACTATAGTTATATGCACAGGTCACATCTTCCTGACCTGTTGGACTATGTGTGTCCTCAACAGTAAGTTGAAGATCATGAGTCATGGACCAGCTGTGGTTGTTCTGGACCAGAGCCATCTTTGGAGTGAGGCGTGAGGATGTAAAGGTCTGTTTCAACCTAATTGTTTTACTGAATTTTCCGCACTTCCATTCCACTCCTCCTCCTCGCTACTTCGAGGTCACAGCCGTTTGGCAGAAACAATTAGTTTTGTTGAGTTGCGAGGGCTTTCACACATTGGCTTCAGTACTGCATAATACTACACGCTAAAATGCTTCTCTAAGACTGAAACACACAGCGCAGGGACAGCAAGTCAAGTGTAATACCTCGTCAAATGAGCTTTCACAAACTGTTATTCGTTTGGAAATACAAACATTTGTTTCACTATGTCAAAATATTTTGCCCGGTACTTATGTTTCAAAAACACATTTCGACAGCCAAACACCACCCCATGTCTTTTAAATTCATCTTCAACTCACATGCTATTTTCTGCCTTTCACGCTGTCAAAACACTGCTGATCCTAGTCGTCTGTCATGTCGACACTGCTTTGAACACAATTCTCAGTAATTGTCTTGCAAGACTTTGTTGACATGCACGGAGGTGTGTGTTTCTCAAAGGGATTTCTGAGACAGCAAATTATGTATCTGACAGCTTATGTGTTATGGAAATCAAAAGTCAAGAAACCTGAATAATCTGTAATGCAGTGGAAAGTTAATGCTGTACTGATGCAAATGAAGCTCTGATCTGCTCTGAAAAAGGCCACGAGGTTTCAGCCAAGTCAAAACAAATATCAAGCACTAAATTAGTTTCAAGATCAAGACAGATTTGGCAAGGGACGTTTGCTCATATTTGGTCATTGGATTATTGTTTACATTTTCAGACGTGCGATTAGGCCTTTTGTGTTTCAGAGAGTTTTCAACTAAAGTGCCAAATTATTTGTTCGTGACCAGTAACATAACCGATTACTTGATTTATTTTATAATTTCATTATTTATTTATTTACCAATAAGCAAGCAGATTTTTAATAACTAATCTCTATTGACTACCAACAGACTCTTTATGAATAGAGAATATAAAGAAAGGCAAAGACACACATGGATTCCTGTCAGTTGAATAGTCTTTTAGGTTTTCCCTTTTGCCCTCATGGTAAATCCCTGTTTAACAAACAAAAATACCATTTATTGTGTTGTGGGTCTGCTGCCTGGTCCAGTGTGGACTGGAGAAACATTCATAAATGGAACGGGAACCAAGTTACCAAGTATTAAAGATCAATTCAGATAACATTTACACGGTGTAAGTTGAGAATTACTCCAAACAAACATATTTCAATATTACTTTCAAGTAACTTAGAAGGGATCTTGTTTGCTCATTTTCAGTTGTATAGTTTGGATTTAGGAACTCTGCAGTTACCTCATTGATTATCAATCAAATAGCGGGCGACACATTCGCTACGTGACCAGATGTGGTTAAAATGAGCAGAACATTTTCATTCAATGAAACACAATATATTGACAAAGGATGTTGACTCTCTCATTCCTTACAGGCCTCTCCTTTTCTCAAGTGTGTCTTATACAGACTCTCTAGCGATTCTGTCGTCTGCTATTTGCTTGGGCTGATTGGACTCTGAATATTAAAATGACATGTAGGACAATCATATTGGAAATTGGAAAATAAAAATCCATCAACCAAACCCAAACTGTTCTGAAGATACACACAGGAAACATATGGAAACACCACAAGCAGCACATCTTAATAGGGGAGAGTTTTTTTTCTCAGAATACAGTTTCCAATGTTACTTCCTTGTTCTGTAAGATTTAAAATGTCCTTGGGATAAAATTCGGTCTGGTGCCCAATTGCATCAGCCCACAGAGTCAGGAGATTAGCCTAGTTTTCTCTAAAACAAAGAACAAAGGAAGGACCAGCGACAGAAAGAAGCACACACGACAAGATGGGTGACTGGAAAAATGGCAGCGGTGGGGATTTTGGGAGGGAGATTTGGGGATCTCTTGCTTAAATTACCGAATTTTCATTTCAAATGCGTCTTATGTTTGCTAGCACAGCGATTTTGCAAGTCAAAGTACTCTGCGGATTAGCCCAGTTTTCTCAGAGGAAGACTATTATGGAAGTAGAAAGGGGACGGACATATTTAGATCAGTAGTGACAGAATCTTGACTTGCTTCTTGTCCTCAAATGTAAAATGGGGCAATGAAACCCTAATTTTACTCTGCAACGCAGATGAGACAATGATAACATATAATAGGCCAGGCCTGGCCAACCTGCGGCTCCTGAGCCGCATGCGGCTCTTTCCCCAGTTTCACGCGGCTCTTCACCAAATGAGCCACTGAACTAGCTGGAATTTTGGTGAAGTTGCTATTGAGATGGTTGTTTATAGAGGAAATAAGACGCAATGTGAGATGTGAGCTGCCAATGTGAGTCGCGGTCCTAAGACCGTCATAGATCCACGATCAACACAATTTAACATGACCCAGTTCCACGTTTCACTTTGTCATTCCCTAAACTAAATGTATGGCATGTGTTTCACCTATTATTCATTGTTGATCGTCGTGAAGTCTGTTTAATTCAGTGGAGTGAAGATGAGACGCTCCAGTCTGCAGCGTCGCTCACACACACAGACCGGGGCCACATTATTGGTTGCATAAGCCACGTAAGAAAATACGTAAGTAAAATAAATGGCGCACACATTTCTATGTACACGGCTTGATATCTCCAGGATGATCATGGTAAAAGGTTTGAATTAGAAGAATACATGCGCAAGAGACATACGCTGGACGCCAACCAGAAATCTTGTAACACACAGGCATGTGCTTTAAAAGCTATACTGCCGTTGAGTCACATAACCAGCTGTGTGAGGCGAGACGTACAGCCTTACATATTTATAGCATGTAACACAGTGAAACAGTGTGGCTCTTAGCTTCTGACTGGTTGGCCACCCATGTAATAGGCTGTCGCAAATGTGCCAGATAACAGATAATTTTGAAGAGTTAGTTTTCAGAGCGAGTAAATTCCAGAAATCTTTGGCACTGAAGTCCAACTGATTGAAAAGAGATCCATAGTAGAAATTGATGAGTAGAATTAGTGAGTAAAAGTATATTCAGCAAATGTAGAAATGTAAAAAATAACATAAAATACTAACTTAAACACCAGTGGCCTCATTGTATTGAATTTTAACATTTAAGTTTTTTTGTTTTTTTTTCTGAATATGTGGTTTGACACTGCATTAGTATTTCTTAAGCCTCAGTTACTCAGAACAAAACCTGCCACGGAAACAGTTGTTCCTCTCTAATGTTTCCATCCAGCCATGGCAATCTGATGATGTTCTCACACTGTGACAGAGACAGAAAATTCCAATTCAGTCTTTCGATGGTGGTGCCCATTAGTTTTGGTTCCATTTTGGTTACCTGAAATATTTTATTGTCCAGTTTTATTCAAAATTGTGGGAGTTTGAGTTGACTAAATCTGTTTAAATTTGTCTTGGGTTGACAACGCATGTGCAAGAAGTTTTTTGTTTTGAGTTGGTACGAGGATGACGGTGAAGTTTTTGACAGAAGCTTGGGGGGAAATGTCCGGCTGTGCTGTTGATCGCAGCGGAACAAAGAGGCAAAATGTTTGCTGTGACAAACACTCAGGGCGAAGGTGCAAAGAGTCTGAGACTAAACATTGTCTTCAACACCAACAAGGTGGAAACTATTGGAGTTTGCTTTTACAAGGTCTTTGCCCTTTCACTGCCAACAGACACACAAAGACTCATTGATCACGTCATACCTGCCCACAAGGCCCCCACCTACCACAATGCACTGTGGAATTAAAAAAAAAAAAAAATTGACATAACTTACTACCGTGACAAAGGAGGAGAGCCATGTGCAAAGTCCACTTTCCCAACATCAATGTATTACGCCATGGGAGTGAGGATGGGATGGCTCATGTGCACTTTTGCATATGCATATTTGAATTCCACGAAATTCAATGGTAATTTTATTTAGTTTTCAGAATATTGTTAGTTATTCTGTGTACTACACCAGTGTTTTTTTACCTCATTTAACCCAGGGCACACTTCATTCATTGAAAATATTCCGAGGCACACCACCAAAGGTACCTCAGCCAACAAACTCTTAAACTGAAACTCTTGCAGAAAATACCATTTTATTTTAGCATGCATTTTGCATAAACAAATATCAGAAAATGTATTTGTTTAAAATGTCTCCAGAAAGCGATGGACGGTATGGCAAAATATATCACGATGTATTTATTTATTTTAAATGACAGTTTTGTTGGATTTTATTCTAGTTTGGAGAGTTTCCAGGCAAACTTTAAAGGGCCTGTCACACTGCGGATTCAGTCTCGGGTGGAATGAGTCAATGTGCCCCCTGCTGTGCAGCCTCCTACTATTTTTTTCTTCTCAGCTGGTGGCGTTCTAGGCGAAATAACTGGTTTGTGACCCATGACAAAGAAGGTCTCAAGGAAGTCGTCATCAGCCGGCTGGCAGACATGAAAGTAAGTTATGATATTTATTTTACAAGATAATAATAAGAACAAAATAGTGGAAAGAAGTTGTGTAATACGTTGCTGTTGATTTATCCACACCGCTCGCACAACAAGTTGAACAAAGTGAGAGAGATTACTGATGATCGGGAAGATTTTAATAAGTGAAGTACAGATCCAAGCTCAAAAATGACCAATGAATAGTCTGGTAATCTTAAGTAACTTGGGAAAAATCTGCGTCTTTCCTCCTCGCTGTTCTGCTCATGCAGACAACTATGCAGCCGCAACAGCACAGAAACAGTTAGAGCCCAACATTATTCAATAAAGTAAATTTGTCTGTCAATAAAATCAGATGTTTATCAGCCTAAAAAAGGTGGAAACAGATGAGTTATCAAACACCTGCACACATCGCGAGTCCTGGACTCAGGTCTTGCTCCTGTTCTGGGAAATTGCACAGTTGTTTTTGAACGATGTTGTATACTCACAGTGCGATCAGACACTTTCGCTTGGTAGTCGCGCTGTAGAAGTCGTTACTGGCATCCAGCACTGACTTGCCTGAGTTGAGAATCGCAGCTCTCCAGGCGGAATCAAGTCCGCAGCCAAAACCAGAATCACTTGTGTTCACATGTCAGATTTTTGAGCCAGACGCACTTTGTCTCGAGACAGAGTGCGCAGCAACATCCTTTCAACTTGCTTCATAACAACAATCATCCTTTCTCTCATTTTTCTCACATGTCAGCACATGTAGCGAGGTCCACAGTGCTTAGAAAGAATGTGACCGAATCCATGAAATCTCCTCACGTCAACCATTCATTGTTCATAATTTAGTGTCATCATACTGACCTCCTCAATCTCCAGAGAAGTAAGGTGAAGCTGGATCATTTCTCATGGTGCACCTGACAGGCTGTCATGGCAAAGCAGAGTGCCACCGCACACTGGTTGAAAAATGCTGTACTCGACACATACTGTACATTTTCCTATTACATTCACAAATGCACCGTCAAGACTCAGTTACCTAGTGTCCATTGACAATTATCTGTCAAGCAACAGAACAGATGACAGACAAACAGAGGTTCACCAGATGAGAATAATTCTACCTTACCTTTCCATGACTGTCAGGATGACAAGTATGAATGAAGAAGTCACTAAAAATTTCAACTGTCTTGTGAGCATTGACATCAAATGAGTCTTTTCCTCAGAATAACATTGTCATGACTGAATCCTCAACATTGCTGCGTGTGCCCTCCAGTCACTCTGCAAGGCAGATGGGTCTTCGATCTGAATGGATTGCTTTGCTATTTATTGTGTTCCCATATTTCCGTTGTTTCTATTTGTCACCATGAGTGTCTGTGACATTATGTCAGTCTTTGCAATCAAAGTGGAGTTTTTATTTTGACTTCATTTTATTTATGTTTATTGACAGATGTTTTGTTCATCCAAAGAGCGTAAATGACAGAAAACACAGCTCAGCCACCTCGAAAACCAAAATACGCAGTTCATGAACTTCAGTCAAGCATTGTGAACTCAGTTATATCTCAAAAGTTGATGCACATTTTTGGGTTTGAGTCCAAAGAACATTTTAAGATGATGCTTGTTTATGTGAGTGCAGAGAGGGCTCCTCAAGAAGGATTACGCAGGTACAGATGCAAAGTGTCTTATGTGTCATTATTGTTTAACGTCCACTTGTGTCATCTTCTTGAACAAGCAACTGGAGAAGCTTTTAAGTAACGTTTTCTAGCTGTGTTACTGTTGCTAGTCATGTTGTGAATGCCTTTTTCCTTGTCGAGTTGCAGATGCACACTGCCGATGCTGCAGTTGATTTAACACTGCTGACAGATGAGGCAACATTGTTTCAGACATTCTAAAAAATACATTCGTGAACAAAAGCCCCTCACGACTCAGTATCTTATTTTGTAAAATGGGCTAAATTTTATGTCATATCACCGAAACTTTGAAAGTCTGTAAATAATTTAAAGGATGTACACGTTGCATCACTTTGACTCACCAAAAGCTGTGTGGATTTCTGCTCGCCCAGTACATTATGCACACAATTGGCAAGTGGAGGACACGTAAATAAAGTCAGCTGACACTGTAATTCCTTCAGGAGAAGAAGCTGTCGAATTGAAAGTGGGTCATGGATGCATTTCTCCACAGTCACAATGCTGTTTTTGGTATCTTCATCAAATGTTCATTAACAGAATCTGCCCAAGTAGTCCACTGTGTGGCTCCCTCCGGACACAGATCTTGCTGAACGACCATTTCCAGTCAGAAGAGTTAAAAAAGCAATTACAGAGCAATTATCGTGAAGGATTTTGTGTGAGGTGAAAGGTCGGAATACTGTCACCAAATATTGCACTCAGAGGACAGAAAACATGTCAGCTCCACAAAGCAGTCTGGTTCAGTGACCAACTTTTTCGCCAGCCTCCACCGGCTTGTGTGTGTGATGCTGGGATGTGCACGGTGATATAGTGACTAAATGATCATTGTCAGAAACATTATATCAACTGTCTCTGTCTAGTGTAAATAAAGACAAAAAACAACCTCCTATTCAGCTATTTTGGTGAAACTGAAGTTGATAAAAATGCACTGTATTTTACCCCGACTGAGAAATGAAATGTTTTCTGTCCTAATGACATAAACAGGCTACCGCCTAGTGAATACATACTTAATTTGGAATAAGGAAGAGGTTGCCTTGGAGTGCACAAATTCCTCAGGCAGATGGTACACATGTGCACAAACCTCCAGCAACAGTAACAAGCAATTGACATAAAAACCCAATGATCCTCCTCAAATTGGTCATTGCAATTAGAATTTATTGTCTTGTGGCAAGATATTTAAAAGTCATCTGTTGTCACAAAGATGTCTATTAAGTTCTCACTAGAGGGAGAATGTGACTATTACAGTGCTGTTTGACTGCCTTTGTCAAATCCTTTTTAAGTTTATGCTGTTTTGGAAAACACCTTATTGGAATAAATGGTGGTTATGTCTCAACATTCACGGACAAGGCTGTGTGTCAAGTACTTCTCAACCCAATTTATGCCATAAAATAAAAGGCATACAGAGAAAATTAATGTTCTTTGCTTCGTCCTTCATTATTTTTTCCCTTTTCTTTTATTTTATTTTTTCTTTTGACGTCTGTGTTAATTCAATAGAAGTTTCACTAAAGCCTCCTTGAATTATATTTGTTGGTATTGTTTGGAGAAGAGACTGCAGATAAGAGTCAGCCATACAAGGTCACATAGCTTGTATGCTTTTGTTAGGCTGAGAATTTGGATAATCTTCCAGTTTTGTCTTTAAACTGAAGTAGTAAATCACAGAGACCCAGTGTGTTTGAATCTTGCCTTGGTTGCATTGACACATATATATAGTTATAAATCTAACTATGTAATATTGACGACTTGGGCAGTGAACAGAAAGCAAGTGGCTTTCTGTTGAGACATTTAAGGCGATGGTCTCTCTGTTCTGCGGAGGAGCTTCTTGTCATTGTGAACCATATTTCTGTCTCACCCTTTTCCAAGGCTTGTAAAGCTGCAGTAGGCGGGAAATTTTTTTTAGTGTCCCTCATTAAAAATGAAAGAACTAAATTAAATTGAATTTATGCATCATTTGCAATTCACAGAGGTTTTTCAAATGTCTTGCTCTGGCGTAGGCGCAAGCAACACACCAAGTAACGTAATATGAGACATGTTTAATGGCATCAGATTCCGCAACACATCCTCACTTCCTTGACATTGAGAAAGTTTCCTTTTGCGTCCTATACCGACGAAAATGGCAACATGTTGACACATTGGTAGCACAATATTTAAGGTTTTTTTTATGTAATTTATGGTGCATTTTAGTCACTGTGACTTTCATTATCATCAAACCTCATCTACACATCACTAGTGGACACCAAGATGCCCAGCCACTGTCTAAAATGACATTCCACAGCATGTTCCCTCACAACTGCAGGCATCTGTGGCATCTTGCTCACAGGACTGATGCACATTTTTACAACGTCAGAATCCGAACAGAGAGAGAGAAATGGACAGAACTTTGAGACTGTCTTGGTGCGGAACAGGATTCAGTTATGAAAGCTCACCTGCTGCATTAGTGAGCATTGCAACTGATATTACTCCAACATTTGTCCATTTTGTTATGCAGACATATATAACTTGCAATTTGCTGGTGGCAAGCTGCAACTGATCTGTTAACAGATGCTAAGAAATAGCTTTCTGCTTAACTCCAGCTTGGTCTGGTTTGGTTTCAGGTTCTCATTTACAGAAGTGGAGTCATCAAAGCAATTTGATTTGCTGTAGAAATAACACAGGTAACATTGTTCTTTGCACAAAATTCTTGTGTGTCATAATGTCTTCAGCTATACCTCTGTCTGACAAGTGGGTGTGTGCCCTCCTGTCCATTACATCACCATCTTTTCAATGTAAGAAATAGAAATAAAAGTGACAAATGTTTAGATTTAATGAAAACCAAACAATGAAACACGTCTCAACTCATAATGCAGTGTTCATCCACAACTGGTCACATCATTACTGTCTTCACACAAATTCAATCAATTGAGCAAAGGCACCTGAGGAGTGTGCTTTGGTAAAAGGTTGTATGCACGGCAGCACTAAAATGTTCTTCCAGCTTAGAGTCTGTTCTAATATTTGTATCATTTTTGGGACATTGAGGTTTGGATATTGCTTTGAGCTCCTGGGTATTATGTGGCTCAGCTACCACGCTTATGGGGCCAAGTATGACCAGCAACAGTTGGTCTTTCTATCCTTGTTAGGACACTGTGAGGTTTCTCATTGCCATATTGCTTTCCTTAGCGTCTGACCCTAAACCTAAGCGTTAAAACAAATGGCTAACCTTAACCAGGACTAAACCAAACTTACACCCGAGTATAATGACATAGGTATTTTGAAATTTTAACCCTCTTATAAGTAATTTCTCACAGAATATAGGGAAAATGTAAAATAAATGGCATAAATTCTAAGATCTGTTCTCATTTTCCAAGTCTATAAAGTAAGATGAAACGTTTCCTGTGCTATATATTATGTTTGATGTAATTAGAAATATATTAGATGATTGAAATAGACATTCATCCACTCATTTATTCAATATTTGTATTGCCACACATCAGAAATGATCTGCAATGATTTGAAGCAAAGCCAGTCGATCTGGATGGAAGTACAACCCATCTGTCCAGCCGTGGCTACGCTGCACTGAGACACACATCACAGATAGAGGTGGTTTGAGATTGCATAATCCGAAGATAAATACCGACTAACTGACAGCAAAAGGACTTATTAACTTAATCATTTTGCTAGATGGATCATTTCCTCATAGATAAGGACTGGTTTATCGAGGTGCTCTCCTCCTCTGTCCAGTATGTGTTCATGCATTATGAATGAGACTGGCAACACCACAGCTGGAATCATAATAAGGGCTCAAACCACGGTTGATGATCCACTCTGACACATCGAACACAGATGCAAATGCAAGGTTTGCTCACCACAATTTGCAATCGACTTGGTGACGTATAGAATCTAAAACAGATGCATCAGATCATGATTTTCAAATATGCTGAGTTGAGGTAAGATAAAGAGAGTTTGTGACTGATCAGATTGAAAGTAGAGTTGAGTGGTGTAACGGAATATGAAGAAATATTCCTTGTTGTTCTTCTGAATTTTCTAGATTTCTGAGCGCTTCAATGTCTCTTCAGCCGCTTCCTGAGTTTCGCTTTCTCCTCCTTGCTCCGCTTCTGTTTTCATCTCATCAATTCTTTAGCCAGACCGCGTGAGTGTTCTTAAACTCACTTTTCATTTATCGATTGTGTAGGTTTTTTCCCTTTGTGTGAGTTTGAATGTTTCTCCTCCACGTAGCGCTTTTAGTTAATTGGACCTTGTGAATTTATATCCGAGCGTGTTTGAGTTCTCCCAGTTCTTGAAGGTTGAATCTAATTCACCTCTCTTTTGTTGCAGACTTTTCCCTAGTCCCTCAGTGTATATCCCGGTTCATGTTTTGACTCCGGCGCCTTCAGTTCCTGTCTTTGTCATTTGTACTTATTGTGATTTTTGTATTAAATGTATTAATTTAATATCGTTGTCCGTGCCTTCTGTCAGCCTGCAATCATCTGCACCTGGGTCACTTCTTAGGCGAACATGACACATTCTGGCGTATTGTTTCACCTGTAGTTAATCCTTTCTTGATGACCTGCAATAAGACCAATACAGCACATTAAGCAATGAGTTTAGAATTGACAGTTTCAGGAAAGAGAGAATGAATGGCTGAATGTAAAATGTAAAATGAAAACATTTTTTAATTCCCTACATTTTTCCATGTACAGACCACCAGAGGGCGAGTGTTGCATAGGTGTTGTCAGGAGGCGTTAGTAAGTTTGTCGTGCGAGCCCCTATTTCCTCTACAGATTTATACATTTCTCTTAACAAATGTGCAATGATGACATTGAGGCTTTTATGTGTCGACAATTATCGCACAAAGTTGAATGAAACAGGCTTTGAGGTGTTTGGAATGACTGAACACCTCTGAATTGATGTCCACCAAGCTGTGGGCGTCAATTCAATACCTTATGATTAACCATATTATTATTATATATTTTTACTTACGTGCTCAGACTGATATCATGAAAAAGATGTGTTCAGTGTGTCAGCTCGCTTAAACCTTTGTTGCTGTGTTTTGTTAATGCAACGTTGAAACAATGTGATGTCAAATAACTTCCCAATTGATGAGATACATATTTGAGGGGGTTGAGATATTCCCCCCTTCCTTGAGTGTTCTCATTCGTGTTGTGGACAACATAATGGTCAGTTGTTTGTTGTTTATAGAGATTGGATTGGTGATTTGGCTCCAGGCCAAAGCGCTGTCGTCACTAAGGATAGCACCTCCGTGACAATGGATTCATGGATTCTGGCGGACATTTTAGTTCAGATCCAAGTCTTAGAAAAAGCGACTGGATTGAGCATTAGTAGTTTTCAGAAAACCTGCAATGTAACAAGTCATGTCCGTGAAACTATCCGCTCATAGGGAGTGTTCAGCAGCGTGTCAAGAAATGCAGAAGAAAGCAGGACATGTTCTTCAATCGAAAGCCTACTGACTCACACTAGAGGTGGTTTCTGAGCCGATTTGAAATAGAGTACAAACTGCATGAATGACTGGCACCAAAAGACCAAAGCCGCGAAGCTGCCAAACCATGCTGCACCGCTTGAAATAGGATTGTGTTCTACTGTATGCTTTGAAGTGAGGTGCAGTCAGTTGCCAGGTTATTGGTCAAGTTGCAGTTTGGATGATCATTATACAGTTGCTCAACCTGTATGGTGGTGTGAATCGAGGTAAAGTGCCAACAATAGCTGACTTCGACGACAGCATAGGATGGAAAAATACACTTTCTCATCTTCAATATATTTCACCAGGGGAGTGAAGATGGATTTCAATGTCTTTTAAATATGATATTGGACCCAGATTGAAGTTTTTTGTGTGACTGTCAGCAAGGAAATAGAGTGAGATTTCACAATGTTTTTTTGGAAATAGCTCGCAGTCAGGGAGCAGTTGCCCTCGAGGGTCTGATGGTCTGATGGAATTTCAAACCGGTTATCACTGACGGTAGGTGTCTTGAAAATGAATCATGAAAATGTCTGATAAACCATTGAATTAACTAGGTCACTTAAATGATATGCTGTTTCACTGTTGGAAAATAATAATGAATCACATTAATAACCGGCATATTTTGGCATCACAACAGGAACTTCCATAATATTCTCACTAAATAGCAGGAAATATTTCAAGATACATGCGCTTCTCTAATGTTCAGTCACAAAGACATGAATCCTGCTCATTGTTGAGCTGTCATATATGAAGTTCGTGTCGGAGTTGCTTTTCACACAAGCTTACGGTGACGAAGGGGTTATTTATTTATTTTTTTATTTTTTAAATGAGATAAAGTATAATCATTCTGTATGCCCAAAGTGTAGAGTGCAGAGAGTGTATTTCACATAAAATACAAATAAGTTTGTGGAACTTATTTACTTACAGTAAAATAATTATTACTGTTTGTAAAATCACTGTCTTTTTCAATTACGATTCGGCTCCTGTTTCATGGCCATTTTCAATTCCAACTCAGTCAAAACATCACAGCTGCCGAATGTTCCAGCCGCCATGATGGAAACCTGATCGTCATCGCTTTAAACTCATCACATCTATGTCCCCGGAGTGTTTCACCGCAGCTGTGCGTCATGACTCCATAGTCAACCTGTGCACTTTAATGGGATAAATCACTTTCGGCGCAAGTCATTACGGGGCTGAGCCATATGAATCCTATGCTTGATGGATTTTTAAGTCCCATGGCATTTGGTCCTATGCGCTACCTGTAAAGGTTGTGCTGTGTTATAGGCCAGTATGTTATTGCTTTTCAGACTACTATCTAATGTCAATATATTGCTTGTGTTTGCAAGGATTAAAACTGTTGGAGACACATAAGTTAGAAGAAACACTGACTGAATTGTAAGTAATGTAACAGAAATGAAGCCATGTTATGTAATGGTCTTACAATTTGTTATTACAATGTATTAAAGGAGATTGAGATGAACATTCATTCATTTGTGAAGAAATTTCATGAACTTCATCACAGAGCTAATATCAATACATTGTTTGAATGATCTCATCATGCTCAATGATCTCTATAAGTATGAAGGTCAGATGTGAATCCTCGACAGAAGGAGTGACCTTTGAACCTTGATTCATGTCCACCTTTGAACGCCCCCAGGTGGTCAACACTTGGGTGTGTGGACATGAGAGCAAGTGTTCTAGGATGCTCAGAGAGTCCACTGTCCTGTGGGCTTCACTTCCAACACGGGGCTGCTCTTTCATGTAGAATTATGAATCATACTTGATCAAATGACATAACACTTGAAATGTTCTCTCATCAATCTTTCCCTTGTGTCCTCAAAGCTCCAGAGTCAGATTCAGTTGCATATTGTTAATGTTTGTTTACTTCTGAAATAAGATAATTTGATGTGGTATGTAAAAACTACAACTCCCAAGCTAGACCCTTCATAACTGGCATCAGCATGGCTGCCATGTTTGTAGTCCTTCAAACACATTTTCCTCAACAGAGACCGTGCTGTCGTGCGCAGGCTGCTGTGAAACACGACACACATGGTCTATACAATTGGGCAGGCCTTGTTGATGGCAGAGCGGTGTTGTTATGGACGTCCTTGAAGGTGAAGACAACCTTGTAGTCCACACCCAGACCTGACAGACAGTGGAGGGGCAGTGACGAGAAGTAACGTGGCAGTGAAAGTGGCCTGACCGACAGTGATGCTGGTGTCCAGGTCCAGATCAGCTGGCAGACCAAACACACTCACACCAGGGTGGAATCTCGACGGCTGCAGTGTGATGGACAGCTGGAGGCCATGGATATTATGTCGGCTCATTGCGGACACGTACCTGAGGACCCCGAAACAGGATTCAGATTGGAAACAGTGGTGTGACACAACGTGTTGATAAACACTTAAGGAAACTGACCAATGTTTTTACACTCAATAACACATCCAGGGAAGCTTGAAGTGTTTTATTTAAAGTGAAACAAAAATATATGACCACACTATTTATGTGCTGAAAAACTGAAAGACATGCGCAGTAATTACTAGTAATGAACAACTTGGTCTGTTTTCATGGTATTTCATCACAAACGAATGAATGTTCATCTCAATCTCCTTCTCCCTCCATAGTGAATGTCTTACAGAACAAATTGTAAGACCCTTACATAACATGGCTTCGTTCTTGTTACATTACTTACAATTCAGTCAGTATTTCTTCAAACCTCAAATTTCTCACAGATTGAAAAGGAGCAGAACATTTTGTAATTCATGATTTCATCATAAAGTATGTGAAAAGAAAATCCCTTATTTGCACACTGTGATGACGAACAGAGGAACTCTCCATAAGTCACGTGATATGACCTCACAGGTTTTCTTGGACCAAAGATCTGTTGCAACAAGTGCTGCATCCACACATGGAAAAGAAAAATCATAAGGAGAGATTTAAAAATGAAGTACAGTTATGGGTCTGTGATTTATAAAAGCATGTAGGAATCTATTTCAATGTGTCCCGAGTCTCTCCTCAACGTGACCAAACCATCTTGTCGCCAAACTTCTTCTGTTGTTGTGTTCTTCGCGTATACTGGTTTCTCATCATGTCCTTCCTAGTCACTCTCAATGAAAACCTAACCATCTTTAACTCTGCCACTTCTGACTCTGTTTCCTGTCTGTATCAGATTAACCTGTAGGCAGGTCTCTTAATCACAGATGACCGCACCAACCGTCCTCACCTGCCTGCACTTTCCTATTCACCTATTTTAATCTGTCCATCAATCTCTATGACTGGTCTCTAAAACCTTAACTGAATTGTTTTCACTTGTTCTCCTCCCTCACCTACACCAGTGCGCTTGCCATTACACATACACACATTTATTGTTGTGGATCTATGGAGCTTCATTCCTCTCCTTTCCAGCTCATACTTTCACAGCTTCTCCTTTCACCACATAATTCCCGGAGTGATCTTAGGATTTGAAATCTTCCCTAACTCCTGCTGCACACAACACCACTTTCTGTCCTCAAAGTGGCCCTCGCATGCTTCTTCTCTTAGGAACTTTAAGAAGCTTCCTCTTGAACTACAAAGACCAGTGTAACTCCTGACCTTCTCTGTACCTTGCTATAGACATCCACAGGGTAAACACCACACCTGTTGTGCTCTGTCATGAATCCATACTGCTGCTCAAGAGGCCAATTTTCTAGGCATGTCCTGAGGAAGGTCTTGAAAGGCCTCTCCTTTATTGCACACAAAGTTTGCTTCAATTATAAAAAAGGTGCTTCAATGAGACCATATATAAAAACACACACACAGTGTTTCTCAGTGAGGACCGTCAATGGCATAATGCTTACCCCCAGCCTCTCATCCTTTACTTAACCTTCTGAAACAAAAGGCTAACCTTTATCTTGCTAAAATCTTATTACAATGATGTAGTTCTTTTTAATTTATTTGCCTTTGAAATGAGGGTCGAAGAAGTGAGGACTGGCCAAAATGTCCTCACTTTGCAAAAAGGTCCTCAGTATAAAAACTCATAATGCTTGACTGGCACTGGACGAAACTTAAAGAGTTCATCTCACCTTAAAACTACATGACACATATATAGTAAAGAAAGGTGCTCCAATTGCGGCATGTGAATCCACTGCAATTGGAGCGCCATTCATTTTTATTTTGTTTTTGCACAAACGTGACTCACAGAGTTTGATTCCTGATCTTGAATGATACAGTCGATGTTTCTAAAGTCCCTTTGCAAGTATAAGCTTGACTCTGTTTTGTATATCGCCATCTGTCATTACATTTTTTGTCTGTTGTGCCAAAATCCCCCTTTGCGTCGCCATTTTTAAGTTCAGCATCTCGATTGGTCGCACTCTTATGGGTGGGCTCTCTCCACAAAGGCTTCTGATGCCATATATTCATGATTGCAGATAGGGGCCGATTATCAAAGGCAGCCTATTAGACTTTCATGACTGTGTTTGTTAATGAAGAGCAATAGAAAAATGGACCATCTGAGCAAGCCCCAACTCCCAGTGTCCAGGTTTCAATTACATAGTACAGTTCACGTGAGGTCACGGCTCTGCAAGAATCCATCTGCCCAGGAAGGAGGTCATCACGGACATTATGGACATCAACTCATTGTGGCCTGTAATGAAGGTGTACATGAAGAATTAGTACACAACGTGCAGAGGAACATAATACCACAGACACGTGCTTACAACTCCACTTCTGGTCTCATGTCATTAGGCAAGAAGAGACACTTCTGCATAATTCTGTTTTCATCTCATGCATGATAGAACTACACAATCAAGTTAATGGAGAAACAGCTTCTGAGTGTTGCTGTGCTCTGCTATCGCAAGATGCATGTTTGCCATGACACAGTAAAAAAAGTCCCTTCCCATCATTCAGTCACCCAGATTGGCCTGGTTCAGATGGACTGTGGCCACAGGCTCCAGATGGACCCAACTGAGAAGATCGGCCATGTAACGAGATTCCACAGACAAAAGAATGTAAACAAAAAAAAAACGGATATTTCCAGCCTTTAAGTATATGTATCTATATATCTGTATGCATATATTAAGTATAATATGTCCATTATATTTCTTTGTTTTCATTGTTGTATTTATAAATATATTTATTATATTTTGGATGCTTATATTGATACAAATTTTTGTTCCAACTGTTAGTACAATTTTGTCATGTGGTGTGACACTATCAATGCAGAAAAAGATACATCAATTTAAAATGCACCATATTATTTACTGCTAATTCAATCAGGGTCATGTAATTGAGGGACATTTATTGCTTCTGTACACTTTACTCATCTACGTATGGCCTGTTCTATATTGCAATTACAATGCCTTCTTGCTTTTAGAGCTGGCAGGCACTAATGCAGCCACGCATGATGACAATACAAATAATAGTACGGGAATGTTCAGTTCAGTGGAGCATACTTTTAATCATGGACATAGATACTTCTGAAGGGCATTTTAGATCTCACTACACAAGCACCGTGAGCTATGGCAATGTTATTCTGAATAATAAACACCCATGTGTATGTGTTTCTTGCTCTGTCCTGTGAAGGCCAGTGTTTAAAGCAAGTATGGCTATGAAAGTGCAAATGTTGACTACTCTAGTTTTATTGTCTGAACATGTGTAGGAGCCAGTAACTGTTTGTTTTTTTGACAGATTCGGTAAATAGCCATACAGCTAAAAACAATTTTTCTTCATGAAGTCACACTCAAAGTAGTGCAACCATCGAGGCACATTCTCTTTTGAGTGCAATAAAAAAAGAATGTGGTCCCCTTGATTAATATAAGGTCATAGAGAAAAATACTTCAAATATGCTGACCAGCTTCACGTTTGACCCCTATCGGATGAGAAGAGGCCAAAGACCACATGATTTAGCAGTGAGAGGGAAATGTTGTTTCTGAGGGGCCCCGTACTCCTTCATGGATGTGATGTTCACCATGTGCTGATGCAGCAAGCTTTCAATCTTAACCAAACTAATCTGACACGCGCAGCACCATAAAGCTGAGCGTGAATAGCCGGAAATATAGAAGAAGAGATTCTTGTGCCTCACGACTTCCTCCATCCATTTGGAAACAAATTACATTCTTTGTAACCTTGAAACATATCACGGCAAATATTACATTGTTGCACATATTGGTAGCTGTATTTTGGAGCTGTTGAGGCAGCAGCTTTGCCGCTGCGAATACTGCTTGAGCTATCAAGATGGACAGTGCCGGGGGACTCACGTTTGTAAAGAATAATTTGCTGGTCTTGTCACGAGGAGTAAGGCATAAAACCAGCTCTCTTGATGTGAGCAAAATGTTATTCAGAATGAACAAACAACAACAACAAGCTTACATGATGCATTGTCATTCACATCAGGACTTTATTCCAATGACAGCGGCCTATGTAAACATGAAATTGTTTTCCCACAAACCCCCAAGATCAATTATCACCTACTGTATCTATCCTTCAATATGCACATTAATAGAGCCAACAAGCTCGCTATTGACCTTTCATGCATTTGAGAAACATTTTTATAGCATTATTGTAGCAACACCAGTAGTCGAGTTGTAAAAATACCAAATACATGATGGGACATGCACAGATAACCAACTGCAGAAAGTCGTTGCCGACTCTTTTCCCTCTTTTTCCCTGCAAGATAAAAGCAGCCTATATTTTTTTTTATTCATGCTTAGATTCTCTCATCAGTTCTATGCATTATGGTCAGAAGTAATCACAGCTACAAGATAGTCATTGCATGATGTCATATCGCCATGGACCTCTCCTGGACCAGAAATACCTCATCACTGGTCAAGAAAGCCCACCAGCGCCTCTACTTCATGTCCTCATTCTACAGACGGGCCATAGAGAGAGAGCATCCTGACCACCTGCCTCACTCTGTGGACATTCACAGCACCTGAAACACCCAGGAAGCTGTCAGGCTAATGCAAGACACACCCCTCACACAGCCTCTTCAATCTGCTACCATCAGGAAGGACAGCTGCAAAGTCAGCGGGCGCGAACCAGCCGAACAGCCCACTGGAGGACAGCTTCATCCACTAGGCCATCAGGAAGCCGAACTCTCGACCCACTCCTATTTGCACTTTCATTGTTTGCACTCTAGACACTACTTTGCACAGTAGAATTATTCTGGCAACCACAGCAGTCAGATTCTTCCGTGAAAACGTCATTTGTTTCACAGTGTTACATGCATTCATCTGTAAGTGCGAGTAAAAATACACAAATAGATACAAATAGTTACAATAGGATGTCTAATGAATAACAGACGGTTATGAGTATATCTGGAAAAAAACAAACAAAAAATGAAATATTTTACATGAATAGTGTGGGGACAAGCATCAAACAAGCAAAGAAGGCATTCAACCGGGGTGAAACATAAAGGCTATAATCACTAAAATAATTGAAAATGAAGGAAATCTGAGAAGCCTATGACTTGTTTTGTATTCCAAAAAAGAACAAAAAAGACCCTTACTCCTGTGAAACACAGATCTCGACTTCCCTCCATGAAATTGCAGTTCCAGAATAAATGATGTGGCCCAGTGAGCAGTAAGATTGATAGGAATAAGAACAAATAGAAAACATGGAAGGCGTCAGCATATCTTTTTATCACATTTAGCTTGATGGACCAATGAATCCTTACTGATGCAGTCCAGCAGCTTTCAAAGCTTTCAAGCACGCACACACACATGCACTTCCCTCATTCTTTGGGAAAACATGACAGTGGTGCGCTGTGGATGAGTGGGCTGTGTTTGGATGTGACAGCTCACACTCTAACAATAGCGCAAGTGAAGACATGACAGCGCAGTCGATGTTGGCGACAGACACAGAATGTAGAGTTGCATCACAGCGTCATATGGTGTCCAGCAGTGTCCTACAAACTGCCACCTGCTTCCTTGGTGAAGTTTCATCCCAAAAAGAATGAACAGGAAGCTTAAATATTATGCTCCTTCTCATCACTAAGGCTTTGCTGAAAAATAATTGAGTAGAAAGTGAACAAGTGGTCAAATTAGTGTATCATCTTTTGGACAAATGTCATTTTCAGTGTGACAGAAAATAAATGCGATTATGATTTTGGCACAATCACACATACCAAGTATGTTTGCCATCCTCAACTTTGACATTTGACTTTGATTTGACCGACAGAAGACCGATAGAACTTATTGGTTTTAAGCATGACCTCTTCCCAATTGCCAAGCCGTAGCACAGAAGACATTTTTCTGAAGTAAATTCCCGCCAGCAAAGATGCAAAATTGCTCAGGTAACATTGTGGCATTGAAACAAGCCATGCTGCAAATTTGAGGCCTGGTTTAGTTTCTACTTTACACACACAGAGGGTGTGGACCTGTAACTTCAACCTGAGCAACATTTGTGGGTGCGCTTTATATGAATTTTTGGAGTGAATAAAAAATGTCGTTTTAGAGCAGAAGCATAACAGAGACCTGGGGTCTCATGTACAAAGACTTCATAACCACGCACATTCCTCATGTACAGTCCAAACAAAGTGGAACTGGGTGCAGATGTTGGCATTCCTGGCCCCTCCCTTTCCATACCTTCATTCAAACATACAAATCATATCTAGATTAGCCATGTGCTGAGATTCCCTGCTGTTTCACAAACAGAAACTCCAAATATGCAGGAGAAAAAAAACAGAACGCTAAATTACTAAATTGCAGAAACATGACAATGTGGGCCTCATTTGGGTTTGTGCTTGACTTGAGAACCTGCCACGACCATGCTAAGCCCATTATGACAAGTGACAGAGCAGATAAGTTGATCTTTTCCTGCAATTCAACATGTGGTTGGAAAATGTTTAGCTGCACATTGCGTCATTAATAGGGGATATTTTCGTGTGCGACAACGTTTAGCAATGTTATGGTGTCCCGTGCACGCGGAACATTCAATACAGCTACAGTTCAAATGCAGTGTTGAGTGTTCAGAGTCGAATGTTGTGTGTTCAGGAGGGGTGTGTTGATCAGAATGAGTGGCGTCTGTTGCTTCATTTTGACAATACAAGGCCATCTTAATGTGAAATACAGTTGTTGTGGCTCAGTGTCTCTGATGCCACCACTGGATTAACGTCTGTAGAAACCTATAGAAAACTTGCTATCTCTGGCACAGCTTGGAGCTGCTCCAGTGCAGTGAGTGTGATGATCCAACCCAACCTTGCATGATCTATGGTATGGCTCCAGCAGTGTGCCATTATCTGTGAAGTTAGACAACACAAATGGGAGCGGCAACTGAGAAAATGAAACCAAACTACGATCAGAACATGATTTTGTGATGAAACTTGCTTTGATGTCAGTTTGTCAACTGTGCCTTCCCTTATAAGAAATTGTATTTAAGATGAGACCTGACTAACTGTGAGAGACCAAAAACATGCTGGGGTGCTGTATTAATATTGTTCAAAAAGACTGCATGCTTACTCTAACCAAATAATATGATAGTATAAGATAATTACCTTCGTCTTCAGACATAGATGACTGTATTGACCCCAGACTGACAATAAATACGATGGGTAAAATTGTATTCATAAGTAAAACACTGTTACTCCGAATTGATCATGAACTGCAGATTGGCTTCAGCCTTGAGCAGCCTGACAGCTGAAGGGATAAATGATGTCCTCTTTGCTGAGGGTCGAAGAGGGATTCACTTAGATGAGAGTTAATCAGCTACTCACTGAGCAATTCAATAGTCATCCAGGAGATTGTTGCTTAGTTACTCTCTGCACAAGCTGCGTGTGAACCGAGCCATCGACAGGATATGGTCTTATTGTGGGCAAATACTTTTGCTGGATTATTACTGCTGATGTGGCCATGTGTCGCTCCTTCTATTTGTAAATGAAACACGTGGTGATATAAGGTTCCATTTCCAGCAACAATGCCAGGCATGAGTCCACAATTGGGCTACTTCATTTCATGCACAAAGTCTGTGCAAGCACATGCGCAAGGTGAAGGTTATAGGAAAAGAAAAAAATGAGGCAGCAGTTCAATCCAATTCATTATGCTGCCTCCACCGGGTCTAGTAACATGCCGATATATGCATATGCCTGTTTGTATGTTGTTAGTAGATTCAATACAGCGACAAATACTACCGGTAAATAACTAATATTATTGAATTAGTCATTCAACTACTTCATTAAAAGCAGAATCAGTATTGGAAATAGCTGCTCCTGTGAGTCGCTTGACATGTAACAGACATCACCTTTAGATTAGATAATAAAATCATCAATATTTGTTTCATCAGCCAGGACGCATTTGTTGGCTGAACTTTAAAACCTTTTACTTGTTTATTTTTTAGGGAGGTTGCAGTGTCAGTCATTGATTGACTCGAGAAGAAACCTGAGCCAGTCCACCTGAAGAGAATAATAGTGTGAGGTTTTATAAAGAAGTGTAAACAAGGACACTGCTGATATCGATTAACAATGTGGATGGAAAAACAGAAAGTCAGAGTTGAGTGTCTGAAGGTGAGAATAAAAGTTCCAGAAAACTTGAATGCTGAATTTATATTTCATATTCATTCCAATGCAAATGAGCCATATCGCACTGGTAATGTTCACGGCTGAAAGAGAGAGGCCATTACACCAAATTCCAGCTCTGAATCAGACTCTCTAGCCTCAGATACCTGTGTGAATTCACCGGGAAGTTCATCTCTGGTGTTAAGTACCTGCTCTTCAGGTGCTGACTCACTTGTCTTTAATTTGAAGTTATTGATTTGGCAGTGGTCCAGCCAAACTTGTCAGACTCAAACTAGTGATAGTGACTGTAATATCTGTCCAAAAGAATCATCGTTCGAACATGTTTGACTCAGGCAACAAACAGTTGGACATGTCATTATTGCAGTGATGTATTGTAAAGTAACAGTAAAATTGCTTTGTTACTGAACTGGATGACATTCTTCTTAAATCCGCTCCCTATGACGCTATTCAATTGTAACTTTTACCTCCTTACATTCCCTTTAACTATTATCACAAGTCATTACTACAAAACATAGAGTTGGTGACAATGCAAGTGTCACTTAATCTGCTTTTGCACTGTAGGAACTTTTTCATGTCTAGTATGTGTTCGCATAGCAGGAACTAAATTGAATGGTTCTTGGGACATTTTTCACCCCAAGTCTTTCCGATAGTCCCAACCACCCTCGCACCTCTGTGGCGTGCGAAAGCCGACTCTTTAGTTTGGAGTTTCATGTCGTCATGAGCTAAACTGAACTTTTGCCATTTGTTTTGTGTTGTTCATCATTGAACATAATTTAAATTCAGCAGAGCCGAGTGTCATCCATAGACACTCCAGACTGTGACATCACGACTCAAACACTCACAGCTGGTGACACACTCTCAGGTGTCATTGAGTCTCGGACTGGATATTTAAATAAATGTATTTCCATGAATGTAAGTTTTCTCTTGAGTGATCTGCCCACTGACGTCTCACTCACACACTCCTTATTGATAGGAGACAGATCCCAAAATGACGAAAGCTAAAAAACTGGTCCATCAACGTTCACTATTGCACATTGGTTGTGTGTGTCTCAGAGATGCTGTTACGCGGTTGTGATGCCACCCGCCTCTCTCCTCTCTCTGATGTCGCGTACTCTGTGGGGAGAATGGTTCTTAGAATGTAATGGGTTCTGCAAACTAAAACGGTTCCTACAGTTTGAAATTGGCTCTTATTGATGTGATAATCATGGATGGGCCCTTTGACACCGGCCCTCCTGCAACTTTGGCGGTATGTTTTTTCAAATTGTTTTTGATACTTAAGTCCAATAGATTTCATATTTCTGATCTTTATTTTAAGAGCATTGTCACAAATCAATTTAAGTGTACTTATGTTCTCACTTAAGTATGTCTTTGAAGTACATACAGTACATAGATATCCTGGGCACCTTGGCACCTGTCTCACAGCAGTGGGTCACTATACTTGGTGTCATGACCAGGTGCAGAGGCAGTGGCTGAATCCATTAGCAATGCCATTGACCAGAGCAAGAGCGAACAAAAATGTGAAATTGTAAGCCTAATGCCACAAATGCAACACAGATGGCTGACTTTGGCATCACTCTGGGGCGTTAATGTCCACTTGCAGTTTGGAACCTTGCAAGTGAGAACGTGTTGCACCATAAATAAAACCACTTCCAGATTAAAAGATCAGATAGCCTCCTGCCAAGAGTTGATGACAGACACCTGTGGCTGGACCCCAGTAAGCAATTCCGCTGGAAACATTGATTTCATGCGCACGTCTTGTGCTTTGAAGTGGCTTTGCTGGGAAGTCTCTCAGAACACCCTACAGCCAGTGAAGCTGCAAAGAAGCAGCGTCCCCATTTTCAGAGCACGGTAGGTGTTTAAAAATGATCTGAGGTTTAAAGATGATGTGGAGTTCCATTAAAGTAGCTGTTCAAAGCCAAATATTATAGAGATGAGAGTGGCATCCAGTAGGCAGAGACATTGGGACGCAGGTGTGGAGCGGATCATTGCTGCTGGTGAGGAGGGCTGAAATCGAAAAACCCTCCATGACCCTAGGTGCTGGCACGAAACCCCTTAGCACAGTCTAATGTCACTCTATTATGAGATCAGCAGTAATTCCAAAGTAGATCTATTGATGGTGGAATGAGCATACTTCTTTACTTCTCTTTCCTTTCTGCAGATGTTTTACATCAGCGCCAGTATCTTCAGTGGAACTAACAATTATTTTCAAAAATATTATTTTGATGATTATTTTCTATGTCTGTATTTTTAACTCTCATTTTTTATACAAATTTGAAAAAAAAGACAAAATAATTTAAAGCAGACTAGAGTCATCTTCTCACTTCGACAGGCAATTGTCAAATCACAATAGTCGTTGTCACACAGGGCTAGTAGAGAAACCTCTACCTCACATACTGTGTACAGCTCACACACGAGCACACACGTGTTTCATTGATATCATGGTTTCCCCTGCTTCTCGTCCTTAACTTAACCAACCAAAACAAATGGCTAACCTTAACCAGGACTCTGAACCTAACTTGTGCCTAACTACTTCTACTGACGTTTTAACCATCTAACTCTTGTGATGTCCTCATGAAGCAGAATGTCCTCACAAGAAGGTGGCTTGTCAAGACTGGACACCTACACAGACACAGGCACACACGGGTCCATGGCAGGTATTTAATGTGTTTGAGTCTTTTGGATTACTGCTTCTGCTGCTCTCACTGGATGATACAACAGGAGTTCTGCTGAAAAGTGTCACTAATAAAAGGGCATCCCACTGGGTTTGGCAGCATGGGGTCCAAATTGTACCTTCATCCTACGTCCTCCCCTGCGTGGCTGTCTCTTTTTCACATGTAATGGGATTAAGTTGGCTGTGTGTTGTCCAAGAGTGATTTCCATTAAAATGAGCATGTAATGTACGCTTGTGTAACAACAATGCAATGATGATGTAATAATAAATAGTGAATAGTAAAATGCCCTCGCGTTGGTCCACCTGATTTTTTTTTTTTCAGATTCAAATGGGTGTTGCCATCAACTGACTCCCATTTGAGTGATCCATTGTAGTCTATATTAATGCAGAACTCACTCTGGACACGGAAAAAGATTGAAGCCCCTCAATAATAACTATGGTTACATGCAGGCACTCAGTTAAGTTGCCACGTCCAAGTGCATCAGCTTCTCCCATCTTACATGCAGTGGAGGGAAAACTGAAAATGTTGCTTTCATGATGAGAGCCAGCATGTAGCCATTTCAGACTGTTATACTGGCAGCGATCACATTGTCAGAAATAATTTAACTTTAGAGCCAGACTCAGCAACAACCAAGTTCCAAGACAAGTGTTCATAAGATGAGCGAGCCAGAAGATGGACCGCTTCAGTCTTAATGGCCCAATACTACCTGTCAATGGGGAGTAGTTGCAGCTGGGCTCTGAAATGGTGTGAGAAGGGTCAGATATATTCCGGGTCATGACCAAATAGTAGGAGGCATCAAATCCCACCGTTTGCTGAACCTGTTTTCCTGCAGACTATTTCTGTCTGGAAATGGTTCTGCAGAGAACCATATACTGTGATGGATAATAGCCTTCATGATGGTGCTGTGGACCAGAACAGTGATGGCTGCAGGAGATAGAATCCTAGTTAGACGACTTGCCAACAAGAGATACCATTGACCATCAGTGTACTCTGGCCACATTGTTTCCTTCTCAGTCTGTTCAATGTATCTTTGTCCATACATCTTGATAATCACCTGTATCATCATGGTTATAGTGATACATGAATATTTGTTGATTAAAAACTGTTTTTCAAATGTCAGGGATTGCTTCTCTGAAGACAATGTGAAACTAGTACGCTGACATCCCGGGTGGCAGGTGGCTACAAAAACAGCGCACCAATGGCAAATATTATTATTGTTAGCAGAGTGTGAAATTAGTAAACTCAAAATTCTGTCTGAGCAAATCCCTCTGGGACTCAAGGTTGTCAGTTCGCCTCCGACTTAATTTGCATTTTATCATAAGCCAGTTTGAAATATCAAAGTAAATATCAAGGTCAATTGGTTTTTTGGTTTGTTATTGAATAACCAATCAACACTTCAAAAAGATCTTAATACAATGTATTAATACTCCAGACGAACTCTGAAACACTGTGTTTACCGATCTGGTGCTGCCGGTGGGGAGAGCCGCCACTTGACAGCTGCACTTTGAGGCTTGAGGAGTGAAAGGAGCTCTGCGCTGCTGGTCAAGAAATGATTCTTACTTTTCTCTATTAGGGTAAAACGTCTGGTGCGGCATTATTTATTTTTCCTTGTGATGCACGAACATTCTGTCAAAATGTTTCTGCATGCACTTTGTTGCCCTGCCCGTGAACTTTGCCGCCTTGAATTTGAAATTTGAAAGTTTTTATCTCTGATTCACAGCATGGAAATGAATGTTTAGATGAGTGTATGTCATCTCATGTTATTTTTCAAGTTGTGTTGC
This sequence comes from Synchiropus splendidus, assembly GCF_027744825.2. Classification (NCBI taxonomy): domain Eukaryota; kingdom Metazoa; phylum Chordata; class Actinopteri; order Syngnathiformes; family Callionymidae; genus Synchiropus; species Synchiropus splendidus. The sequence goes on from NC_071344.1 coordinate 20,397,700, forward strand.
GCAACACATATTTGTAACATGTGAACATGAATAGATTTTTCCTGTCGATGTGTCACGAACCCCCTCCGTCTGGTCATATTGTGTTGGACTGCTTCCTCCTCCCTCCTCTGAATTCATATTGTGGATGATTCCTCTCCTGACCGTGGACATTTTTGCCATGCACTTTGAGTTCGAGAGTTTTTCCTCATCCATCTGTAATGATTCGAGCGGAGCGGGACCATAATGCCTTCATGAATGAGACTTGCAGGAGATCAGAGTAGCAAAAAATAATAATATTTCATTTAAACAGAGAGTTCACAATAATCAAACAAAAGGCCGAAGAATGCTAACAGAATGTGTCACTGAATTCAAAAGAGAGTGCAAAAACTGAAGCCGTCACCGAACTGGGAGATGTACACAAACGAATATAAGTCCAACCAAAAGCGTCACCGAAAAAAACAAGATCATAAACACAGTCGTCCAAATGAACTCACAAGGGATTAAACTAAAATCAGAGGAAACAGGAAACACACGGACATCAGAAACAAACAAGAAATGGAAACAACACTAACTCGGGCAGCTGGGAGAAAAAACCAAGAGATCAGAAAACACTGAAAGCGAGCGAACAAGGAGGTGGAAACGCGGAAGCCAACTACCAACAAATGAGTTGATTCGATGTGGCACACATTGCTGGAACCGAAGCGCTTAAGAAAGAGCGGTGGATGATCTGTAGATTCTCACCAGCTGTGTACCATAAGCAAGAGTGAAACGACAAAACGCGTACAAACGACGAAAACGGAAGTACTACAAAATAAAGACGAATCATGCCACCATCTCGTTTGTTTTTCAGTGTGTCTGTGGCTGTGCTCCGTGGCTCCTCTTCCCCTCATTACTGTCCGTTTCTTGGACTCTGGTTGTTTTGCGCTCATGGACGCCCGTTTGGATTTCTGAACTGTTTAATTTAATTTCCGGACTCTGGATTCCGTTCGTGTTTTGTATTATTTGTTCACCTCCTACTTAGCCATATTGTTGAATTGTAAAGTCACATCTTGGAAATTGAGAGGCTCATATAATGTCATATAATGGATATGTGGACACTTTTATTTTTTCGTCTTTAGTTTAGAATTCCTGCCAAATTACTCTCTGCAACTCTGGCACTGCCAGTTGGCTGCGTGCATAATGTATAATCTTGCCAAAGTATGGGTCTTGAATTATGTGCAATGTGCCGCTTTGGTGCCTAATGTATTTGTCTTGATCAGTTGATCTAGTGTGAGATCATATTTGAGATCACAGGATGTCACATTGTAGCTGCTGGTCACAGGAAACATCAGCTTTGGCCCTATTGATTGTGCATTTAAATCCACTGAGCTGCCATTCTGTGATCAAAAGTCAACATTATGATGCAGAGTAATGTGTAATTGTTCTGATGTTAAGACTTTATAAAGCACAGCAAATAACAAAACATATTTACAGTATATATTGGAAACCACTTTTATAATACTCCCAAGACAGCTAGTCCTGACAGTGCGGGCTAAGGTTGTTGTGTTGGCTCTGCAGAGTTGGAGTAACAGTTCAGTTAGGAATCTCATTTGTAATAGGTGTCACGGAAACTGTGACAGCAATCTGACAGGACCTTGGTGAAGGCTCTGGTTCCTGCAACCCAAAATAAATCCTCTGTGAACAATATCTCTTCCCTTCAAAGTGAAACACCTAAGAGAGCGTGAAAAGTGAGAAAACAGATGAACGGATGCTGACGGGCAGTGACAAAAGGGGAAATCATGAGCAGGGTGTTAATGTGATCAAGGTGTCAACAAGGTACATTGTTTGAACTGCCAAATGTCAGTAGAGATTTCAAAATATTTGCAGCAGCTTTGTTGACTTGTTTTTTTTTTTTTTTGTGAGACAGATTTGTTATGTATCTCACAATTCAGGAAGGTATAAGTCTAAATATGAATCATCTAAATCATACAAAAGGGGTGCGAAAGAGAGACTGCTGAGCTATTCAGGGTGACATGAAGAGGATATTTTTCAGAAGCATCAACTTCAAGGCAGGGTACACAAAAGATGTGCTCACTCATGCTGTCTGGAATCTTAACAATGTCTGAGATATAGCAGCATTAGCCCTGCATGTACATTGGTCTGTGAGACATCACTGTCGACTGGACAGCTGAAAAAAAGTTCATTTGGTAGGACAACAATGAACGCATATGTTACCTTGCATGTAGTTTGGGAGATTATCGTTGTTGGAGTTTCTCATTTATTTAGGGAACTTTGTATATGTTTGTTTTAACATCGATTCTCTCTCCCTGACTGGAACTACAATGATAGTTTGTTTGAATAACTTCTTGAGTTTAATTCTCCGGACTATCCACTAAATCAAATTATTGCGAGGATTCCACAAATCAACAAGCTTTGACTTTTACACAAGATGTATTCAATGTGCTGAAGGTGCAAAACCCATTTAGAGCCTGCATGGAGAGAAACATGCTAAAACAAGGCACAGGGCTTTGGACATGCACCGGTCCAAGGACGCCTGAGCCAAAGAGTCACCAGTGTCACCAGTTTGGGGCACACCAGCCTGGGTCATGATGGTCTTGTGGCCATAGAACCCAGAAGCCTGCAGGCAGCAGTGGACTTTGATGGTTGTAACTTGTCTTTAACAGGAAACAAGAGAAATCTATTGATGATAATTTCAATGTTTCCTTCACTTCAAGGCAGACTATTTTAGGCAGATGAGTGGCGACAGATTACAATAGAGCTCTGAAGAAGTGTCCTTGGTGTGTCCACACTCATTTTCATTTTAATTCTGAACTTTTCGATTCAAACTACTACTTCGAACATATCTTCTTTATTTGTCTGGAGTGCTCATCCTTCACCTGTCACCCTTTCGACTTATTATTGCTGCATCGTTCATGTCCTCTGACGGATGGCAAGTGATTCAACATCTGATTGGGACGTGGAACATATTCACTGCTGCAGAAGCCCCATTGACATATTTGCAATGTCAGCAATTCTTTCTGAACCAATGACCTTTCTTTTATTGTTGGTTGGCCTCTTGTAGTTTCTCAGTGATGATGTGATCATGAGTAACGTGTAATCCTGCTCGCTGTAATCCTGTACCCTGTACCCGCACCCTGTAACTCTGCAGTTGTAAGTTAAAATCACTAACAGCCAAAGCCCCATTTCCCCATCAGTCCAAACAAGCTGACATATATGTCTCCGGAGTACGTGCTTTCAACACCATTGTTATTTTGATATGTACAGATGCAGAGGTCAAGCTTCTGTGGACAGTTGAACTGACTAACTTGAATCAGGATTTACATCCATCATCTGCTGCAATGCAGACAGTCTTTCCAGCACAGCTCGATCTGATGAGGAGTTGGGCGAGGTCAGATCTGTCCAGGAGGCAGGGCCAATCCAAGTGTAAAAATAACTTAACATGACGGACTTACTGTGTCATGGAGAGGGGAAGTTAAACATATGCACACATTAGACAAGTCAGATCTGCATATGGGATCATCTTTAAGCTTCAACAATACAGGAGACCTCTGTGCTATCATCCCCTACATTTGGAATGGGGCTACAAGTAAGGCTTATTTTCACACTCGAACCAGCTATTTTTCCGAGTTGAATCCTTTGTTTAGACCTGTTTTGCATCTCTGTTTAGCCTACAGTTGCTTAAATCATCTCAACAGTGAAATCATCTCACCATGATACTCCGACACCATTCATGTTCAAACAAGTATATTGCAGTAATGACACATAATCGAGGAACATGTATTATCCCTGTGAAGCATGAACCATGGAACAGTTGACAGCGACAGCAACAAGCTAGAGTTGGACCTCAGTCAGGAACCAATTAGGGGAACAGAAATATCTTAATGATTTGACAATTTCTCACTGCTTCTGAATAACAACCAGTTCTCAATGCCCTTCCCACCGTGTACACAAACAGCAACTTGACACACAGGCTTTGACCGTTATCGATGACATCAGCCCTAATTTGGAACTGTATGGATGAGGTCATCAGTTCTAATAAGACAAACCCAGTCTATTGTGCATAAAGCATGATGCGCAAAAATGTGTCAGAGAGGTGTCTGTTGTGTTCTATACTGGCTTTTAAGAGCTGCACGTGAACAAGGAAACCAACCAAGGTGGGCCAAGCTCAGGAAAGCCACCCAGAGACACATTACACAGTGAAAACTCAAACTCTTACCAAATTTGTAAACTATATTTTTAGTCCAATAATACACTGTCTTTTGTCACATACAAGTGAATGTATCTTAAACCAAAATGGGATGAGATATTTTGACTGAAAATAAGGCTGAACAAACTTGGTAAGATTTTGAGTTTTTACAGTAGACAAGAAATGTATGAGGCAGAACTCAGATTTCTGAATTTCTTGTTTTTTTTTTTTGTTTGTTTTGTTTTGTTTTGTTTTTCCACCATGCATGCTCCTGTTTTTGATTTTTCATTTCAAAATTTGAACTAGACCTGGAGCTCACATGGAAATTGAAGAGACCTCTCTCCCTCTCACAGACACACGCATGCGCACAAAAAGAATCTAGGGTTAATTCTTGTTCAAAAGGTCTGCTGTGGAAAAAGATGAGTGACTTAAAGTCATATATCTTGTCAGAGATGAACTTTTGGATTTTAGATTTGGGTTTTGGCCTTCGAATAACATTATGAGGTCATCATGGATGGAATTCAGTGTCATATTCACATCTACCACCCTTCTTATCGGGAAAATTGTAGGCAATGATGTTGGCTACCTGGAATTGAGAGCAGCAAAATTAACCTTGTAGTGTAGAATGGGCACATAGTTTTGAAGAACCATAAATGTGCTCTCTGGACTGACCACAAACATCTGGCATAAATAACAAGAGTCCTTGTACTGCATACTCTATGCTGTTGGCATGGAAGCAAAATGGATTTACTCATATTTATTCTTCCTAAGACCTGTGTGGTTGCACAATAAATGAGTCGGCAAAGGATGACCAATCTCATCTTGAGGTGGAATCAAGGTGTGATCTGACATTCACTAGTAAGCCCATTTTAATCCAACCCAAAGCTGTGTGCAAACTCATCTCACCCGTGACCTTCAGGACATAAAATCAGACCGGGCCAAATGACCGGCAGCAGCTAGTCAATGAACTCTGGATGACATATTGAATTGATATTGTACTCCTAAGCAGTTCTAACAACGATGGCTGAATCATGACATCCACTGGACATTTAATCCACAAAGACTAGTCTACATGAAAATGCTTTATAATTTGGAGCCTGACTATGGTTCCACCGTTACAGGAGTTTTTCGTAGAGTCAACTATTCCATACCGTACCAACCATACAACGAGGTGATGCCAATAGTGAGAGAGAAGCTGAGCTTTTACCAGCAATGCATGGACTTTGCACAGCACAGAATCCTGCCTTACCATCACAGCCAATGCATTTCAGAAGATTGGTTGTTTTCCACTCAACGCTGTTTTACACAGGGACAAATTGTATAACAGCTCCGCAACACTGCAACCGAGTCGAACATCAGAGAGAAAGATGCCGCGTTAGTCACAGACAACATTGCTAATATGGCTGAAGCAGCACAGTTATGTGGCTTCCTTCACACCAAGTGCTGTGCACAGAGCCTGAACCTGGCCTCGGCTTGTACTGTAGCTGCCAGCTGTTGCAAGACTGCTTGGACGAGTACGGTGTGTGACTGAATTCCTCCACAAACATGCTATAGCACAGCATGTTTTGGAGCGAAAGCAACTGGCGATCCCAGCCACAGACTGCTGACTGGCATTCCAACAAGGTGGAGCAGTTCGTTTGACATGGTTCAGCATTTCCTTGAGTCACAGCCAGCAGTTGGCGCTGCACTACACTCATATGGCATGAGAAAGAGGGACAACGAGACTTACACTGTCACAGAGTCAAAAATATCTACTGCACAGGAGTTTATCCGGGTAATGAGGCCAGTCAAGGTGGCTACAAGGTGGATATGAGCCTTATGTCTGATGAGACTCATCCAACTCTTTATATTAGAGACCCACTACGTCCACAGCTCCTCTAATCTACAAATGAAAACCTTGGGGATTCTCTGTTTGTTAAAGAGCTGAAGGAAGTCATGCCCCAAGACCTATTAAAAAGATTCACATCGAGGCAGTAACTGGGTCATGCATGCATAGTCATGATGCAAATCTGGAGATGACATCATTTTGTGACTTTAGGACCACCAAGACCACATTTCCTTAGTGAGAAGTTGGCAACACTGTACACCGGTGAAGTGGAGAAACATGTTTGAAACATGCAAAGGTGATGCATTGATCATTTACTGGTCAAGACCTGGCTTGGTCAAGCTCATGTTTGTGTACAAAAATGTCTTGAGAAACATGATGCAATAGATTAGTATTCAGAATCATGCCCTTGAGCTGAACTTTGTCGCCATATATTCATGAACTTCAATTTCCTCATGACCATTCACTTCTTCCAAGTGACAGGTGATGTTGTGACATGTGTAAAGGTAATGGCTAGATTGTGTCTCGTGTCTTCCATGGTGGCACATGTGCTGTGTGACACAGCACTGTTTTAAACAAAACTCTGTTAAAGACAAAGTCAGATCCACTGTTCCTCATCGAAAATTTCCAGACCACCTGTCCCCCTGATCCCAACCTCTCTCTGTATCAGGCACAAGAAGGTTATTTTTGAGTTGTTGTCATGTTCATGATTTGTCTTGTTTGCCCCCTGTTGCAGGTGTCCTCTAGGCGTGTGGCACCACGTCATGGCGCGCCCCAGAATAATAATAATTTGTATATACTGTATATAGTTGCAGTCATAGCTTCCACTCCACCCAGCTTCTGTATTTGGGGTCACATATACTTTCTGATATGAATATTTGTGTGTCCTTTCAACCTGTCCCCTTACCTCTGGTGGATTGTCACCTTTCTGTATCTCATATGTTTCAGGTTAATTGAATTTAAATTTATTCTCCAATACCTTATTTTGACATTGGAGAAATCCATTTACATAGTTGCTAGGAGATTAATCGTTCCTCCGATTCCAAGAAGAGAGTGTTTGCATGAGTGACTTTGAAAAATGCTTTGCGGAAGCAATAGCTCATCATTACGAGACCTGACTTTCATTGTTTTCAGTCAGTCTGTTAATTCATCCTTTCCCAAAGCCATTTCATTTTTGCCACCCTGTGCTTTTCTTGTTGCTGCGTTGCCCGGGGACATGGTTGGATAAAAGCTACTTTTGCCTGCCTCCAGAGTTGATGCTCCTGGGGGTCATTCCGAGCTTTGGTGCTCAATGGGAAATAAAAGGGGAAAAAATTGCTATTCACAAGACTGTGCAGGACTGCACTTCCTAATAATCCTCAAGGTTCCCTCTAGGTGGCAAAGTCAACTACTCGATGTGGCACCAGGGGAAAGCTAATTCCCCTCCACTGTGCCATGCTGCAGTTTTCTCATTTTCAGAGACAGACCCAGGCTGTTGTCAATAAGAATACCCCTTGTGTGGTGTAACCACAATGGAGACAATACTAACAACTGAGAGAAACAATTCTTTGCATTTCAATATGTGAGGTCACAGAAAGTGTGTTGATATAATACGATATTTACAATTATACAAGAGTCAGTGAAGATAAAAAAAACAAACAAAAAAAAACGTGTATGTCCTATAGATGGTTGTACAATGATTGCTGCTGTCATGTTGGAGGGGCGCAGGTAAGCAGATCGTAAACTCACTGTGACTACCGTGCTGCTGTTTTGAGGCAGTAAAAGTCCTTTGTTTGTTCGCTAGTTGAATTATATCACAGTGGGACCTGTGATGAGCTGAAGCAGGTGATTTGAAGATTTAACTAAAATAGGTTTTGTTAACGCCTAGCTTTGATTGTTGTTCTCCAGAAAAATATAAAATGTAGCCAGTACCTCAAAGACTCATAGAGGAGTCTCATATTCTCAAGATTTCATACAATAAGAGGGTGTGGAAAGCATTTACAGCAAGTGTGGAATATATTATGCTTTTAAATTATAGCATTACACATAAACAAAAGCATTAAAATAACATGACAAATATAATCGTCTCTGTACATTTTACATCAAATTTGAACGAAGACACTCTGAGCATTGACAGAATTATGGCTCATCTCAAATGAATCATCAGTAAAGAGGGCTGCGAATGGAGCAACAGCAATGTGGCTAAATGTATTTTCATAACGATAATAACGCTTTATTTATAAAGCACTTTTTAGGATGCTTTTCACAAAGCGCATTGCAGGCAGAACAGTGGCCCTCAGTGAGTTACAACTGAGAAAAGGCTCTCTTCCTGTCTAGATTAAAGCTCATGACCCTTTTTGGAGGATGGATTTTCTTTCCAGAAGAACTTCACCCGCTTGTGAAGTTAACAAAAATTGGACTGGGGAGTTCACAACACTCTCACACCAATTCATCAAGTGAAGTGATACAGAGTAACCACTGGATTCAGATCAAACGGTTTATGCAATATTCCATCAAAACACGCTGGTGACTTGTTCTTTCACATTAGCAGCTTCTTCAGCGTGCTTGATTTATACAGTGAATTTGTCGCACTAGTAGATGCGGCCGGCATCTATTTCTCGTTGAATATGACTTTTCCTGATGTTTCTTCTCCTCTGTCGCTCTCATGGTGTGCCGTTGTGTGTGAGAGTCTGTGCAGAACCATGAATATCAATGTGCTCTTCATAAATAATGAAAAGAATGCAGTGAGAAAGCAGAAGGGAAGACTGATGTAACTCAGTCTTTGTCGACTCAAAGCAGACTGTTTGATTTAAATTTAACATATATTTTACATGGAGGTGAAATTAATTTAATTGTCCTTTCTCTGACTCCTGTGTCGACTTTTGTCAGGCAAACTTTTCGTATCATCGTAGCCTTTGAACTTGCGTACTGTAGATGGGCAGGTGAAAAGTCTCCTTGCTTTCTCACACTTGTATGTTGCTTATCTTGCAAATGATTTAGAAGGAGTCACAAATAAGAGAGACTTGCAATTCGGTCTCAATTACCTTTTTTGTTTGGGTTTCTTCAAAGCTGCCCTATTTAAGGGATCCAACTACAAATGTGTCATACTATATGTTGAAGTGATACCTAAGTTATCGAACTTATGTTGCCCCCCATCTGAAATCTATTGTACAAGAGACCACTGTATGAGAGCAAAGCATAATGTGCTCTCCAAACCTGCTCATTTTCTTATCAGGACATGGTGTGCAGGCAAGATGTGCAATGGACCAGATCAGCGATCGACACATGATTTCAGTTAGATCAGCCATCGGCATTGTCATGATGGTAATTAACACGTGTTGTGTGTGTGTGTGTGTGTGTATGTGAATGAACAACAAAGTAGGTTGAAAGGTTTGTTCATTGTGTCTCGGTTCTCCTGAACCACGACTGAGACATCATCAGTCCCCCCTCTCCATGTTTTTTCCACGTTCCTGACTGCATCTGTGAGGCATCCAAATAGGCGTGGTGAGGAAGAACGAGATTTAAGATCCCACACTACAAAGCAGTTTTGTGCAAAAAGAAACATCAACAGCAGTGATCCATAATGGTCCAATATTATTTCTTTTTTTTTTTTTTCTTTTATTGAGTCCTTTATTTTTTAGAAAGACGAGCAAGAGAGAGAATATGCAATATCAAGCAGGCTGTTATATGACTTTGTTACGAATGTTGATTAACAAGATGCTTACAGCTGAGGCAGTGACAAGAATGGTTCCTCAACAGGTGAACAGCAAAGGATTAGGACTGTAATGGATTGGTTCACTACAGAAGATTTCACCCTACAAAAAAAAAAAATATATATTTTATTTAAAATACTTCTCAAGCACTAAAATATCTCCAGATATATTGTTGATCCATACTCCTAAAGAGTTAAGATTACAGGTAACATTCATGATCTTTCAAGACAATGGTTCTCTTCCATGCTAAAATGCGCAATACACTCATTCATACGTCATCATTGTTTTCAAACGTTGAACTGGTCTGTTGACTGGGTTGGAACATGAGTACCTACCTATCAAAGTTCGTGCTGCTCCTCTTTTCAGCTCCTCTTTCAGTCCAAGTCCAATTTCCACACTGGTAAGCTTTGTCCGTCTCATTAAAAAAAAAAAAAAAAAATAATAATAATAATAATAATATAAATAATATATATATATATATATATATATATATATATATATATATATATATATATATATATATATATATATATATATATATATATATATATATATATATATATATATATATATATACATATATATATATATATATATATATATATTACTCTCTTGACATGTCGCATGCCTTTACATATCATTCTCAAGATGTCCTCCTATCTTAACTTCGTTGATCATTCCCTGGATTTAACCATGCTGCAAAGACACAATGAAATGTTAAATGTGAGGACAGGATCATGTCCTATCGACATTGATCTAAAACGGCCCGGCCAGCTTGCAGTCTTCAGGTATGTCTTTTTTACATGAATAATAACCCACTATATTCTATTTTTTTTTTTTTTTGTGGACCTCTTTCATGAAAAAGTTAGGTGCTTTCTGAGCCAGCAGCTAAATGGAACATGGAGTCTAACTTTTCATTTTCCAGTGGGTCTTCACACGTTTCTAAGCATGGACAGAGGACTGTGCATGGAAGACGGTTCCGATGAACAGCCCTTCCTGTCGACAGGTATCACGCGCTATCTAACACGATCGGCCAGGTGACAGACCGTTGCATCTTTTTGTCCCATTTGGTTCTTTGCTTTCATTTCCACAACACTGGTGTGGTGATCCAATAACAAGTCAGCAATTTGCTTTAATTAGTTTATTCATTATTGATGAGGGTGTATGGCTAAACCGCCAGCAAACACACTATTACCACAACCTCTTTTACAATAATGACAGTGAGATCACACACCCACACACACACACACATCCACATATGGAACTTCATTAGCAGCAACTTCATGCCATTAATCTTTTATTAATGTTCACCTTTATGTCATTTGAATCACAACTCAAGTGATCTGAAGAGACCAAACCTCTTGTGACATGTTAGCCCAGTTGTGTCTGCACATGGAAGTCACAGAAGAAGATATACACATATTACATATTAAGTATTAGTTTTGGTTGAACAGCATTTAAACAGTAAGAAAAAAAAAAAACAGTCTACTGCTGACGATAATAATTGGTCCCGAAAAAAAAAAAAAAAGAAATACAATGATTTATAAACAAGAAAGCCGAGGTTGAAGGTTTTTGTGATGCACAGCTCGACTGTTTTACCTCATTAACTTCATTAAAATTAATGATCATACTCATGAGGTGTAATGACAGAAGGAGGCGAGCTGAGAAAGATTGCTGGTGCGGCTGACTCATTTTCTCTAGCTTCAGTTTGGGATTCTAAAAGAAAGATCAATACAGGATTAAAGGGATTGCCCCCCTGTTTTTTTTCTGTGAATGCGAACACTGCCATCATCATAATTCATCTCCTGGTCAAACATATAAATGATGGCCTGTGATTGATTTCCACAGCAACTATAACTGGATGCTATTCAAGGATGCACTGAAATATTAAGATACCTCTTTAAAATTGCATTTGACTGAGAGGACTCATTGTCTACTCAGGCCACCATTAGGTCTCCACCTTTAAATGGTGACCCAGCAGTGAGAAATAATCCAACCACAATAATGAACAATTTTTTATGCATTTCTTTTGTCGCAAAAACACACATAACTACATTGGAGAATGGTGTATTTTATCCTTGTGAGTTGAGCTGCTTCTTTGTTCATACATTTTGACAAATTTGGACGAGTATACTGTACAGACACTGTACAAACTGAGTCCATGGATCATACTCTGTGGTCTCCACTAAAGACGAATACAGTCACTGACAAGCCACCCCCTCCCCTCTTGACATTCTAGAGCAGGTTGTGTTCACTCAGTTCAGGAAGCTGAACCTTTGGAAGGCTGCGGGTCCCGACAGAGTTTTCCCTGCCATCCTGAATCATTGTGCTACTGAGCTGGCTCCAGTGTTCATGGACATCTTCAATGCATCCTTGGTGTCCTGTCATGTTCCTGCCTGTTTAAAATCCTCCACTATCATTCCTGTTCCCAAGAAGACCAGGATCACAGGACTGAATGACGGTGGCACTGACGTCTGTGGTCATGAAGTCCTTTGAGCGCCTGGTTCTCTCTCACCTGAAATCCATCACTGCTTCTCACCTGGACTCAATGCAGTTTGCCTACAGAGCCACCAGATCTGTGAACGATGCAGTGAACCAGGCTCGGCCCTCGGCAGTCAGATTGATGAATTCGTGATCAGCCCCGAGAGTTTGCAATGTCCCGAATGAAGGGGGCAGCCGATGATCTTCTGTGGTCAGTCCGTCAGGAAGCTACTGATCCACATGCAGATGAGGGGTTGGGAAGTCCAGGTCAGTCAGCTTCCTGTGGAGAAGGCTTGACAAGACAGTATTTAACGGCAAACTGTAATGAACAAAAAGCATTCATATAGAACCGGACGGTTTCAATCCCATGATTCGCAGCAGCGTAGATAACCATATGTTGCATCGGCCGTTGACCTTCTTGTTGGCATACTGATGCCAGTCAAAGTTCTGGGGGAGATATGACTTAAGATGGTGTAGAACTAGCCTCTCAAAAACCTCATGAGCACAGATGTTAATGCAGCATGATGGCAGCAGTTTCACATGGTGGCCTGTTTCAGGGAGGTGACCCCTGACAGCAGGTCCGTGCAGGCCTTCAGTACTTTCCCTCTTTACAGCGTCCAGTCCTGTGGTTTTGTGTGGGTTCATAGCTTTAAGGACTCCTCTCACCTGATGTTCCTGCAACCACAGCAGATGGGTGCAGGAGGGCTGTGTAGTCGGAGTAGTGGGGTGAGACCTCTCTGCCTCGAAGCGGGTGAAAAAGAATTCCTCCACCAGCGAGTCAACCGTGTTCGCCACCTCTGACGAACTGCCCTTATAGTTCGGCAGATGCTGTAAGCCCTGCCACACTTGCCCTGCATTGTTAGCAGTTTCTCCACCCTGTTTTTGTCGTTCCCCGGCTTTAAAAGCAGAGTGCCTCGCCCTCAGCAGTGACCGCTCTTCCCTCATCATCCAGGGTTTCTCATTCTTGAACACTTTGATCTGTTAGTTTACAGTAACATTGTCCGTCCAGGTTGGGATGTAAAATCAAACAGTCTCAGTGTACTCATTCAAATCAAGGTGAACAAAAACTGCAGCTGGCTGAGAGCGTCTTCAGGCCATGTTTTGATGATTTCCTAGCTAGTTTGATTCTTATCCTCAGAAACTTATAAGCAGGAACACTTACTGACATGCCTAAGTGTGGGAGAAGTGTAATTTTGCATGTCTCCTTCATGTTAGAATAGACCTGATCCAGTGTGCTCCTGTCCTGGGTGGGTTCATTGATATATTGCACAAACTTGGGAAAGACCGTTTATGAACAGACCTGGATAAAATCTCCAGCCACAATAAAAGCTCTGTCAGGATAAGCCTTTTGCTGTCTGCATATTATGTCATGGAGATGGGAAAGAGCTTTGCTAATATTAGTATTTAGGTGTATATACACCGGTGTGATGAACACCCCGTTGTCTCCCTGGGCAGATAAGACAGTCATTGTCTCCAGTTTGGGACAGCAGCGAGTACTTATAATACTATTTGTGCACCAACCTTGAAGGGCATAGCTCCAGAGTCCTCCTCTGGTTTTACCGGAGCTGTCAAAGCGATGCATCGTATCGCGCTTTAGCTATCTGACCTCACCCGGGATGAGCGAGTGGAGCCAGGTTTCTATCACTATCCTCACGCAGCAGTCCCGAGTGTGGTAATTCCCCGACATCAGCAGCTCCAGCTCCAGTCTGTTTTGTTGATGATAGAGCAGGCGTTTGTCAGGAAGATGTTTGGTTGTGCCGGTCAGAGGCTGCTTCCTTAGACTGACTTGCAACCCCCCTCTGCATCCACGCTTCTGGGCATGACAACAATTCAGGGGAGGGCCCAAAGGTCTCGCTATCTCTGGTGGTATGTTATGAGACTGAATGTCTGTTGCCATGTTGATTCGACTCACAAGTCTGATGCGCTGAAACTTCACTCTGGTATATGCAAGTCTCAAGCCATTTACACATATTGTCTCAGTCACACAAAACCACACAAGCAACAACAGATAGCATTGGGGTATAGAGCACCGAGTGAATTGCTTCGAATTAATGCCATTTTTCTAATGTTTCTATTGTCTGCATCAGACAGCATCATAGCTGGATACATTTAAATTGATTCCCCCGCCCCCATTTCTTTAAAGCTACACATTTATCTTTACGATTTCTGACCTTATCATCTGAATGTCACAGCAACAATTGAGACACATCAGACAAGGAATTTATTTATTTATCCTTTTTTTTTGAGACTGTGCCTTTTGTTTCCAAGTCTAACCTGAGAGTAGTGGCACATTGTGTGCTCTGTGCATTTTACACCTAGGCCTTCCGTCAAGTCCCCCCACCCCCATTAAAAATAAATAAATAATAACATAAATGAATAAATGGAACAAAGTCTCAGTTTCGTATCATAAAGACTCAGATACAGTTTGCCGACAGCAGCACAAGAACCATGTCAGAGTAGAATCACACAGCTGCGCCAGCGCACCCTGTCATTAACATGTTAACCGTGAACAAAATGAACATCTCAAACGTTTGCATTCACCAAGCGCTAAGCTTGCGGTAGCTGCTCGACTGGAAGTGGCAAACTTCCTCGGCCTGGTAATCTTGCCGGTGTGGATGCCAGGGAAACTGCCAGTTCAGGAAGCCTGGGAAATATGTGCTGTAATGTCACCGACATTGGTGGTTTCATTGCACTGAAGTTAGTTTGACTCAAAAAATCCATATGCGTTTTCAGAGAGCGAGAAAGAGTCGCGGTTAATCCGGGTATCCATCCACAGGAAGCGTACAAATCACGTTCAACGTGAGGCCAGCTAGATGGCCTTGCTGCCCCCAACTCATGATCTGATTGGCTATCGCAACTATCCATCAACTATATGTGTCTGTTCACTCTGTTGCTGCTCTGTTGCTGTTGATGGCCTTGGACAGGACAACAAATCAGCTGAATTCGGATTGGGATATACTACGACATAAATATGATTATTATATATACTATAATACATTTTGGGAAAATACATTAATGCTCATGATTTCGGGTTACGTTAGGCCAGCAGAGAAGGCCTCCCTGGCCCCGATGGCCCACCACTGGTGTGCATTACATCTGCGGCTGTAATGCATCTGCTACAGGGTTTGACTTGCTTCTGTGAAAGACATTCAGCAAAACCTGGTTGTATACACAGTCATTACTTTGTGTTGCCTTTTTCATCATGTGGTTTTGGAAATAAGTTCAGTTGACAGGTAGTTTTTGAACTTTGAAATTTGTCTGGCACTGTTAGACAACGAGTGCATAGGGCACAGCCAGAGGCCTGCTTTATTACCCTCTATGGCACAGTCACCGAACACGCCATTGTGAAATCACAGATTCCTTTCTTTTAATGATTATGGAATTTTAATTACCACATAGTGCAATTTAATTTTGCATTGCATCAATTGCTCTTCAAAGTCACAGTTCTTCAGTCACAGTATGTAGAGGACAGTCACATAAGGTTAAATATAGCAACTCCAGGACTGAAATAAACTTCTTCTCCTTCTTCTTTTATTCTTATAGCTCTGAAATATTGATCGTACGGAGCAGTTTGGAAACACAAGACAAGGATACAATCCTGCCAATGAAGACATACTCATGCTCAGATAATCAGTCAGAAAAAATAACTACAGTATGTTATCAGTGGATGAGCATGAGTTGGTTTTGACATGCCAACATTTTTAACCTATGTAACACAACCTTGCCATCGCACACCAGTGACACCAGTCACACACTTGTTTTGTGAAGCTGCAAGAGCAGACATGGCTGAAAGCTTAGTATTCTTCTCTATGTAGAATACCTACCTGGGAATACCTGTCTTTTTTGTTTTGGTTTTTTTTTTAATATGTTTTATGTTGAGCTGGTTGGGTCAGCCACTTGACCTTGCTTCAGGGGCAGCAGCGACTGGCTTTCTGTGATAAAACAAGAAGGACAGGAGTTATATTGAGGTGAGTGGTAACTAAATCTTGAAATGAATATAAAATCTTTCAACCTTTGACTAAAAAAATGTGGGTATTGCTATTTTTAAATACCTCCCGTCAGTCTGCAAGACGAACACTTCTAATTGCAATGAAGGGCAGTATTGACTATCCCTCACTCTTTATCTTTCACCCCTCCGACTTAAACTGGCTAACTGCTGTTTGTTTTCAAGAAGGACACTTTAAATAAACGTCTCTACTGAATGGTGACAATAACAAACAGCAAAGTGTTTGATTGTATATCCCTGACCAGGGCCGTTTCTGCAGCTAATAGGCAGCCGATCCATGTTGGTCACGACATGGCAGCGCTAAAGACGAGTCTTGTTGCTTAGCAACAGCAAGAAAACTGTAAAACTTAACAATGCAATTAAGAAGTGAAGCCGAAGACTATACTTAAGGAAAATGGATTCAGAGCGACAAATCACAAACAAGGTCTTGATTTATTAGTAAAGCGTTGCTCCTCACATCTGCTCACTTCACATTTCTATTTAGTGTACATCCATCAGCTTGATCCTCTTTTTATTGGGCATCTCTGTTATGATAAAAAAGAAGAATGCAGTGCTATTTTCTGTGTGACGGGTACTTTGTTGATTGTTGGTGGAGAGCAACAGAGTAATGGTCCTGGTGTTGGATCAGAGGAGAATACAAATGACTGTCCAGAATACAATGCAACTACTGTATGAGGATTGTACTCTGCAGGACCGGCTGGAATAATAAGAATAGTGTGAAAGCTGTAGTGATAAATTCTATCCTCCCTTGTCAGTCATCCACACACCTGGTTAGTGATGTACACTGAATCTGGCTCTGCTGGTAGCTTGGTAAAATGCCATTGAACCACATGGTCTGTCATTATATTTAGCAAAGACTGAGTGCAATCCAAATATGTAATAGGCAGCATTGTTGGTGAAAATACAGTAAATCGCAATGAGCACCAATTCAACACCTCATTAAGAAAATGTGTTAAATACAGTAATATGCTTTGACGTATTCATATTTTCTACTTCACAACCCAGCTGCACAGGCTGCTGAGCCGTCTGTTAACATGTAGACGTGACACAATGTTTGCATATCTTGTGTCGCCCTGGTGCCCACCCATATGGCGGATAATGGTTTTGTCTAATATATGAGAAAGCTATAAAGCAATTGAGATCTGACTTCCAATCTGGAAGACATTAATGGAACATGTTTACATTGGTTTCTCCTAAAGACTCTCATCCAGACCCTCGTGAGTCATACTGCTGTTGTTAGCAATACACCTCCCTCGACACCAATTAGAGAACACTTTAAGGCAGATGGTGTCAAGCACGATGGTGACGGATGTGTTTTTGTAAACCTTCAGGCCTTGTGCTCGAGGGGTAAACCAGATCCATCCAAACTTCTATTTCACTTTAGGATCTCCAAACTCCTGACACTTCTGCTGTGCTTTTTTTTTTTTTTCCAGCACCCAAATTCATAGTTACCTAGCTCGAACAGTTGACAGTCTGAGGCGGTGGAGCCCTTCATGTATATCTCTATATTAAAATGGATAGATAGATATGTATATTTCATACCGCAATATCTCCAGGTATATTGCGTGTCATCATTACAATACTGTTCTGTATTGATGGGAATGTTATGTATGTTTCCAATATCATGCAGCATTCCTTTCCTGATGGAAACCTCTCGAACGCCACAGCTCCGGAGCATTTGCAAACCTCCCCGGAGACCCTGATGACTCACTGGCTGCTCTGAGTGAGACGCAATTCTCTCTGAGTACAGCCTAATAGCAGTGTCACACTGGTATGCGAATGTTTTGCCTCCTGCTCAGCTGCATACAATGATGGCATTTACATTGATCTCTGTTCTATGTTCGGTGTGGCCAGTAACAATAGTGTCTTTTTTGTTTATTTAGAGAATAATCAGGGCTGAACGATATGGATGTACTATCAGATCTCGATATTGCATGTCAGATATATCGATGTCAAGACAACATAGGACTGACAAGAGTAGTCGATGTGTCGTGATGAGGTTGAAAAACAAAAAGATTCGATTAATTTCCTCTAAGTTTAGTTTTTCTCTCAGAACTTCTGCTGCACCTTCCTTGGAGCGATCAAGTCATATCAACGGTGCAACTTCGCATGAAGCTGATGTTCCTCGAACTTGACCCAAAGCCTATCCTGCATGGCCCCTGTTTCTCTCGTAGCAATACAATCTTCGTAAAGCCTGCGGTGGAATTGTTTCAGGTGATAGAACTAGTTCATTGTGCTGCTTTGCTTGACTGCAATGTTTGCAAAGCATGCTCTGCACAAACCTCGGTCTGCTCTGCGTCCTTGTGTTTGAATCCAAGATCTCTCCATAGAGTGGACCAGGGCCTCAGTTGACCATGCAGACTCTGACACTAACAACCAACTCAATGATGATCAAACAGCTCCTTGCCTCCTCAGCCAGGACACAAGTCACAACTGCAGCAGGGAGCTCCGGAAAGACACAAGCAAGGGCAGAAAGTGCCATGAATTCACATGAAAACGGTGCATTGAGCTCTTCCATGCTAATAAACACCTGAAATGTAATGGTGAAATTGACAACATTAAAACACAGTCACAAAAACACAAAGCAGTCATCAAAACAAGCTTGTTACAGACATCCATCAGACCTGTCAAGTAGCCGTTAATTATGTTAATGGTCTTGCGGTGTTGCATTTCTCCCAGTAATTGAGTGAACTGATGACACAGTGCAGCGTCGACCAAGCTCCGCTCAGTAACTGGATGTGCTGTAAGCCATCACAACCAGAAATGAGGTCCGGAGCCGTGGCAAGCTGCAATGTGAGTCCAGAGTAATGGTGTACATGGTGGGTGTTCTCCAACTGACTGGTCTCCCCAAATTACATGACACGCAAGGGATTTAGAAATTACTTTAGATGATTTCCCTTGGAGTGAGAAAGAGCTATCTCCATACCTGACCTCACAAGACATCTTTAGAGATCCCATACAAACCTTGGCTAAGCCAGTTTCACTGTCTATCAAGTCTTTTTTTTTTTTTTTGGAGACTTTCCTTCATACACTTATTTAATGTGTTTGTTTAAATATTATTTTCATGTCCAACCAACTGAAGGAAATACTAGACTACTTAGTGCAGCAGCTAGGGCACAAGTGAAATAATTGACAATTGACAGCAGAAAAAAAATAGAAAGTGATTTGTTCTTTCCTATGCGGAAAGCTGTCAACATGGCAGATCATGATATTCACCTGTTTAAACGTTGACGACATGTTTCATGAATTAAAGTCAGTTGGTAACTTTGTACATTTTGCTTTAAAACACCAACATTAATTATCATTATTCATTTTTTACATGAAATTATGATTCACATCCAATTCAAATTACATCCTAATTCAGATTCAAAAGCCTGATATTAATAAACTATAACAGCACTCCTTGTACCCATGCATCCACTTAGCCAGGCATTCCATTGTCACTCCAATGGGGTCAAACAGTAATTTTACGTGGATTTTAGTGTGCCACCAATGCCAGTTTTCCACAGTGCAATAATGCGCATCATGACACGTAGAAGAAACAGAGCTGGGGTTTAAACTCTGGTGTGGCGCTCATCTTGCTCTGTTCACTCTATTTTGGAGCTTATCTTTCAGACAAATAAAGAGTAGCCTAATACATACCCCAGTCATTACCTCCACCACTCTTAAAATTTAATGAACTGAATGAAATAAATTCCATGGACTGCTGTGAGATTAACATTTCCACCACACTCAGTAGATTAGGTGTCCCTTTCAAAGACAAAATGGAGACATTTAGAGGTCAACTGATTTTCTCAATGGACCCCTGCACTCCACTTTTGCTGAATTGTTTATTAAATTCATGCTGAGGGCTTAAGAGTGACTGCATAGCCTGTTTTTATGCTTTATGGTCGAAAGCCACTGTTGGCGTGATGTGCTTGACCAGCAGCCACGCTCTTTTTTCATTGATCTTCTACAGTATATATAGTTTCTCAGAGGCTGAATTTTAGGTTTTCATTATCTGTAGGCCATTTCATGTCACAATTTCACAATATTTCACTCCAGGAGTATTGCATCTGTAAAATATTTGGGCCTCACCTTCTTAAATGAATGACAAAACATGTCTTCATGATATACCATTTTTTCAGACTATTGTTGAGTAGTCTGTATTGGTGAGGTCCAGTCATTGTGTTGCACTTGTTATCCATCAACCATCAGCTCCTGCTAGCCCTTGTGTGCAGAGGTATCGGTGTGGCCCTTCTTCAGGGGCAATTTGTGATGAGAAAATGGCGATACTTTTGCCTTCAACACATAGTACTATGCTGACTGGTGTTTTTGAAATCTTTATTCTAGGAGTGCACCACCAATGGCTTGTGCCCCGTTCCTCCTTCGCATGATCACCCGTAACACTTTCCTCTAAGACACAGGAGTTGTGGGTGGCGCTTATAAATGGTGTCTCGAGCTGAGGTTGTTCAAGCTCTGTTCACTGCATACTGAACGTCTTCACAGTTGGGCACCCATTTGCTGCATAAGGTATTCGTGCACGGCCAAGCGCTCAGCATTTTTGTGGGTCTCACATTAGCACATGCTTTGCTTGTACCCAGTTCCTTTTTGGTGTAGATGTGGGGGTTAAAAGCTTTGCACTCCCCACTCCCTCCTCCACCTTTGATGCCACTCTGTTGCACTGTTCTGCAGGGACTATGAATGGCTGCCATACCCCACTGTGCCGATTCTCACCTCTGTTTTGATGGATTTGTTGTTCATCCGTTGTTGCTGTCAGGAGTGTGTTGTTGAGCTGCTTAATGCCAGTTCCATCTGCTGTCCAATGGAGCACAGTACTCCCTACTTTTATTTGGAATTAAATAGACAAAACACACATAAGGCAATGATATCTGAAACACACTTTGGGCAAAAAATAAAATGCACTGCCTTACTTCCTTTTTTGACCCCGCTCAGCTTATGTATTTCTTACTTTCCCGCCTCACATCAATCAAGCACCAGTAACCATTTGAACACCTTTTTACTGCAACTGTAGTCACATGGAAGATGAACTAGGCAATAGGGTGTGTGTGTGTGTGAGTGTTCATTGCGAGTGTGAATTCATGGTCTCTTGCAGACATATGTAGAAATTAATTAATCACTCTCTATGGTGCAACAGACTGTTTTGCTTCAGTTGTTGTTCGCAACTGTGGGAGTCAGTGATAGCTAAATAAAACACATGGGCAGACAATCCCACTTGTTATTGCATCTGCCTTCCCACCACACAACTCACACGCATGTCACTTTGCTCTCTGCACCAAACCGTGCGGCTGCTGTTTCATTTATCGCCATCATGAAATAGAGGGTTGTTAAACGCGTTCTCCCGTTTTGCCTTTATTCACTGTCAAAGAGTTAAGTAGCTGTCAGCATTCTCAGATGTGGTCTTGTATTTACTGCGTACACACAATATAGAGTCACCATTGTAGAAGAATATTTTTAAAGATAGTCAACAGCTCCACATCAATACACCGAGGTCCTATCAAATACACACACTGTGCTGTTCACCACAGACTTGGAAGCAAAACACATTTATGCTTTGCTTCCACGATGGGATGCCAACAAAGACTGTTGGACCATAGTGTGGAATGAGTGCTTGCCTGCCTGGAGCAGCAGTGGTGTCCCACAACTCAAGGTGGACAGCACTTGCAGGAGGCTAGGCTGGGGTTAGAACACAACAAAGAAAGAGCTTATGGTGGAGAAAACCTTTTTTTGTCATCCAAAAAGTGTAGAATGCATGTGGCACCGAGCCTCATAACTGAATATTTTTTTAAATAAATAATAATTGATTAAATAATTATTTAAATACCACGATGCAGAAAAAAGATGCAAATATGCCAGCCATAAAAAAACAGACTGAGGCAAGTGCTGGAGAAAACCAAAACAAAGGAGTGTCATAAGAAGCAAACAAAAAGGTGAAGCAAAAGTAAATGCCGACAAGAAGAGTAATCTCTGAATACACAACAGCAGATGAGATGTGCAGTCTCCTGTAGAGGATAATGGGCAAACGACAGATGTTATTTATGTGCTGCACCCACAAAAATGATTAAAATACCGATTAAAGAAATTGTTTTTTTCTGCGCCGAAAAGACAGAAAGAGAATTGCTGGGTCTGGTCAACATCATTCATGACTGTGTTAATAAGCTGCTGGGTGATGGTCTAAGCTGGGCCACTAATCATACTTACAAACAGCAGCAAACCGAGGGAGAAGATGTGTTTGATGGATTGGAATGTCATGACAGCATGTTTAGGGTGGGGGGAGTTGGCAGGTTGTAAATAAAGAAACATCATGAAGCAAGTCATGACGTGACTCATGATAAAGAACAGGTGCTTCACTGTCAGAAAGCTCAAAAGCCCTGCTCATCATTAAATTCATACGACACATTTCATAAATACATATATTTTTTTAGATATATTTGGTAAATGCATTGTATTTGTCGCTGTGTATTTCATAAAGACAAAATAAAAATGTGCATCCAAGACCACATTTGTTCAGTCAGTCAATCAAGCCACTGACTTGACTGAAAATGTCCTGGCCATTACTTTCAATAGTATAGTGGGACGTCGACATGGATGGGAGTTGGTCGAGAATTCATTCAAGGCCAGGACACCTTGCCTATTTAAAAAGTCATTCATGCTGTTTCAATGATGAAAGGTTTGACAAATCCTAAAAAATCTATCTTGGCAAATGAACCACTGTTCGCTATATGTTTGCCAAAGCTCTGACGGCAAATACATTTCAAGATGTCATTGTCAACACTAATATCTGTTTAAAGATGCTTAAGCTTTGTTGGAAATCATCTAAATCTACTAGTCCATATTAAGTTTTGCTGTATCACCTTTTTCTCTCAGATGTTATAATGTTATTTTTCCTGATAAGCCATCCTCGCTACCACATTGTTATGCGCTGACATTTGGCAAGTGGACATTTTCGTCCTATAGTGGCGGCCAATGCAGCCTTCTGGGTTGTACATCGATGCATACGCAATTAAATGGAGTAAAAAACATCTTCCTTCCCGTGTAGCGTTCCTGGCAGGGGATCGCACGTCACAAGGCTCAGGGGAGATGTGCATTGGATGTCACTATATATATATAAAACCTCTTATGCTTGTGTCCTCCCAACTCACAGTACGGTCAGGAAGACAATGACTGAAATGCACGGCCGTTTGGGGGGCTTCAAATAACAATTGACACATTGTTTCATGTAGAATGACACGTGTACCATCCCAGGTCGTGCCTAACCCCAACCTGTGTTGCTCACGGCACCAGGATATGTCGAAGACGGCAGAACCTGTGCTTCAATTGAAAGCCAATTGTGTCAATATAGAACATGCCCACTTTCCTCACGGCAATATATTACATCATGGGAATGAGGACGTATTGTCACTGAACCCTTTTCGGAAACAATTTAATGGTGTGATTGTGAAAAACTTGCTGGGTCAACATGCCTTATCAGATATAAAGCAACCTCAAATGATATCAAATGAAATAGATTACAAGTTAAATAACCCAATTAGGGGAAATGACAAATAGTACATTTTCAGTCCTGAAAGAGGTGCGAACACAGGTGGTGCAACCAGGTCACAACCTGGTTCCAACCATTAAAAAGACAATAAAAACACAGCAAGGGGCTCATATTCACTGCATTCATCCCACATCTGCAGTGTTTTGTTCCTCACACTCGCAAATATGTCAGTTGCAAATTGGATGACATAAAACAGTTGGTGAATTGTGCCACAAGCGAACCCATCTGTTTCTATCTCGGGTGCCGTGTCAAAATTTAGTAGTAGAGGAAATGAGAGTTCCTACTGTTCCTACTGGAGATGTGTGAAAGCAGACTTACCAATGTAATGTGCCCATTCACCCATGAGTGTTTATGCCACTGAAGATTTGATTCACGAAACCAACACCATCAAGACAAAGCATGCATTGTAATCCCTCCCCAGATCGCAGTTCATCTTTCAAATCCTCGATGTTTCTCTGATTAATACGATTCATTTTCAAAAGCTGAGACATACTTCGTCCGGAGGGGTGAAGCTGCTGGCACCACCTGGACTGACTGCCTGCTGAATGCAGTCTTTGAACAGGAAGTGGACTTAGTAGGGCGAGATTCACTTTCTGGCCTGAAATTGCAGCAACCAACCTGTGTCTGGCCCAGACCCGATGGTCCAAATCCTGCCGACTAGTTTACTTTCAGGAGTGGAGTTGACAAACTCGTGAGGAGGCAACAATCCACCCAATAGCTTCTAACCTCTCCTACGTATTGAGGGATGTCCGTGTACATGGACGCCATGCACTTTGATGTAATAACGACGCAGCTCTGTTTTTTTGTTACGGAATATTCTTGCCTGTTGTATGAAGGTGGTTTATAGTGTGTTTACTTTGCAAACTAACTTATTCCATGGTTTCAAACTTTGTAGGGAGCTCAGGAACATATTGTGTCTATTCTCCTTAACGTTTAATGTTCATTTCAGCAATATACAAAATGCTATCATGTTATGAGTATGTTATAGGAATAACATACACAAACAGGTCCATCCGATGCTTGGATTATTAAGTTTGACTTCCTTCGCAGTGTGATTGATGCGTGTGACTTTGTCAACCCAAGTCATCCTTCTCTTTTTAAGCACATGACATAAGGTTTGTTTGGTTGGCGCAATTCTTTCTTTCACCGCGCTCAGCATTTAACTCAGTCAGGTGTGATTCGTCTCATACACTTTGATCAAACAATGCGTCAGATATTACAGCATGGCCTAACACACCATTGTTATGATTCATCTGCTTGATTCCTATTGAGTAAATGAGAGGAAAATTGTGCCCAATCTTTGTAACAGAGCTGCAGCAATCACTGGTGGACTGATGGGGTGTGCTGAACTTTTCAAGCTGCACCATTCAGGCTCATTTGATAGCACTGCATGATTCACTGAACTCTTATGTGCAGCACTTACTCAGATGCCAGAGACATCATATTTTTCTTAGTGTGACTGATAGTGAAGTGTCAAACAGGTTGACATCTTTCATCTCCATCAGAACAGTACGACAGGACTCACATTTATTATTCAGGCAGATGAATGGTGACAAAGAGACGTTATACCTGGACATCTGCGAGAGAGCTGTTTTACCAAGAGGTACCATTTGACACTATAAAGAAGACACATTTCAAGAGAATATTTGATCATTTAACTTCATCCCTGAATCTCCCAGGAAGAAAAGGCAATATTGATTAATATGCTCAATATGCATTCACATTGAAATCTGCAAGAATAAGGAGTGACTGGAAAAAGGAAACGAATAAGGGGAAAAATAAAAGGAAATTGAAGAAAATTCACAATGTGATTCAAAATTGACAGAAAATATTATTAGAAATAGATTTACATGGAAACAAATATACCCGCTCTTATTTTCTCTGGAATTCAATTCGTCACAATATTTGAGGAAAAAAAAATAAAATAGAAGTGAATGTCACCACATTAGTGGATAAGATATTGATAACAAAAATATACATATATACAGTTTGATAAGTAGATGGTCAGTTAAGGTCAGTTAATACTTCACTAC
This sequence comes from Synchiropus splendidus, assembly GCF_027744825.2. Lineage (NCBI taxonomy): Eukaryota > Metazoa > Chordata > Actinopteri > Syngnathiformes > Callionymidae > Synchiropus > Synchiropus splendidus. The sequence continues at coordinate 20,423,442 of NC_071344.1, forward strand.
AAAATATTCATGTTGTCCTCTTTCATGAGAGTCATCTTGGGTTGTACTAATACAGTGTCAGGTTGGTTGTGTGTCAGTACCAACTAGGGATGGGTGATATGGACAAAAACATTTTTTGGCGATAACGATAATTATCATGATAAATACATTTTCATTCTATTCCGTGTGTTGAACATTAAGTCTCTCTTGAAACTGTTTTATGATAAAACTTATAAGTGGACTTTGTCTCCAACATCATTATTGGTTTATGTTTAAATATAATGGTGAACTAAGTGTAGAGATGAGAAATTCAATGTTTCACATCTCTGGTAAAAGCCGCTCGTGTCTGACAGTCTGCTCTGCCAGTTTTATCTCGGGGTTCAATTGAGCCGTCTGTCTGCTGTATCTCATGTCTCTTAAGAGTTGACTTTAACTATGGACCAGTCTGGACACATTTCTTTGATGCTATTGAGGAAATTTCAGAAATAATGTGAATAAATGATCATTTAGTCATATTACATTCTCGAAATCATTATACAAATTCTTAGTCCTTTGTCTTGAAAAACCTTTTCACAATTCTATCTCCTAAAATGGTTGCTTTTCATTGCCTTATTGAAGATTTCGCTAATACTTTGTCCGCTTTAGATTTTGTTGATGGTCCCTAACTGATGCCGGGTTGTAGAATTAGCGCTGCCTGGGAGAGTGTGTCTGCAATCAGTTAACCCTAATGGGGACACGGAAGAGGACGGCACGCCAATACCTGAGCGGATATCTGTCCAATATCCAAGTGTTTTCACTGCGGTGTTTGGCCTGCATGTGTTGATGTGAACCAAGGCAGCCGACCGCATCAGAGAACTTATGAGGACCACTCCATCTAATAAACTAAACAGATCCAGACACTCAGAGTCGACCAGTGTCATTATCAAAGCTCCTCTGTATTAAAATTAAGTTTAAAACTACAATCGTGAACCAAAGTCCACCACACTCTCCACAACTGTCATAGACGGGTGTCGGCTGTCAAATGCCAAGCGCCGTCGTGCTCTCATCATATTCATGTATGCAAGTCCAGTGTAGCGAGTGAGTCACGTGTTTATTGTGGGATGCGGTATATCGTGTACGATAAGTTATCGCCAATCCCTAGTACCAACGGGTGTTTTTTATAACCACATATTTTGAAAATTGATTCAGTGAGTGAATACATTTTACAAAGTCAGGTTTTGACTTCTCTTCAGGAGATATGCTTGAAAAGGCCACACGAAAGTATTCTTATATTAAGAGGTGAACAAACCAATCAGTTTTGCTTGCTATGTAGTACACTGCAACTTAACTGTCTAGATAGTGGCACTTGCCCTTTATATCATTGAAGCCGACTGCGACTCCATCCAAGGTAAGATCGGGTTATTTCCAGCCACTAGCTTTCTCATTTTCTCATATTTGCTGCTTCGTGCTAAGGTCAGAGTGCGTCACAGAGTGATTCTGTTGAAACAGAGCGGATGATTTGTTGCAGACATTCTGGGTTATTACCGCCAGGCCAAGTCCTGTGATGACGGCGAAGAGGGAGCAACGGAAATCCGAAAGTGTGGGGGGAATTGTGAGAGAGGGGCTTGTGAAAAGAATGAAACAGTGTGTAAAATTGGACTCAAAGCTTTACAAGGCCCAAGAGAGCGAATAGAGAGAGGTGGGAAGAAAGAAATGCTGTCTCACATACTCAGATTAGAGTTACCCAAATGCACCCCTCTTAAAGGAGGATAACCCCATGCTTTAGCAGGTTTACACGTCTCCCTCACTTATGTAACAGTTCACTAAGAAAGTTTTAGACCCCTAAAGCTTCAAGACAGATTTATATTCACATCACTGCACAGGCGTCTGACTGCATCAGTCAACATACAGACAGATCTTATCGTCATTGGGGGCCGACGCCAACCGGGACATACAATGCCTTGAGATAATAATAATAATAATTATTATTATTATTATTAAATAATACACTTAAATCTACATCGACCATTTAGGTTCCTCAATTAAGATGCCTGTGGGACTGAGTGTGGAGTCTATCAAAATCCAAAACACACATTGCATCACTAGAGTGCGTGTTTCAGATGATTCTGCCTGAGAAGTCTGTACCTTAATAATTTATTCTCACTTGAGGAAGTGTGATTTAAACATTTACGATCACATACGCAGAAATCTATTTTAAAGTGGCCGACACATTTGTTTCCAGAGGTGATGCATTAGACTCCAGCAGCCTCTTAGGACTTAAAAATCGGAATTTGTTTCATTTTTATTTTTATCAGTCAGAGCTTAGAGCTATTGTCAGCACAAACAAATGGCTTCACTGCTGTTCTTTAAGCAGAGAGTCATGAAGTTCATTTCTGTGTGCCACTAGCCTCATGATGACTTTCCTTCGTCCTCTCTTTGTAGATGATAATGATGTTTTTGTAGTCTGTTTCTTCCACTAAAAACCCAGCTGTCTTTATTTTTCCACTAGCTCAGGTCATATTTATTTTAACTGTTAACTGTGAACTGTTGGCTTATTTTAGCCAACAGTTCACTGGTATGTGCTTTGTAATGTGCCTTATACAGTATTCTAATAGTCTTCTTCTGTAGCAGAAGAAGTGGTCTTGCGTTACTTTGGTAGGTGTTCCTTCACACCTCCACTCCATAGAGTACGACCAGGATCAGTTCCGATCAACCGGTCCTAAGTCAGATTGGATGTTAGTTGAATGCGATTCAAAATAGCCGACGCGAGGGTTGTAGGTTCTACTGTAGTGGTAGATGGCTGTGTGAGAGTGAGATGCTGGGATACTGTGCTGCCGTAACTGTTGTACTCGATGACGGGCTGCTACCTGCTGTGGTGTCAGACATTGAATAAATAAAAAAAAAACATCAGCTGGCCGTGGTCGTAAGTACTGGTCGAGCAGGTCGTAAGTCGGATGTTACTTGTATAGTGTTCTTAATGCTCTTTTATTCAAGTAGAATTTGCATTTGTTCATTATAAACAGCTGTCTTGATATTTCCATTCTGCTGTTTGTTGTGTGCTGTTCCCATGTGAGCAGCTCATCAATACTGAAACCTAGAAATTGCACCTCAGATACTCGATCTAATCTCTTTTATTTATAGTAATTGTCAGGGACAAGTGACCATCTACATTCTGATGTCAAAAGACCTATGCATATATATTTAGCCATTTGTTTCCATCATTTCCCTGTCAATGTTCTCAATCCACTCCACTGTTGAGGTAATCCACATTCTATGTCTCTTGCTTGATCTAATATTTTTGACATCCACACACTGTTGACATCTGTTCAAGCAGCATTTTTTATCAAGTTTTTTTTGGTCTACTGCTGAGCAAATAAGTGGTTTAGTATTTTGGAGAATTGTGGTAATAGAGACACAGAGGGCTGTAATTTCTCAAGTTTTGCTTGCCAGTTTTACACAGTGTTTTACAATTGTGCATGCTGATGCTATCACTGTCCTCAGATGATACCACATCTGTGACGGCTCCACTCATGAACATGGATCTGACTTCTCCCACTCCAGTTTTCCACCTGCCTTTTATTGTGTGCCTGCACTTGCTTAGCGAGTGTAGATCCACTGTTCATGAAAAGCCCTCCAGTTTTACATTACATTTCTATTGAGTATCTTTCAGGTCTTCTTGATGTTGTGCATGATCTGCTCCAGTTTAAGACTGTGGTACTCCTTCGCTATATCTTTGCATTCTTTTTCATATTTCTATTCTGTCCCTTCAATTTTTCATGAAGAAGTCACTAAATATATTGTTTTTCTTCTTGCAAGCATTCTGTCAGCCTCCAGGACCAGGGTTTCTTATGATACCTGGTTTTGTTCAAGACTAGTGTAGAATGTCTGTTATACAGTTCACATATGACATTTCAATCCTCTGTATGCATATGGCAGATTTGACAATAAAAGCCACCTTAAGATTTTTCAATAGATTTGTCATTGACTTTGTTTTGAGAATTTTACTTCTGACAAAGGTTGGAGATAAATCTCAAATACTGTGCACATATTTTTTTTCATATTATGGTAAATCTTGGGTGTCATCCTTTAACTCTCACAAACATCAAAACGTAACTGTTGCCTTATATCGTTATAGGGGCTTTATTACGCAGCTCATGAAAAAACGTACAGAAAAAATAAATAAATAAAAATAATCGGGGCATGTGAGCAATTATTTGAGTGACGGATGTTCGAATGAAAAACACATTTAGGTTCATTCACGTTGAGTTCAGATATAGAAGGCACCAAGGTCGAAGCTGATCCATGAAGGAGTTCAGACTTGGAGTGGAACATTAAAGAGTTCTACTCCAAAAACCTATTTGAAATAAGTAATTGAGGATGATCTGAAATCGAGGAGGTGTTTGATCGACTGGCACAGTTTGCTGTGCCATGAAGGCTGAGTGCCAGACAGGGTAATGATTATATAGTTCCATTTCTACCATATGTTACACGCCTAGAGCTCTGCTGTAAAGCAGCTGGCTGTAGTCCCGCTGCTGGGGGCAATGAACAATATGAAACTTGCAAAGAAAGAAACCCTAATCGCATTAGTGGGAGCTCAGAGAGGACGGAACTGTAGTCTCATTGGATTATATTGGAAAATGGGCATTAGCAATATGGCCACAAATGCTTCCTCTGTTCATGAGGAGCCACAGTTTATGACTGAAGCTAATATGTGGTAAAAGTGGGCACCTACAGGCTTGCTGAAGAGCACATGCAGTCTTGTGTCCAGGGATACACACCCACAGGATTCTGTGTGATGCTAAGCGTCAGAAAGATTAATCTAATAATGGAAAATATGATAATTAATCAAGGCAGTGTAACCCAGATTCTCCATAGGGCCTAATTAAAGATATCTCGCCGCCACATGGCTCCGGTCCAGAAGAGCGTTTTCTCAGGAACACTCTTCCCTGTCAGTTGGCTTGGCTTCTTATTCAAAAGAGCCCACTTCTCAATAATTCACTGCATTTATAAAATCCTCAGCGGAAGGTCAACCATGTTCTCACGTCACTTTCTTGACATGTACTGTAAACACGGAATAGTAGCTAGATAAGAAAAGTTTGCACAGATTACAGGGGCGCAATTGTGCATTCCCCACAAACTAATAGAGTTGGCTTCACATTTTTACCAAACGGTAGTTTACCAAACGGCTGCCCGGCTGGCTCAAAATGCTTACATTGAATGACCAACAAGTACTACAAATAAGCATTAAAGTGTCATTGAAACCGACCAATACATGAACGACAACGGCAACACAGCATATTGATTCTAACCCAATGCAAATTCAATGTAAAACACTATACAAAACATACAATGCATTTGGGTAAACAGTGAGATTACTCAGTCTGCTGTTGTTTGTTTGAATTTGAAAACCGTGAGCATGGAGAGCATGACCATCTACTTCCGCCTCATTGGACCTTAGTTGGCAAAAAAAAATGAACAGCAGTCAATGGAGAGATAAAAATAATTTTCTCTTTGAGCTTGAAATATGCCATAGATCTCATTTGCTACATTCTAATGCAGCAAGAGCACTGCTCTTCTACTGGCATCAAAAGTTACTATAGGTTTTGTGTGCTATGTAGTCACGAACTCTGACTCGAGAGTCGGTCGAGTGAGAGCCTGCATGCGGGACAAGCTCTAAAGGGTCACGGCATGTGTTAAACGGTGTCAGCTAATGTTTGCTATCTACTACCTTTGATAATTTAGCACCTTTAGCACCGGACCTAGCACTGGAGCAGTCAGATTCTCCTGTGACATCATACATGCGACATTTGATTAGCAGTCCAAAAAAATACGTATTTTCATCGGCAATTCAATTCTGCGAAAAACGTAGTCGAAACTCACGATCACACTCATCACTGCACCATTAGAACACCCAGCTGCCATGCAACGGGACAGGCTCTACCTCCACTGATGTCACAAAGGCTGGGTCTCAATCTGTGCGACATGGCTCTGAATATGTTTCACTGAGAAGTGGATTTACATGTATATGACATTGTAATTCAACCAAGCCACATGTGTGGACGATATAGATTATTTCCATGCTGCATATTTAAGCACTGTTCCTGAGGTATGTTGGTGACACTTTAAGCCAGGGGTGTCCAAACTATTCCACAAAGGGCTGCATCGGGTCTCACCAATCAGGTGTCAGCTGAAACAAGCAGCACCTGACTGACAGTCAACTGATCACAGTACTCAGACATCTGACTGGTGAAGCTGTGTGTGTCAAAAACCTGCACCCACTGTGGCCCTTGAGGACTGGTTTGGACACCCCTGCTTTAAGCAATGCCCGTGAGTCTGTCCCGGTTCCCAGTTTGTGTAACGGTGATGGCATGTGAAGTCACGCTCCTGACTGAGACACTAATTATGAGGAGTGCTATCACTGTCTATGACTGGAGATGTTCTCTTGAGCTCATAAGCTTTACAAATTGCTCTAACTTTGGCGAAAACTCTGATAGATATCAGTTACTGTGTCATTTTTTTTTTTCTGGGTTTCTTCAACTCTTGGCCAGATGCCTCATTTTTTAGGCTCATTTGGTGTACTTCACTTTGACATTTCCTTACTGGATGTCAGTGTTTTGCAGACAATAGTGAGCAGGTGGTGCTTTGTTTAGCTTACTTACTTTACTTTACTTTATGAGTTGAAAATTTCACTGGTTTGACAAACCCACTGCCATGTTTTGTAGTTGTGACTGAGAATCTTTCACAAGAGCGCAATGTGTTTTACTCAGCATTCTTGTGGTGTAATGCTTATGGCTCACCTGACTATGTCACACCAGATACCTGCTGGCGAGCCCATCCTTAAACAACGTCTGTTTCCAGGCTGCCACTATTTAGATGCAACCTAAGTCATATAGCTGAGGCTCTTTCATATCATAGTATTAAAAAGGATAAGCAGGACTCCAAATGGCAAGCTGACTGTAGGTTATGTGATGATATCATGCTTTTGCATGTGCCATCTGCTGCTGTTTCACTCCCCTTGTCTTTAGTTTCACCATTGCTGTACTTTCTCATGCCCCTTCATCAGTGAGTAGCACATGAATAATGGAAGGAAGTAGAAGGAGGAAGCATACTTCTTCCTGATGAAGTGACACTGCAGCGTCTGCATGGAAACAAGTAAGATCCCATGTGATTTACAGCCAGTTCTTCATTAGGATAGTGTTTTTTTGGGGGGTGGTTTTTGTCCACAGTTGTGTCTCCTTCCTGCTACTTGATATTCCCTTAAAATAAATGAATACGCTGAGGTGCACACATAGACACGTGTGCAGTCATTAAGATGGTAGTCTGAATAAGAGTGAGAGAAAATGGCTGGAGACCCAGGTGTGCTGCACCATTCAGTGAGTGTTTGGCCGTCATCTTCTCTGAGGGAGTATGCGTCAAAATGGCACTTTTTGACTTCTCTCCTTCCTCCTGTAATTTCCCCTTTATTTGCACCCTGGAGGAAAATGCAAGTGCTGGCCCATCGCCACACCAGACATTCCCCGGATAAGCTGATTCATGATTTCAATTTATCGTCACGTGTGGGGTGAGGGACGAACATGAATACCACGAGATAAAGATAAGTACAAGAGCAACTGAACGAACAGCTAACAGCGTCTGGTTCAGTCATACATTATCTCATGTAACATGATGTCTTGTGCTTGGGTAAGGTGAAGCAGTCAACAGTCTGTATGCTGAAACACATATGTGTTGGGTGAGTTATGCAAATGACAAACCATGGTTCACAGCGAAATTCAGCGAGATTAAACGGGAAAAAGAGATGTGGGGACAAGAACTGCTATAAAGAGCTGAAGTATTGGTTTCAGCCTGAGCTGATGAAAGCCAAGGCCGTATACTCAGACAAATTTAGGCAGCAGTTCTCAGCCAATGACTCGGCTGCAGTGTGGAGAGGGCTTAAGGTGGTCACAAACTACATGCCACATGCACCCCCAACTCTGAACAACCTCGCTCTTGCACAGGACTTAAATAACTTCTACTGTCACTTCGAGCAACCATTGTGCCCAAACACCTCTGTGGTCTCTCCAGTCCCCCCTTCCATTTTACAGCAAAGGACTGTGATGTCTCTTAAGGTACCTTCATACCACTAGCTACTTCCACGAGTGACATGACTGATTGACAAAGAGTTGGGGCGATTGACGGCGATCAGCGGCTACCAACACGGCCGCGATGCTACTGGAGTGGGCGACACAATGTGATTTAGAATGCTTTTCCACTCTTTTATGGAGCCCTTCATCTCCAAAGGAGACGTTGTGATGATGATGAATCATGAGGTAGTTTTGTGTTTTAGTTCATTGGTGATTACTAAAAAGTAGTCGGTGGTGTGACGTCACACGTCACTCTGAGAACTCGTCTTTGATTGGTCAATGCACTGCGAATTGAACTTCTGCGACTGTCATGGTAGCGTAGCTGTGTCGGCTTGACTGGCTGGAATCGCTGTATGAAGCTCAAATTGCGTAGTAGGGATGGGCAATAACGTATCGTACATGACCAAATTATAACATTTATCCTGATATTTTTTTGTACATGTCGCCCATCCCTATTCCATAGTGTTGTCCACTCCAGTTAGCGTCGCAGTTGGTGGTAGCGCCGTCAATCCCCCAAACCCCATTGACTTTGTATGTAAATCGGTGGGGTGGTGTAAAGTAGCGGGTGGTGTGAACGTACCTTAAAATACAGTTTAAATGACTGCTGCCTGGCTTGATTCTGTGTGTGTGTGTCTGTCCCTCTCATTTCTACTGGTGATGACAGACACATCACACCAAATCAGGGATCACATTACTTACGTGAGTGTGTTTTTCATGCACATACTTCTTTCTTCTTCTTCTTTTCTTTTCGGCTTCTCCCTTCAGGGGTCGCAACAGTGGATCATCTTCCTCCACCTCACCCTGTCCTCTGCTTCCTCTTCTCTCACACCTACAAACCTCATGTCCTCCTTCACCACCTCCATCAATCTCCTCTTTGGCCTTCCTCTCCACCTTCTGCCTTACAGTTCCAACAACACAGCACATTAAGATCATGAGTCATGAAACGCTGAACGAATTAACACATTACATATTTGATCTGATGCAAGCAGACACATCTCTGCCACAGCTGGGATCATAACATTTTCAAAATTACCGATCTTGCTCTTGTTATTTTTTCGATTAATTTAAAATATTTATTTTTGACTGCTTTGAAGACCAAAGAAGAACCCATGCTGTATACGTCTACAGTGAGGGGTTCATTTCAAAGGATGTTGATTGAAACCTGAAGTTGACATGGACATGATGACTGCATTTGCTCTCTGGCTCTAAATACACACAGCCCTCCACCTCTCAAATAGTTCCCGTCTGCTTCTCTCACCTTTCACACCTCTGACATTCTCTGTAGGTTTTCCCTCAGACAAGACAACAAATACAGGTTGGCCTCTGTGCAGTCTAAAGCTCCATTTTGACAGCCACAAGCCATCCTCAAGTGTGTGATGCGCAGATACAGATCCTTTTATTTTTCTTCTTTTGTTTGTTTGAACTGTTGTATAATGCATTGAGTCTGCATATATATTCCACACTGAAAAAAAGGGATTCTCCCCAAGTTACCATAAATAACATCTGTAAACTCAACAATATGAATCTAAATTTGTACCTTTACATGAGACTATCTTGTCCCAAATTGATCTGCATGTGTGCAAAACAGACTGTTGTGTTTTTTTCCATTTACAACCATCATCCGCTTATCATAGTCTGTCTTTTCAAATACAATAGTTTTTTCCCACTACAGAATTGAAATGAATGCCAGACCTCAAGTCATACTGCAAGAGGAAATTGACTAGCCTTCCTTGCCCCCAGGGATCCTTCATAGTGAGTTGAAGAACATCATACAAGAGACATTTGTGCTTCAACAAGATTTCAGCATTCAGCATAAGGATTCTCTGGATAGCAAAGACAGCATTCATAGCAGTTATGCCGAGTCATCGGAAGATGCTAGTTCCACATCATCTTCTCTATTTCTGTCTCTCCTCTTCCTCCATTTGTTCTGAGTCCTGGCCAACTCAGTTTGAGATACCTAATTCCTCCTTCGACACTTAACTAGTAAAGCTTACAAAGTAAAGCTTAAAAAGTATTGAGCCATACTCAACACTCCTGTCCAATCCAACATTTTAGAAAACTAGAAGACTGTCTTCAGTGCCTGTCCTTCACAAAGGGAGCACGCAGCTGAGGCCCTAGTTGCGAAGCACCCATGTTTGAGGGATCCACTATCCATCATTGGTTTGTATAGGTGACGCAACAGCTTGACATACATGCTTGGCAATTACAGTGCAATGGTGAGTCGCTTTGTACAACCGGAGAAAAATGCAAAAAAAAAAACCTTTTTTTGAGTGCAATTTTTTATACATTTAGCAACAATTTAATTTCATTTGTTAAAGCACAGTTTCCAGAGACACGGGTTGATGTTTGTCTTTCTTTTTCCCCAAAACCTCCCGTTGATGCAGGAGTTTCTGCCTTTTTAAAATGATCTTGTTGATCACCCAGCCTCACAATAAGCATTTTACATTGCCATTGGCATTAAAGGGACCCTCCCTTTCTCATTTACTTGTGCTGAGGTCTCTGAAGGTTGTGGATTTTTTTCATCTCTAGCCTGCCTTTGTCCTGCGTGCTGAGCAATTGACCTCTGGCTCAAGCCGGAAAATATGCTACAGGGAGCGCACTACAGTACATATTGTTGCGGTTTCATCCTCTTTGCTGCAAATAGTTTGGCCTTTCAGCAAGAAGCCCTGGGGTAGGAAGAAGAGGAATAAAATATCAGGCTAGTGGATGTAGAATTGCTTATGACATAGAGTTAAAAGAGTATAAAAAATGAAAAGGATGAGAAGTCCAATCACAAATGTTGAAGTGGAGTCGAAAAAGATACAAGTGGCTTTTGTCCGTTCGCCGTCCTGTACTTGAAAGATATTGGCGGGGAAAGGATTGATGCGATCTTTCTTTTCATGTTCAATTTCAATTACAGTATGGTGCCCGGGCTCTCGATGCTTGCACGCTACATTTCAGTCAGTGATGGTGGTGATCTTCCCACAACTTTTAATTGTGAAAACGGTTTGAAAAAAAAAAAACTTCTCTAGTGTTTGAAGTTTGCCGAGAAGCTGCCATAGGGGACTTGAGAAAGACACATTTCTAGGAGGAGGTATGTGAAATCATATATAATGTATGCACAATTTCCTGACTAAGGTTGAATTGTGATTTGTCAGTAGGTCAAAAAGCTTGCATTTATTCCACTGCTAGAAATAACCCGCCATATTAGCTGTAATGTGTATAACTGCATTAGCTTCAGAGCAATGCCAGACATCCTCATGAACACATTTTATGAAGCAATATTTCCAAATCAAAATGTCTTCTACAGTTCAGAAGATCTATGCTTGACTAAGATATCTCATTTGAATAAGAGCCCAATGCAAAATGTTGCAAAGCTGCAAAGCAATGCTGACTTTTTCATACTCACTGCCCAACCTTCCAGGTCTACAAAGGGAAATTATTTGATCAGCAGCGATGTATGACTGTCAGTGGGAAGTAGCCACATTTCCTCGCCCCTGCTGGTTGGTACAGAGATGGAAGTACATGAGCGATATCTCCAATAGCCACAGAGAGCAGCCCTGAGGCATCAAAGGATCAGACAACATTAAAAATCCCTGTAGGATGTCACTTATTCAATCTTACACCAAATACAAATGACTTCACTAGAAATGCTGCGTATCTGGTTTCCAGGGATCATTTATAGCTTCAAAGCCTCCATCCAGTTATGTTGCAGTCACCCAAGTAAGTAGGCAGTGCCGACCACTCCAAATAAAGGAGATAAAGAGTTTTTAGTACATTTAGTACATGAAGCAATGCATGGTATGGAGAGGTCATATGGGAGGAAATATGGCATTGTATTTTTTTTTTTGGTCCCTTCTTGCAAGTGTGTCCACAAGAATTAAAGCTGAATACATATTGTGTAGGTTTCCGTGAAAACAAGTACAATGAACACACTTTCTACATTTTTTTTTCCACACAACGGTGTGCACATGATGATCTAAGGATTTTCACAAGTTCACTTTAATGAATTTAACATGTCAAAACATCGACTACATCAATCAAAATGTGAAAGTCTTCCTGCGTCTGTGAATGACAATTTGTATGTGGCTGTCTGGGTCATTAAAGGTTATGTTTGTCATTTGTCTGGGTACAGTCGAGGCTCGAGGCAACAGGGGACAAGAGTGCAAACGCCAGAATTCTCATGTTGACCGATGGACACAAACATGGATGGGGGATTGAATGAAATGTCAGAGATGCTAAATCCATGCTGTGAATACTAAGGCACTTGGATGAAAGAAAGGATAAAAAACAGGCACATCGTGTGTCACAGATATGCTTCAATCTTGACTTCACAACATGTATTATCAGAGAACCCTCGTCGGACGGCAATAGAACAAGCCCTGCTGTTTAACGCATCAGAGAATGACATGCAGAGGAAAACAAGCGGGCTCTCACACCACACACTGCACAATTCTGATTTGGGAGCACAAGCAAAATGGGCTCTCGACCGGGACTTGAGTCTGTTGAGGTACATTTCCAGCAAGCACGCACAAAAGGAGGTGTGAAATTCCACTAGCGGCAACTGGGCTGAAGATGCTGTAAATGGCCTGACCGCCGTAGGCAGTTAGTGCAAATGAAATTAGTTATCTAATGTGCATTTGGAAAGAAACAACTTGAGCAAAGACACTACAGTGCTCAGGTTTTCAGCCGCATTACAACATTTGAAGGGGACAAACCGCTTTTCAAAATTGATTGTTTGGTTTCTAAAGTATCAACTCATAAAGCAATTGTCATGAAATAAGTAACATATTGAGGGATGATTTAGATGCAACCTTGCTGAAAAATGTACACAGTGATTGACTGTCTGCACCTCTTTTCTATCTTTTTTTCTGTTTCTACTTTGTTTCCGTGAGTTGACCACCACCAAACTTGTGGGAAGCTGTGAACGAGTGAGTGGCAGCAAGAGCAGACAACTAAACTAAACACACTCAAATGGACAACCTGCAGCTAGTGACGTCAGTGCTGTGCTCACTCCAGAATGGACTTGACATGAATTGGTACCACAGAATTTGGTGGCCATCCATACGCTAGACATTCATTTCATAGTTCATTTGTAAGAAAGTAGAAAGATTTTATGAGCTTTACATTCAATTCTGCTTGATATTGAGGAGCTATTCAGTAGCTATCAAGCCTCCACATATGAGTCAGTTAAGATTCATCCTAATAACACTACTAATTACTCTGGTGAGTCAGAAGCTCCAGAAGTGGGCGGAAATGTCTTTTTGTAGGTGGAGGTCCAATCAGTCTTATCATTGCTTCATATTGCCGCTGTTTGACCTTTTCTTTCGTTTCAAACACCACTCTTTGTCAGCAAGTTTTCGATGGACAGAAATAACAGCGGTGACAGATGTGCATGCCATGTTTTTTGGCCTACCATCAGACAAAGTGATTCATGAATTGACAAACAGAAGGAACTGGTTATTCAGAACTCCATCATGAGGCAAACCAATAAAGGTCAACGAAAACCGAGAGAAACAAGAGGCACTGCAAGCAAAATTCCTGTCAGATGCACACGTGTTCATTCCAGTGAAGCTGATACTTCAGTTCTAACATGCCAAAGTCGAAACCAACCAAACCCCAGAAGAGTTTTGCCCACTGAATATGAACAAGAATGACAAGTAATGACTGAGAGTGGGACAAATGGATAATGACTGAGAGTGGGACAAATGGATAAGTTAAATGAACGGGTCACTAAAAAGTCACTGATAATATATATATTTTAAAGTAATTATGTGAACAATGACATACTGCACTTGTGTTTCCATGAAGGTCATCCTTGAGAAAAATATATAGCGGTCTGGAAATAGCGATACATTAAGAATCTTCTGGTCTTTCTGCTATCTTTCCATCCCTGAAACCATTGATGTGAAAGAGCTGCTGCTGTGTGTTTGCAAGTGGACATGTTTCTATTTCAATTCAATGGTATGTTTTTGTCTGCTATGTTTGCTCATTGGTCCACGTCCACCTCGGAAGCTTGTCGTCTGTTTGCTTTCCTGTTTATTCACGCCTGCCTCCCAACTCTAATCTGACTTATTTTTGTTCAGATCTGCCTCCCTGCTGAGGTCCATCACTGTCAGTTTCTTAACATCACCATCAATTAAAACCTCCAAGAGTCCAATTTTAAAAAGGGCCTTCACATCTAGCGAGAGAACATGGAGAGCCTATCTGGCTTTGAAGGAAAAAAGTCCAACGTCGAGATCGAGGCAGTACGATTTTTCACTTTTGCTGGACTCCATGATATTCAGCAGATCCTTTTTTTTTTTTTTTTTTTTCAGGGTGTCACAGTGGTGTCACAGACAGAGGAAGAGACTCAATAAAGTGCTGAAGAGAGCTGGGTATGTCCTGGGATCCCACTGGACAGAACAATGTTGTCTTCCAATATCGACAAGACCTCGCATCCCCTGCACCACATCGCCTTTAGCTCCAGTCTTTTACGCCCTCTGTGCAGCAAGTGGCTACACTGCAGGTTATTCCTGGCAACAGCCATAATTTGATAGGACTGACATAGCAATTTGTCAAATAGAAGCATTGTTCTATTTGACAAACCAATGTTCATGTAGAGTATCATACATGTATTGTACCATCTTGGCAGGACATGACAACATAGTCTTTGTGTGATGTCTCATGATATATCCCATTCAATCACACAGGTACAGCATCCACGTTCTGATCCTATCTTGACAGAATTTAATTTCCCCTATGTGAAATTAAAATCCGTTCCCTGACTTAATAGCGTTGAAGGACAAATAAGAGCTGTAAAGGAGGTCCGCTCACAGTCACTGCCTTTGTGTATTCATACAGTTTTTAATTTGGCGAGATATGACAAAGGTGTGAGGGAAATGTAACAAATGGTCCTATTTGATCAGATTGTTGAACAGTCTGTTAACTATAACTAATCACTGGTAACAAAAACCGCTGGATGCAGAGTGCATGCAGTTTGTGTGTACACGTGTAAGTAAGTAAAAAAAAAAACTTCTGTGTCATTTACTAGCACCATTTTGCACTAACTCTCATAATAATGATGTTTAGAAAGCCTGGTTGAGGACCACTTTGACTCTCCTGAGGGCACCATCTCATCTGCTCCCCCCAAGAATCACCTGGAGGAAAACACATTTTTACATGTGTGTGTGTGAGTGTGTGTGTGTGTGTTCAAAACAGATTGCACTGTTCCATGAAGCACGGAAAGTCACATTGAATAAAAATTCAGGTCAGTTCAGGTCTTGTAGTCTATGCATGTCATGCTGTCAATCTAAATCAGCCAACACACTGAGCACATATTGAGACGCGCCACTGCATCTATTCCATTGCCATTGCCTTTTTTTAAAGATAAATTAAAATGGAAGATTATTTATGAAGCATATATCTTGCAAATGGGTAGTGGAGATGAATATTGTTGTACTGTTACGCTGATTAAATGCATGCAAAATGTTCATCCAATCCATCTGTCTTCATCTTTGACAACAGCTAGCTATTTCATTAGCTGTCATGGTTTTCTTGTTCTTGTGAGTTCCATGCTGATCTCTGATATTGATAAACCGATGATACCTGACACAACTCTCATATGCACTACTAGACAAAGAAACTCTGTTTGAAACTCTTCATTGTTAGGACTCATTGTTACATTCACTCTTGCTGCTGGTTTGCTGACTGAATCGGTGTGCATTGATGCTCAGCCAACAAACCTTAACTGTCAGTGCCATAAAAGGTCTCTGTCGCAAGATGAATTGACAGCATAACTTTGTGTGTGAGCCATTGTCTTCCTGCCTCATCCATAAAACTGGACACTAAATGGGCTTCCAGGCTGGCTTTAAATGAAAAATTGCAGCATTACATCATTATGTCGACATCTGACTTTACAGTGTTAACCTTCATTAGTCATCCATCCTGCAGACACCACAGACAGGAAGAACTTACTTTACAGTACAAGCACTGCAACAATTGGTAAAACCATAAAAGGATGTGCTCAAATCCCTGGTGTTTAAGAGGAAATGTGAAAACACTGGTGGAGCAAAATGGTGTCGTTCTGGTACAAAAAACGTCGTCAGTTATGTGTCCTAAAAAAAAAAAAATGTTTTCACTTTAAAGACCGACTTGAGTCTTATGGTCGGAACGATGAGCAACAGTGTTCATCTCCAATTAACATGATTGAAAGAAGGCTTTGTATTATTCATCACGACTTCATCACAAATATACCATTCCATCTGTCATCCTCTCCTTTTTCTACAGCTCTCCAGTGGATGCAGGTGGGGATCAGACTGTCAACACAGCATTCCTCACAAGTACAACGTGAGGAACGTTCCCAGACGTGCTGGAAAATATGAAACATGATCGCAACAAAATGTGTGACAAGTTCTAAAATAAGAATAATATGAAATTAAATAATATTCAGGAAGTTAAAAATGGGTTACATGACGATAGTAGCTACGCTGGGGTCCAGCGCTGAACGAAAATCTATACATGGAGATATGAGTGGGCTTCCTTTATCTTACAAGTGAAGTTAGAGAGGGAAATCAGTTGGGCACACACACACGGTGGGCTGTCTGGGCTTTCAAAGCCTTCTCTACAGGCCTAGCATAACCAGAAATCATGATCGCAATTGATAATTGATAAAAATTCTCATTAAATACATCAAATATTCTTCATCTTCACTGCATGCCATGTTATCCCCCCTTCTCTGTTGTTCTCAGTTCCATTATCAGAATCCAGGTAGCTTGGGTTGCCAGGTTGTATGAAACGGACCCAGGCCTTCAGGATCAGTGCTGTCAGCAACTTAGCACTTAAGGGGCTTTTCGCACTGCGGACTTTGTCCCTGGTGGCCTGAGTCCGATTCGCCCTCTTCTGCTCAGCCGCCCACCTGTGCGCCTCAGGCGGTGATCTTTTTAATCCTCTCAGCTAGGGGTACTATGCACAAAATTGCTGGTTTCTGGTGCATATATATATATATATATATATATATATATATATATATATATATATATATATATATATATATATATATATATATATATATATATATATATATATATATATATATATATATATATATATATAT
This sequence comes from Synchiropus splendidus, assembly GCF_027744825.2. Lineage (NCBI taxonomy): Eukaryota > Metazoa > Chordata > Actinopteri > Syngnathiformes > Callionymidae > Synchiropus > Synchiropus splendidus. Next base: position 20,440,593 of record NC_071344.1, read on the forward strand.
ATATATATATATATATATATATATATATATATATATATAATGGAGCAAGACAATGAAGTTTAAGAGAAGGCAATGTCGGAAATGTAATCCTAATGTTTGACGCCCTCAGGCATTGCCAGACCCATATATCCTCAGGAAAGTGTAGTCTCCTGTTTCTACAACTCACTTGAGCTTTTAATTTAATATAAATCTCCTCTTTTAAATCTCTTATCAATATTTGCCAGCTGCTGAATGTTAAAAGCTCCTGGGATATACTCGCAGAGCACCTTCTACATTGAAGGTGTTCTGTTTCCTTAGAACTGAATGTGGCCGAGATGCTGAACAGCATTTTTTATTTTTTTTTTTCATTTGTAATTTCAATCCTCCTGAGCAGGAAAAAAGAGAATACAGGAGATTCAGAGATATTGAGGGAATGTGTTTCTGTTTACGCAATTTAACATTGTGTGTGAGCTAAATTAGTTTTTGTTGCTCTAGAAGGTTGATCCCCACCTGAGTAATGATTTCCATAATGAATGCTTAAGCTACAGGTTTCTTACAAACAATCCCAACAGACACAAACAAACAGACATGCACAGAGTTATTCACAGCTGAGAGCTAAATGACTATTAATCAGCATTTACTGCATTGCTAGTGATTTAAGAATGTCTCTCTTGGATCAGACACATTTCATTTTATTGAGGGACTGTTCATTATTGCTTCGTGATGCCAACCATCTTGTCATTTTGCAGTGACAGTGGAAATTAGGTTGTATTGAGAAACATTTGGGAGTGAAGCCGAATCTTTTAAATGAGATTCTAAAATGTGACAATGATCCTTCATACGCTTGGTGCTCAATTGGCCTGGTGCCCTCAGGTACTGTTTCAGGAAGCCTATGAGGCATCCTGAAACAGTCTTGTCATTGTCAGAGTCCACCAAATGTCACTCTGTGCCTTCACATTTTTCATTTGAACAGCTATATAGATTCAAGGAAACCTCTCTGGACCATCTCTGGAGTTCTGCAAATCAACACACTGCTTCACGAGGGCCCATCATCCCTTCACTGGTCCCCAACACTTTTCTTAGTACAATAAATGACTGAAAGACGGAGCATTTCAGTGGTGTTGTTGTAATAAATGGTTGTTGAAAATCACGTTGCAGTGGTTGTTTATGTTGGTGCTGCATCTCATTGGTCAGTTCTTGCTTGTCACCCAAGTTTAATAATGTCATCTAATGAGATTGAAGAAGATTATTCACTCTTTGTAAATTTTTGTTAGATTAGTGTTGATTGTTCAATGTGACTCTCTGGACTGATCTATCTCTCCCATCGTACAGTGACAATTTAAAAAAGTGTGAAAAAACAAAACAAAACTCACACTCGTTGTTCCCCCGGTAAAAATCCAGGAGCGAAAATGAGTTGCAGACCATAATCTCACATTCATCTCAACATCAATATATATATGGAACACATTTGGAATTGATGCTTCATTTGCCTTTTGGATGGAACCATGGTCCTAATTTTCAAGTAGGCCTTGATACCAAGTAGTATGTAGTATGAAACATTCAAGCTACTGGTCAACTCAAACAGTGATGGTTGATGGTTTGCAATAATTTCATTGTCAGTGGGAGAATTACACCAGCACCTGGGCCCTGGAACACAGGCATGTATTAAGGAAACATTACAGGAGAAGTTGGCCAGTTGTCTTTTGGGGATTCAGATTTGTTTGTACCCAACAGGACAAGGATTTGACATGAAGAGGTGCCTTACCTTCAGTTCTTTACCTTCGCATATATAATGTGACGTTGTCTCAGACGTTAGAGTGTCCAAACTGAGTATTTAAATGAGCATTTCAGAATCAGAATCAACTTTATTGCCATGGTCAGTGGGGATTCCAGCAACTAGGAAAGTGCTGTCAACAAAATGAAATAAAATAAAATAAAATAAAAAGAACAAAGGCTGATCCCTAATTCAACAGTCTGACGGCCGAGGGAAAGAAGCTGGTCCTGTGACCGGAGGTTCTGGTGTGTATCGACCGTAGCCTCCTGCCAGAGGGAAGGACTATATGGGTTTCGAGTATGAGTCTTTGTCATGTTTTTTCTTCTCACAAATAATGGCTAGGTGGTGGGGGTGTAGGGGTGATATTATTTTATATGGGCTCAAAATCACTTGTTGCCAAAAGTGCATCTGAATAATGTACTTTTTGGAAATAACTGCAAGATGAAAAGCTTTCCGCATTGAACCAGTTGATTGCCTGACCAAAAGTGCAAAGCTTTTCTGTCAAAATATGTAATTACACAGAACTGCTGGAATACAGCCTGAAGGTATCAGGGCTGTTATTAGATATAGATATTAGTAATTATCCGAGTGGAAGCCTGTAATGAAATCAGCTGCTTGAATTTGTGTTTCCACCTCATTAGCATCCTGTTTTATGTCCCGCAGCGCTATCAACCTCACAAACTTTGCGGCCAAAAGGATAATTTAATCATAAAACTTTCAGAGGAAATGTTGGAATGTCTAGGTGAGGTAGGAGGAATATTTATCATGTTTGATGAAGACAGCCCACACTGTGTGTCAAGTAAATGCTAGTGGTAAAGAAAATGTGCTTCCTTCAGTTCAGTCATTGCTTTGTCTGAATAGAAAAATAAATAAAATAAATCTTATGGAAATGTGCAGTATCCATGAGTTAGAACAGCAAGTGGGAGGAAAGCTTAGGTGTGAGGTTGCAGTTTCAGCCTCCTGCCCAAGAAGCACAGCTCAAAAGTGGGAGGTGTCAGCTACAAATCTAATGTGTACATCCCATAGTAGAGCTGTGGCAACATCACCTGGAAAAGTTTTCTTTTCTGGCCTTTTCTCACAAGCCAGCTGATCACCCACTTCAGCAACCAGCAAAACTCCATGATGTCCACAGTGGAATGACTATTTGGAGAGTAATGTTCTGACTGCACCTGGTCACCAGTCGTTTTACATCATGATAAATTTAGTCTTGGCTTTATCATTCGCAAATTTTATCTCAACAGAGCACTCGATGGTGTAGTTGACACAACCCATACGAGGGGGTGTTGTCGCTGGTGATCTTGGAGACAGTAGCGAGGCTACTAAAGGCTTTCTCTTTGTGGTTAACCCTTCGGACAGATCTCTGCAGTGCTTTCCATCTTGCAATCTGTGATGGACAGCAGTCTGGTGGCGTTGGCTTTGAAGGTGTATGCCTTGGCCATTGCAACGTACCATGTGTGGTATGGGCAGTTCTCTACTGGAAGCCATCAGATGGTGTGTCACTTCTTGTGGGATGCTTGCAGACTTCAACCACCTGTGATGTCTTTTTTGTTTTCAGTGAGATCTCTAAATAAGATCTCTCTTGCAATGCTACTGGTCATTTCCAACGAGACATTTAGTCTTTCGTGCATGGTAATGTTGCTGAGCAAATGAGTGACCATTCTTACGGCATACAGCACGTTAGTCAAACATTTTAAACTCAATAAAATGACGTGAAATGTAATTAAACTGCAAGCCTAAATGGGCCATTACTGAGTCAATATGCTTTCAGCAAGTAGATTATTTTCTTTTGTGTACCTTCTGCATGGTGAGTATATTAACAAGAAAGATGTTCCAAGAACATCTGCCATTGCCCTTTGATTGAAACTGCCTTCGGAACTGACGTGGTGGAGGGCGGATAAACTTTACCTTAGTCATTGTTGGACATCAAGGACGTCGAGGCAGCCTTGAACTGAATAGACAAGCCTCCTTCCAAGTGCATCAGAGAAGGAGTCATGAGCATCTGCATAAAATAAATGATAGAAAAGCTTAGATTATTCAGAGAATAGCTATATTACCAATGTTCCATGCAGATTTCATTTCAATATCATACATATTCATAGTCACCCATGCTGCTTGATGAGAAGGGGCATAATTCATTGTTTGCTTGGAGCCATCATTTTTCTGGGTTCATTAAAGGGACAGACCATTATAACAGACCAAATAGTTAATCATGGGAAAAAGAAAAGCAAAAAAAAAAAAAAAAAAATGTGGACGATTTCAGCTGAAATACAAAACAGCAACACAACACATTATTGCAGCTTCTCAATACAGTCTTTTCTTTGGTCCCATGCATTGTGCTGTTTGCACACGACAGTCAAAACATTGTGAGTCAAGCTCATGGTTCCAGAAGGTTATGAACAGATCTCAAGTGATGTCTTATAAGGCGGCACAACATAGCATGATTCCTAGCCCAGCCTTGTGAAGCACTGTCTAAATCAATCTCAGCCCAAAAGTCTTTGGATATGAACCATTGATAAAGAGACACCACTTCATTTTTAAACTGAGAGTTTCATGAAGCTTGATCAGCCGTCACCACCAAATGTGTCGACATGCAACACAAAAGCCTGACTGGTTGTCACCCGGGGACATAATCGGTATGTTACGCCATAGAAGTGACAATATGTCGCTATGTCACGTGTCTTCGTAAAAGCACACAGTTAATGAGTAAAAAAACTGCCACTACATCCATGACTTAAGAGTTGTGTTGGCTCACATGGCAATATGAACAGAAACTAGAAGCTCAAAACCAAACTCAAAGTAAATGTTAAAACACTGACAAGACATTACATTGTTCCTGCCACACAAAAAATGTATAATAGTGAGTGAAGAGTGAATATGCCCCCGCCACTACCTTGAGTTACAGAGGACAAAAAGTTTCAAGGCGGATGAGGTTTCATGACACAGAATTGAAGGACTGATGAGGTTTCATGAAACAGCGGGCTGATTTTCAGAGGCCACCAGGTGGCACTGTCAGCTGCCAAAGGTTTGGACCTGAACAACTCATTCAATGAAACATCACATCATTTCTAAACAAAAAGCACCATCTTGTGGGCGCTGAAAAATATGACACTGTTTCATCAACCTTGCCATATTGTTTCATGGTTCCTCATCTACCCATTACATTGAGTTAGTCATACAATTCACAGTCAGACAATTAAATTCCACTGAATAAAATTTATGGTGATCAATGATGAATAATAAATGAAATATATGTCGTAAGTTTCGTTCAGTTCATGACTTGGAAGCTCAATTAGCTTTCTTTAAATGATGTGCTGAGTGCTGACTTTCTCACAGCACCAGCTACTGCTAAAGAAAATACTAAGAGTTTAATGTATTAAAAATACAGTCATGACCAAAGATCGTCCAGGATATCACCAGGCTGTTGTTTTGGTGTCAAAAATACACTGTTCTGGAGTTGGCGAGAAAAAGCTATTGGCTCCTGCAGTGCAAATGCATACTGGGGAAATTTAATGACAACAGCAACAATTTCCTTCTGATTCTTTCCATTTTGATTCTTTCTTCAATCCCACACTGACAGACATCATGTTTTGTTCAACCACATTCTTGATGCCAAAAGGCGACGTTCATAGTCAGTTGAGTTGAGAGCTCATATGTGTTTAGAAGTGGTGGACGAATGAGAATAGTGAGAACCCAAAGTTGTGCCTTCCTTCTTGGGGCAAAACTTTTTTCCTCTGCATCCCATGACTTAACCAGGTTCGTTGCGGATCCACCTAACTGGAGGTTAGGGACCTTTTTTTACACCAGAAGGACATTGGCTTCATAATTCATCTTGGTCCATGTCACAGCTATTCATGTCACATGAGGGCTGTTTCATCTGTGCCGTGCTATTGTGTTAGAAAGACGAGTTCCCTGCAACACCTCCATCATCACGTTGTGAATGCCATCATAGAGCCTGTATATTGTCATTGAGTGACGTTTTGTTGTTGAGTCTTCACAGCTGTCAGTTATCTGAGAGCGAGTGCAACAACACGGCTGCAATGGCAATTTTCTTCTTCTTTCAAAATATTGATAGATTTATCTTATTTATAACATATTTTTGATAGACTTCCACAGATGCCATGATTTTATTGTTCTTGTGAATGGGACGGATTTCACAGTTTACGTTTCTCACGTTAAATGCTCAACTGCCCTGGCAACACCTCATCAAATTTTGCCATTCCAAGGAAGCGTGCTGTTTCTCAGCAGCAGCTCTTTCGGTCATATTGACTGCAGAATCTGGGCCTTTAGCTAAAGCACAGCACATTTAACCTTGTGAGACCGTGCCCTTATATCACAGATTCTTGCTTGGGATGCGTCATGAAATGATATTATTGTAATTCAGCATAGACAAGTTGGAGAATTTTCAACATTTATTTATTTATTTATTTCAGTTTTGAAGTTATTCCGTGATGTAGCTGAGAGATCACAAACTTTTATATTCCATCCTATGCTTTTGCTGTATCATCCAAGTATGTTAAGTAGTGACTTTGGATGATTTAAACACGGACGCAAAATAACAGAAAAACAGAATTAACCAATGTATAATTGTAAGCAGTTTGCAGGAGGGTATTTGTGTCAGCATGTCTGCCACAACCACTGACTTGATGCAATGTACCACTGGTGTTTTCCTCCTCAGGTAGGCATGGTTCCAGCCTGCCATGACCCTGGTCTAACTGGAATAAGCAGCAGGTTGAATGTCTGAATGTGAAGAAACATAAAAACTTCCATGAACATCAATGATCAAAACAGAATGTATTTGGTGATGCTAGCTAAGCCTCCTGTGTATTATTCTGGGATGACAGAGCACAAGGAAACAGTGAGAGCCCTTGTCTTTTTTCAGTAGCAAAACACAAGGGTTTGAAACTCAAAGAACTGTGAAGCCATTTACGGTTAATGCTTGTGAGGCACTGCGATTGGGCATACTTGAAACCATTGTCTGCTTGTATCATCCATGTCTGTCTGTCTTGCAATTTTAGTGACACCAGTTCCTCTGCTCTGAAATGGGAAAAATAGTCACCAGTTTCAAACAAGTGACGGCCAGTTACATTTTCTGAGGCATTTTACTCCGAATCATAGGCAAGAAAAATATACCTTGCTGATCTCTGTACCATTGCGTACCATGCATGCATTTCAACGGCCAAACCATGTGACGTCAAACAAACCGTCTCAGTTCATTTCTTTGCCCACATTCCAGTCATGGACAGGTTACAGTTTTATTCTTTCAAGAGGAGTTTGTTGGTGTCTTAGCATGTGGTAAAACAGTAAAAGTATCAAATAACAGCAGCATCAGAGAATCACATTAACTCATATTATTCACATTGCCCTCTTATCATTCCAAGAAGCCATCGCAACCAGTTGTTCCTCTCCACTGTCGATAAAAAGACACATATGTGTCTCTCAATATAACAGTAGGCCTTTAGAAATAGCGCACAAAAGTCTGTAAATACCAACGTTTACCTTGCGTGATGTGTCGTCAACCCCATAATCCTCTGCGGGTAACATGAGCGAAAAAAACGAGGAGACGCATAGGTGTTCTCCTATAAAACTTCATATAGCCTAACAGCAAAATGTATCTTAATCTGCTCTTCTTCTTGGTCTTCCACCTATATTTTATGAAGTGAGTTTATGGTTTTGATCATTCACCAAACTCCAAGTGAGATTAGCAGACAAAGATGAAGCTATGGTCCAGTAACTTCGATCAGAAATTCAGTGAACGTGAAGATGATGTAAGTGAGGTGAGTGGACTTGTGTTCATGCAGATAGGAGGCTGTTTGGAGGGTGTCATTTTTCTTCAAAGCGAATGCAAGCTTCAAAGAGAATGTGTAAATACCAAATGGGTCATTTCACTAACAAGAGACACGCCGATAATATTACCATTCTTCCAGCTGGAAATCTGCTCAATGATTAGTGTTCATAGACAGATCCAAATAGCATCTGTTCTCTCCTCGTAATCAGACACACTGCTTGCTGCTTTGATGGATGTTTACTTTTTTTAACCAGATTTTTACACTGCTATGGTTAGCTTATGAACAGTAACAAAAATGGGTTAATGTCTGCGTCATTCACCGTCATGGCTGTCGAATGTGTCAAATCAACCCTCATGATGTTTTACAGCTTTACATACAAAAATAATGGCACAAACAGCAAGAACTTTCAGAAGAATACATGATCAATGGTGCAGTATAACAAGCCAAAAGTTTCATTCATGAGGTACAGAGGCATTCCTTCACATCCAAGACCTGCCCTGGTGCATTCTCATTTGGAAAAGAATAAGCCAAGAAAAAAACAGACAAAAAAAACAGTCAAGAACTCTCATTATCAGCTACTATTCAGAAAGGTGCTTAATGCATGTATGTATTAAAACCTCAGCTAGACCCTGCCGTAGCAACGCTCTGCCTGGATGTTAAGTCCCTCCCCTCTGGGAGACTGTGCACTAGTGATGGGTAAATGAGGTGTCATGACACAGTATTATGTAAAATGTTTGGACTTGAACACCTACTTCAATAAAACCTCACAACATTTAAATACCAAAGGTGGCATAGTGGCCTATGAACATTAGGATTGTTTCTTCAACCCTGCAATACTGTTTCATGATACCTCAACTAGCCATCATTACCGTCCACTGTGTATAGAGAGAGTTTATTACAGATGTATTACACTTGATCCACTGAGATGTTGTAGCACCAACTTTGGGAAAATACATGGCTTTCTCACTCATAGCCAAAAACCAACTTCCTCATCTCATAGGAACATATAATCTGTAAATCCAGCAAATGAAACATGATTCAATCTATACCTTTGATCTTGCTGTGAACAGTGTGAGGAATTTGTATACATGATGCAGCACTCTTTAAACACAGACTTGGATGTTCACTTGTTTTTGTTTTTGTTTCTCTCTGTAGGATGTGACTGCATGAATATTTATCAATGGATGAACTTACAAGAGTGAGAGCCCCATGTATAATAAAGCCTAATCCTTAGAAATTCAGCTGTGCGGTTGGAATGTGTCCACAGAGCGGTGGATTCCTCAAGTAAATGCCGACATGCACAACAACATTTTCATTTGTTTACAATATATTGATCTGTTCATGTTTATCCCGAGCAGGATCTGGCTGCCGCGCTGCCTTTTCTCCGGCGTGTGCTGGCTAGAGTGGACAAAATGACAAGGGAAGAGAGAAGGCATAATGCCAGGCAAAAAATCAATAGCTGAGGAAATAAGATGCAAACCCAGCAGCTGCTGCAGAGCAACATATTTAGTGAGTGTTCCTCTGAGGTGAGGAGTTTGTGATTCTGCATGGCAAGGATCATTATCTGTCACCACACAACCACAATGTTGCTTCCAGTGGATAGTGTGTTTGGAAAATTGCTCTATCACAATGTCATCAGCAGATCAACGCCATCAACTTTTTAAATTTTGTTTTTTCTGTACAGCGTGATGATGCAACACCATCTGTTATTGAATTAATCATCTGTACTTACATTAGCTGGTTCTTTGGAAGGGTGAACTTTTATTGGATTTGCATTCATTTGAATAATTGGCCCACCACAAAACCACAATCAACATAGCTCAAGATTAGAATACAGAAACCAAAATAGAACCAGGATGAAGATAAAACCTAATGTGATTAAGCCAAGTAAGTACCACAAATTGAAATTAAATGTCGACTCTTGGTTTATTCATTCAATCACTTGTTGCCTTTCTGTGCAAACAGACTGATTTCATGAGTTCTTGAAGTCAATTTCAATTTTTGCAGGATCCTTGGGGGGCCGCCCCCTTATCCACTCCCGAAGTTTGAAGCCTATGTTTAAAAGAGGGATGCACAAAAAGTATGGCCAACTTATTCTGGTGGCCAATACATTCATGTTGAAACACAATGCAGTGACATAGTGGCACATACTGGCAGTCAAATTAGTCATGTAAAAATGTAAAAGCTTCAGATTCAGCCTACAAGTTTGTTTGAAATACTGACAGCCCAGAGTGATTGTAGATTTCACTGTTTAGTACTCTATTTCATTGGCGAGTGGCAGGTGAGAAATGTGTCACGCCTCATCAAAAATTTGAGAAACATTTCCAGGATTTTCTCCTCAGTCTATGCTTTTTGCCACCTTGAACAATGAGTCAACGTTTCAAAAATGAAGCATCCAAGTAGAAATTATTTCAGGAAAGCGCACAGTACTTGATTCAGCAGCTCTTGTTGCAGGTCGAGCTCAGGGTCAGTTTGAAAGTCAGAAGAAAACTGTACGTTGGATGAGCTCCAAGAATTAATTAATAACAACAAAAAAGTTATCAATTTCTGCTTTCATCTATAATGCAATCATTTAGACATCATGATTCTTCAAATCTTTATGGATATATATATATATATATATATATATATATATATATATATATATATATATATATATATATATATATATATATATATATATATATATATATATATATATATATATATATATATATATATATGCACGTTATCATGTTGTGGACTTGAGAAGACTGAACCTACACATTTGCCTTAACTAACAACACAGTGAACTGTTTTCACAAAGACCAGTATTTTTCTTTTCACCCAATAAAGCTTTTAAAACCTTGTTATATGCAGTCTATGTAGATTGATGTCTTCAATATCTGAAATTAATCCGTCACAGAAAGTTTAGCATTAAGGCTGTCAATTGATTGAAAATTGTACTATAGACTTCACATTTCATCAGAAATGAATCACACTTTCTGCATCTGTCCTAAATGTAGCTGAAAGGAAGATGTTATCAACACCAGAGTGGCCATGCATGCTTTCCTCATGCAAGCATTTGTATCCTCCAGCAACTCAACATGACAGATACTGTCAAGAACATTGTTTAGAATGATATGGATGTTCAGCACAGAATGCTCAACAACAGCACAGCGAGATGCAAACACTGTAAATGCATGCCCTAACAAACAGCATGACAACGATGGAGAAGGCACTCTGAAAGGATGCGCATGTTCAATTTGAGGGGGAAGTGAGTCTGTGGCTGCATTCATACAAGCTAGCTGTGTTGTTTTCCACATGCATGACCCTAGAAATGAAAAATGTAATCAAATATTAATATTAAAAAAAAAAAAAAACTTTGGCAGAATGAAAATGAGCCATTCATATCTCAGATTGAGATGGAATGGACAAACACCCTGATAGATGATTATTTGAACATGAATGCTTCGCAGTATCAGGATAAGACAAGCGGCTGTGCAGAGACCCGTCCCCAGCAGAGCTTGCGAAATTCAAGAGTGACACCATTTCCCATAGACAAAAATGATAGAATCCATCATACCAACTTGTCAAAGGGACGTCAGAATCTGTCCGCTTTTGCAGAGTCCAAAGTTGGCATCTTCAGCGACGACAACGGGTTGCTCCCCATGTAAATACTCCACAAGACTCGACGTATTACGTGGACAAATGGAGTTCACATCGACATCTTCAGTCTTGTCGAAATAAGAATCTGACTATTAAGATACTGTCTCATATATATATATATATATATATATATATATATATATATATATATATATATATATATATATATATAGTGGTACAAGTGGTTCATGACACTTCCATTTAGCCATTGGACCAGGCAGTCACCTTCGTAGAATAAGCAGTATGTTAAATAGCAGTGGCAATGTGAAATGTGTGTTTGACTTTTACAGACTACATTAAATTAGTTGTGATAGCTCTCAGGGGGCTGAGCTCTGATTGATGCGTGTATTAAGAGAAGAAATCTACAGCCAGCCTGACATCTGTCCACCTGCCCTCTCCAGAGCTGGGCAGCATCCAGAGTGGTCGGTGTTTCTCTGCCAGCTGGCTGCTTCTTGTAGCTCAGCGCAGAATCACTGAAAACAGATCGATTCCACCCACAACCTGCTGTTGAATGTTGAGCTCTGTGTGCTTCCTTGCACCCTTCATCTCTTCAGGTAGTCCGTGCCCATCTCAATGTGCATTGAGTGGATGCTTACTCCCACCTGTGTGGAGAGCATAATTAAAACCAGAAGAAAAGTTCCAGTTGCTGCCAAGTGACCAGTTGGCATTCTGGTTTTCACACGTTGCATTTTTCAGGATTTGATGTTCATGTGGTAGCTCTCTGCTGAAATTAGTTCATATTTGGCAGCGGTTTCAGTAATGACAGCGTCAATAGCACTTTTAATTGCACACAGTGTACAATTAAATTATTCAAAGACAATTCTTATGATTCAGAACAGGGATATTAAAATGGAAGTGGACGCGCTCATGCATGGTGATAGATAGAAGAGTCGTGAAACAGTGGCATGATATTTACAGCTAAATTGGCGGCACCCATCCATCCATCCATCCATCCATCGTCGTCCGCTTATCCGTTACCGGGTCGCAGGGGCAGCAGCTTCAGGAGGTCACGGCAAACGCCCTTCTCCCGAGCAACATCCACCAGCTCCGACTGGGGGATCCCGAGACGCTACCAGGCCGGCGTAGAGATATAATCTCTCCACCTGGTCCTGGGTCGACCCCTCGGTCTCCTCCCAGCTGGACGTGTCTGGAACACCTCCAAAGGGAGGCGTCCAGAGGGCATCCTGATGAGATGCCCGAACCACCTCAACTGACTCCTCTCAATGTGGAGAAGCAGAGGCTCTAATCCGAGCCTCTCCCGAGTGACAGAACTTCTCACCCTATCTCTCAGGGAGACGCCTGCCACCCTTCAAAGAAAACCCATTTGTCGGGTCGGGACGAAGATTGATCGGTATATAGAGAGCTTTGCCTTCTGGCTCAGCTCTCTCTTATGGACAACAGTGCGGCAAAGGGATTGCAATACCGCCCCTGCTGCCCCAATTCGCCGACCAATCTCCAAATCCCTAATCCCCTCACATGAGAACAACACCCCGAGATACTTAAACTTCTCCACTTGAGGCAAGATCTCAGTCCCTATCTGGAGAGAGCAATCCATCCGTTTCCGGTTGAGAACCATGGTCTCGGACTTAGAGGTGCTGATCCTCATCCCAGTCGCTTCACACTCAGACGCAAACCGCGTGAGCTGTAGGTCACAGAGAGCAGAGACTGGATCATCAGGCCACCAAACCGCAAACCCTCCTCAACAGAGCTGCGCCTCGAAATCCTGTCCATGTAGACCAAGAACAGGATTGGGGACAAAGCACAACCCTTACGAAGACCAACCCTCACTGGGAATACATCGAACTTGCATCCAAGTATACGAACACAACTCCCGCTCCCGCAATACAGAGACAGAACAGCCCTCAGTAGAGAACCACTCACCCCATACTCACGAAGCACCTCCCACAACCAATCCCTGGGCACCCGGTCATACGCCTTCTCCAAGTCTACAAAGCACATGTAGACGGGTTGGTCGTTTTCCAGAAGCGTCTTGGTGCCGATCGAAAGTCTTCCTTTTGGCGGTTTTAAAATCATGTGAGGTTTCAGGTGAAATGGTTGTTAGAATGTCAAGTGTTGAAGTGGGCCAGAACATGGGAAGATTTTGTGCTGAAGACCTTTTGCTAGTCCTCTGTCAAGTCATTTGTTTAATGTAAATTTAAATTTCTGTCAATTTGTCATCATTATGCGGCAGTTTACAAATGCGCTAAGTGACACCAGCAACTTCAGTTTTATATTATAATCTGCAATATACTACGTCTAAGGTCTGCACTCCAATGTGTGTGCACATGCTGGGTACCCTTGGTGGCTATTTGTTATCCTTGTCAACTACAGTGTGACATATCACATCTCACATTCAGGGCATCAAAGAGGTTTGGGTTGTAAAAGCATAAATGTAATGGAGGACATTAGAAAAAAAACTGAACATTATTACGTCTTTCTTTCTGTGTTAAACACACATCATGCGCTTTGTCGCATCCTGAAACATTTTGAGTGTTGGAAATGTCAGCAGCGCAACATAAGCAGACGGGAAATAAACTATTTGATTTTCTGCCTCCCACACATTGTTTTACTGGATTTTTAGATGATAAGCCCATGGCTTTTTTGTTTGTTTGTTTGTTTCTGCAGCTCTTTTAGAAACTTTCTCTGCTCTCATTAGTCCTCAGTGACTCTCTCAGTGTTGGATTCCAGAGTGGGCGGGAACCTGGGAATACCGCTGAGAAGGGAGAGCTTTAATACAAACAGGAGCAAAATTGACAGATGACTTCTAACTGGGTTTACTATTTGTGAAACTATTTCATTCAGTGTCTTTGTTCGGAAACGTATCCTAAATGTGTCTTTGAAACGCTATTCTGCTGTCAGCCTGCACGGTGTGTGGGCGTGTGTGCGTGAGTGCATGTGTGTCAGGTATATTCAAGTATTCCGCCCTCATGGCCAGGCTACTATGTGTCACAACACCTGACAGTGATAGGCATACTTCCATTTACTTTACACTGAAAGAGCAAAACATCTTCCCATGTTTACACTTGAATAATATGGCCAAGCAGTACACAAAACGGTTTGATAATCATAAACACATTTCCATACATTGGACACAAATCAAAAACTGCCTCCAGACACATCCAAAATTTACTATACTATACTTAGCGCTATACTGCCTCTTCCTCAACCTCACTGAAATTATTATTATTATTTTTTTTTTTTTTAAGGTGTGGAGGTCACAGGTTTATGGTCACCTGCTGTATGTGCTGATACACATCCTCATTCCCATGTCATATAGTATATTGACATCGGAAGGCTGCCTTTAGTGTTCCATGCTGACACATGCAAAAGATGTCTAAAGATGTCAGTGTTTTAACCTCACAACTGTCATGTCATCAAGTACCTAAAATATAATAACAAAATAGTGTTTTTCACTTGAAAAAGCCCTTTGAACACCTGAGCACTCCTGGCTGAGGCTATAGGAAGATTACCAACATGCTAAAACTGAGTGCTGCCAGCATTGCTGCAAAAGTCGAAGGTGTGTACAATCACCTTGTCAGTGCTCAGACTATACAGTGAATCAAAGTGCTGTGTATGGCTGATGTCCCAAAAGGCCCCTCATCTACAGATAATGCACAAGGAAGCCTGCAAACAGGTAAAGACAAGCAGACTAAGGGCATGGGTTACTGGCATGTACTGTACTCATGTGTTTCAGCTGGTGTCAACATCAAAGTGTTTGTTTCAGTGTCCTCAAAGTGAATTGTGTTCAAGATGCATCACATGACAGTTGGACAATCTGAATTACCATCTCTACTGGGCAGCTCTGCAGATGGCTGTGTCTAATACTGTACATTTGGAATACATGCAATGTTCATCAACTTAATATATTGCATATTCTGATGTACACCAGATGACGGGGGAAATGACTGATGTTTCACAGACCGATCATATAACACTATGGAGTTGGACATTCCCACTTTCATTGTTTCCTTTGTTTGTGCTTGGTTGCGAGAGGTTCCTGTGAGTATTTCCAGATGATGCAGTGTTGGTTAGTTGAGTGCTTGAGCTTGAGTTTGTACCTTCCTTTCCTCCACGACTCATGACCCATGGATTCACCAGACTGACCTCCAGCATGTCCTACTGAGCATGTTCCATGAACAGCTTTGATCAATTGAGGACACCATCAGGCCCTGAACAAAGAGCCTTTATGTTCGAAGGCAGTGCTCCATCAGACATTTGGCTCTTCCAAGGAAGTGTATGTCATTCGCTGCGACTGTGCTTCGCGGGCCAGTAATCTTGTGACTGTGAAGGGAGTGTAGTGTTAAAGGGAGGCGCCATAGGGCTGTAGTGAGACTTGCCGTGATATATGGCTTAGAGACAATAACATTGACAAAAAGTTAAGAAGCAAGAAAAGAAGAGTCAAAAGTGGCGGTGTCAAAGATGCTCAAATATTAAAAGAATAATGAGAAATAGTTATATCAGACCAACAGCTGGTGTGGAAAGGTCTTGAGGAATATTTAGGGAGACTAGACTAAGCTGTTTTGACATATCATGAGGACACATTGGACTAAGATAGTTGGACAAGGAAGCATCCTGCCAAAGACTGAAATAAACATGTCAGCATTAACAGTAACAAAACCACTTGAGGTTGGTGCTAGAGATATTGTTAGCTACGATCTGCTCCACTTTCTCACAACCCTCTGAGCGTCGAACAGTGAACAAGAAATACCCTGCATATAATTCATTTGTGACATCATTAAATATTGTCCTTCCTTTTCACTCTGGTTTAGAATCTACAGAACAGAACTTTCCAAGGATTTGGAATTGATATGCGATCAATGCCCAAAACATGCACTGTGACCTCCGACTTGTGGTCCCGAGTAAAAAAGATTCAAATCAACAACTCTCACTGTACCTTTTCCAACAGTAAAACAGTCCAAGTCGGTGGAGTGAGGACAAAAGGAAAGACAAGGTGAAGAAAGGAAATGTGTAAAATGAAAGTCAACACATTTGAAAGTCACACCATGACCTCATCATCCAGTCAGTGCGTCTGGTCCGGCTCTCTGCTCTTCATGGCTGATACAGGTATGATTTTGACTAAGTTATATGACAATGGTGAGTTGAGCAATGCCAATAAAAACACCAGAGAATAAAGGTCCTTTTGTATTGTGGGAATACTACATTATACATCACTGTACTTTTCCCTTAAAGTCTCTCTTTCCTCCTCAGATTCAACTACAACCATTTTCTCCAGCATTATTATCGGTCTTCAGCTTTTTTTTTTTTTTTTCCCTGTATCTGTTTACTCTTTGCTGTCTCACTTTGGTTGTGTCGCTTTTATATTCTCTCATAAATGCTGCTGTCAAGTGAAATCTGCAATGAATTTTAAAAAAATAATAATGGTAAATTTCAAAAAATAAGGGACGCTGGGAATCAAGGGTGTAAAAATGCATACTGGTTCTCACAAAGATTGAAGTACACACATGCACTCACACACATTTGTTATAATAAACTACTTACTATACTGATGTTCTAACTCTCTATATCTAGTGAGGACAGGCCAAAATGTCCTGACAAGAAGAGAGCGCCACCTCACATACACACATAAGAACTGGGAGTATATATATATATATATATATATATATATATACACAAACTGTACATATCCTGGGATGAAGGGGTGGCAAGAAAATAGAAGAGAGGAATTCTGGGGGCATGAGTGTCGGTTGGAGTTTTCGTCAACAGGGAGTTGCAGGTACTCACTTAAGGGCTGCAGACAAACACACAAACATGCTCAGCCTGGGGCTTCTTGAAACTCACAGCCGCGGAAGCGAAATATAAATTCAGACTTCAGACAAACACACGTGCAGCAGCTGAAAGGCAGCTACAGTGAGATGCTGAGGGCACCAAGTCTTGCATGTGTCTTCACATACACCTTGGATCACGGGTGCAGTTGCATGCTTAAGGGGATAAATAAGAAGAAAGAAAAAAAAAAGAAAATCAACACCAGAAAATCACACTCAAGGCTTGACCTGGCAAAAGATAGCTATCTCATGCTTCTCCGGTGATAAGCTTCACTATTTTCTTTCTCTTCACCGCAAGTGACAGGACGAGCTCTATGTTATATATCAGGAGATTTGGTAAAGCTTTCTGCTTGTGTTATGATGACATTGTTAGCTATTTCAATAGGAACTTAAGAAAACTAGGGATGCTCCGATAAGGATTTTTGCTGTTGATCACTGATACCAATCAGCCACAGCGCAGATCACTATCGATCACCGACACTGATCACAGGGACCGAATGAATGAATGAATTTGCAATCAAAATGATGAAATCGTCTTTGTTCATGATGTGAAAAAAATGAACCATTAAGTCATTTAAATTCAGACATGTTTCTATATACCTCTCCAAGGAGCAAAAAATAGAAAAACCTTGCAGAAAACAGCAACTATTCTGTCAGAAGGACAATTGTAAATTATTTTATTGGACTTGAGACGCTGCAATTGGATAAAGCTGCTCGTAGCAGGGCTCTGAGAGGGAGGGAGAGCACTCAGCGGAAGCTGTTGTCTTCCACCTCGGTGTTTATGAAAGTTCCCACTCTGGACATTGGCAAAAGTTTCTGATTCCAGTGGCTAATGAACGCTTCATCCGACAAAAAACTGCAACAGATTCGATCGATTGCATCTTAAAACGACACCAGAGAAACGTCAAATGGCAGACTGGAAAAACATCCGCAGCAGCCATGCTGCTGCCGAGTGAGCAGCGAGTCTGGACGGAGGCAGGGGGGGAGGCGTCACAACCCGCGGTGCTTCATCGGAGTGCCGGCTGCCACACGGGATTTTGTGATGGGCAATGACAGGCTGTGACCGGCATCCACCGTTCACACTGAGATCAGCCGATCACCATTGGTCGGAGCATCGCTAAACAAAACCCTCATCATCACTTCCAGTGAAACAAAATTGCTTCAACTTTGCACATCATGATTTATTGAAATTAACATTTTTTACACAATGAGTACTATGAAAAGAGTTTGGTTTGCTTCATGTATGGACGTCACTTGAGCATCAAGCAAAGTAACAAACCTGCAGCGCCAGCACTTGTCAATTAAGGTTGGTGCAATGTTATGCTATGTGCTGAAGTCACAGAGATGGGAAGATGGAACTTCATAAATCATGCCTTATTTTCAGTGTCAGTTTAATAAACCTGGACTGGGTGCTAAGGGGCTGTGCATTTTAAAATGGACAGTACCTTTTATTGGGCTCTGAAGATCATGAGGCTTAATTTGCACTTGTTGCCGGCACTCAGTAAAATGCATGGCACTTTACTGAAACACTTTCAGGGTCATTGTGTGTATATAAAAGAAACTGCGACACTGTTTTTTTGTTAGCTGAACCACTAGGATAAATGAGTCACTCACTGAAATGTTCTGAAGATGTTCAGTTAAGCTGCATGTCAGTTAATGTAATTGTTTATTTTTTTGAGTAATTTCTTTGACTCCATGGCAAGGAAGTTTCCGTATACGGTTGTCCTCTTGCGTTACAGTGTGATACCATTTTGATTCATGGCTGTTTTTTGGCAATACTGCCCCGCAGGCTTGGCTGAGAAGCAACCCAACACACGAATGGTCTCAGCACTGTGTGGCCTCAAACAGGACTAATGGTACCACTCGCCTTTCATCGCTTATCAGATGCCCCAAGCAAAGGGGATTCATCAGTTGGACTGACTTTTTTCAGCAGTCCTACCCACGTCACATTTCAGATTAAATCAGATTGGATCAGATTAGATAACTTTAAGACTGAAATGATGGTATTCTGTGGCCGTTTGAGTGTCTGCTTCACAGATGTGTTCACAGCAGCCTGCAGTCAATTCTGAGAAAGGTCTGCTGTGAACTAGCATTAGGAGATAGGCCTGGGTGCTGTTTGGACTTCTCTACACTGACACTGAACCTCTCTCCTTGATGTGCTTGGTGAGACTATGGTTGATGTCGAGGCAGTCTTGCTGTGTCATTGTTCCACCGAAGCCATTTGCACCAGGGTGGTGGCTGCTCATGTCTGATGGCAGTTTACCACAGTTACCAGTGTTAACAGTGGAAGAACAATGATTTCAAGCCTGGGCATTTTGTTCCTTATCTCTTCCCTGGGTACACTTCTTGTTTTTGTTGTATTTTAGATACAAACTTGACTTGATCCTTGACTCAGTAATTCACATTACCTTTCATGTCTTGTTTTCTCAATCACTCTTGAGCCAGATTATTTTTATGATTTTCAGAGTGTCAGGTTTACATCAGTCATGATCTTTGATTCCAGCGACATCACTGGAGGAATGAGATTTACCTTTGATATTCCAGTATTGGTCATATTTGAGTTCTAGCATCATTGTGATGATGTCCAGCTTGTCCAAATTGAGATGTATAATAGATGTATAATACATGACTGACAAGACAAAGGTGACATCCAGATTGTGTCTGTTTTACACTCTTCTCTCCTTGTTCATCCTGTCTGTCTACATCATGTTTTTCTTTCTGTGTACACTTGGTTTGTGTGTGCATGTGAATAATTTGTCTACTATGATCTCAGAAAGAAAATCCTCCTCCTTCTAGCTGCACACGTCCCGCTGTATCTCAAACATGTGAAGCAAGTTATTGCTTTTGTTCCTGGATTGTGGTCATTTTGGTTTCTTTTAATGCTGCAAGCCTCCTCCTGCGCTGCTTGTTTTATCGAATCTGTTTTGGCAGTGTCTCTCCTCACTCTCCTACACTGCTTACACTCCTCCTCTTTTTTCTCTCAGACTCCTTCCAATTCCAGCCTGTTTCTCTCCCTCTATCTCCCTGGAGGCAATACAGGTGAAAATACAAGATGAAAAACATTGTTTTCTTCACTCTTCTCCACCTATCTGCTGCTGCATTCCCGCTTTTCTGTCACTCAACTTTCAATAACCCAAAAACAAAACAACAGCTAAATATTTTGTACAAGAAGGCCCTCGATCACTAGAAATGTATTGTTTTTTTTGTTTTTTTTTCCTTTCTTCTCTATCTCGTTCTGTGCATCTGCAAGCCATTTCATGCACCACGTCATCAGTGACTGTTCTCACTTTGTGGCTCTCCACTATCTGACTAAATGTCCTAGAAAACAATTCCTTAAATGCTGTTGGCATTTGTTGAGAATTGTTGAGATCATGGTGTCAGACTTCTCATACATAAAAACTAAACTAAACATGACGTATACTATTGGCATTGCTCATTCATCCACTTCCTAATTTCACATCATTCACATCATCACGTCATTTATTGTGTGACTGCAAGTGCTGCTGTGAATGGATGTGAATAAAGTATAATGGCACAAAGACTTTTTCAGATGAGTTGAGTCGGGTTTTACTAGACACGACTTAAAACTACTGACACTACTTTTCTGCACCTTCATGACTCAAGCACTGTTCAACAATCTTGTTTTAGTGCTGTTCTTGATCCCAACACAGAAGTCAATGCAGAGTGGTTTCTTCCACTTGTGTCTCCACACACTCACTCTACTACAAACCAGGGCACCGCTCTTTCTGCCTTGTCATTGCCACTGGGTCATATTCCTTACCCTGGAAAGAAATAATTATAATGATAACTGTAAAATGCTAATCGCTGTTTTGACTGATTTTGTTTAAATTAAAGTTCATTGTGCATTTTCCACCTAAAGGGAGGTAATATTTTCTTGACGAATATGTCAGTTTTAAACATGCCATTGAGCTACGAATGTGGCCACAGGAATTCACAAATATGGTTCATTGAATTTTTTTTATACCAGTTGCATGTTTAAATATCACCTAGTACAATAGCTCTCTCATACCATTGTGACAAACCACGTTCAGTTGCCATCTATGACTCACCTGCCCTTCCTCATTAAAGTAGAAGCTAATTTAATCAAGTCGAAATAACACATGCTGAAGAAGCTCACAGCTTGAAATCTGACTCCGTGTTTAAGCAGCCTTAATGAGGGAGTTGGTGGTTGGAACTGAAAAGGTGCTGCTTGGGCCTGAAACAAGAACTTGGCATGTTAGAAGACAAAGTCCTTTCCAAAAGTCCACATAAGTGGCTCTCAGTATGAATCAACTTTAAATTCAAAACAAGAAAAAAAACATATATGAAAGGTTTATCATATGCGTTTTGAACGTTTTAAGATGGTCTTGAATTTTGTAGAAAGACTACCTATAATGGCTTTCATTAAAAGGGAACTTGAGACCTGCGGGCTCAAAGCAAAGCTTTTGACCACGACATGGCTTCTGCCTGAGAACTGTCCATAGCCTTCATGCCCTGCTGTTATGACTACCACGACCAAGATGACCCTTTGTCACCATCGTCGCAAAGTTGTGACAGGCAACATTATGGCATTTAAACAAGCCAAGCAGCAAATACAGTATGATGTAGTTACTATTTGACATAACAGGTGGCGCCTGTAACTGTGCAATATTTCAGTGCGTGTTTCTGTTTAGTGTTCAGAGATGGCACGTAGCACCATGTGTTGTCTCACTGAATGGGTTGTTGCTTGCATACAGCAACTGGATGAACCATGACTATGAGAACCATTGGCTACAAAGCAAAATCTCAAGTGTAAATTTAACTCCTATAGTGTCTAACTTAACACTTTCCTTGAGTTTCTATAGTTATCAATGGTTCTGAGTTAAATTTACAGAAGTGTACATATTTTGACTCTTTGGTGGAGTTAATTTTTAACATTCTTTGTTACTTTTTGACTTTTTGGACTTTTTACACTATTAAGTCTTCTTTCGTAATATTATTCTGGCTTAGACTCGAGTAGTAATTATTATTTTCAACACCAAAAAGTGTTATTTCCATTCATTATAGGTGTTGTATTTTTTCTCAATTTATCTCTATAAATTTCACCTCACTTTTAACACTTCAAATGTTTTGTCTTTTATTTATTTATTTGTGGCTCATAACCTCTCACATAATAATAATTAGACACATGAAAGCGTTTTTTTTTTTTTTTTTTGCTGTTTTTTTTTTCCCGTGAACTTAAAAGAAGGATTTACTCACTACCACTCAATTAATGTAAAGTAGTTAGTCAAAACTAAAAACATATTTCAATTAAATTCAAATTTTTGCGTTTGTCACCTGCATTGTACCTTGGAATATTAATTGAAATATTTTTCCAAGTGTACTAAACTGTGTACTAAATAAAAAAAAACCCAAATGAAAGAAAATAAGGGTACAATAGCACGTTCTCATCTCCAAATCGAAAGGCTTACAAATAACCAGCCTGTCTGCTTTGTCATCTGCCTCGATGCTTTTCAAACACTTGGTAGGCATGAAAATGTTCACTGAAATGGTCCACCATGAGCTTGCTCACAACAAAGAAAACATATTGAAAAAAGGATCTTATGGATTCAATAAAACACATGCATTTCCTCTTCCTGTCCTGTACTCTACCCCACTGATGGTCACCCAGTTGAGAAAATATTTCCTAGTTCAGCAGTTGGTAAGGCTCGGACATTGACAAACCTTGAAACCTTGAGCAAACCTTGAACTTGAACATTTGCCAAATCTAGATAAACAGTTTTGCTGTCAACTCACGAGCCCTTGGAGATGCATCTGTTGTAGTGACATCAATGTTGTAGACTGTTGTTTGGACAAAAGTGTACAGCTGAACCAGGGACTCACAATAGGACAGATTGAACACGTAGTGGGATTTGAACAGCTCATCAAAACCGCCCAAAGAGCTGGTGGCTTGGCAGGGGATGAGTCGTTTTTCCAAAGAGATGTAGAAAGTATCGATATGATTCTTGGTTCGGCCCACTGGCTGTACAGTTGTTTGTCCTCTCGTTCTCTGCTGTTCAATGCTGTGGCATGACTGAGAAAAGAAAGACAAAACTGGCATGTGATGTGTGTATATGTAAAATGTATATGTATATATGTGTAAGTGTAAAATGACATAGCTTACTGTGAATTAAAATGGTGGTAATTAGAAGATGTAAAAAATAAAATAAAATACAATAATAATTAAACAAACCTTTGTGGTGGAAGCGTACACTTTTCTGTAAGTAAATCCAATTCAAAACAATGACGATCACTGACATAAAAGCCTGTTATTTAGAATGAATTAATCTGAAATTTTCAATTTCTTATGCTTAGTTGATTCCAAAGGGCACTCAATGACATCACTTTGAGAAATGTCATGGGGTATCTTACTGTCCATATGTGTTATATAGTACCTTGCGAAAATACACCATACTGTCCACTGCATCACAGGGGGCATTTTTTGGGTCTCCTGCGTCCAGCTGTTGGTGGCAAAAGATATAGAAGGAGCAGCAGAGAAGACATGTCACTGCCCCAGTCTATCTGATGAAAAAAAACAAGACAAAACAGGTTAGCAATTTGTTAGGAAAAAAAAAAAAACAAGCATGTCATATGGCTTATTTCTGTCACCTCTATGAGTTCTTTAGCACATCTAAGACGTCAGAAAAGTTCTGTCGACTAAGTCAGGTGTTTGGCCTCTTTGATAACCTTGGTCTTGAAGACAGTGTTCCACTTCTCTTAAAACCCGTGGGAATGTTTTGAGGATATCTAAGGTTCTCTGTGGGTCATGTACAAGTTCCTGGAGGTGTTGAAATGTCATCTTCATCTTCTCAAACACGTCAACTTCATCAGGAGAATCCATAAGAAATGAGATGGCCTCCCGGCAGGCATCTCCCTCAGGTTGCTGAATGGTTGTTACAGGTGATCTACTGCATTTTGGCCCTGGTGCCTGAGGCACTGTAGTCTCCTTGCTGTGCCGTTGCTCTGCTTTTCTAGACATAGTCTTGAGACGCCATGCTAAATATCCAATGCCCTTTTCCGCATCATAGAAGTGCTCCTGGAGTCACAGAAGTATCGCCAGACTCAGAGAAAGGTCAGTGAAGGCTATCTTGAAAACATCATCTTCGTGAAGTATTAAAAATAACAACTGCATATATATATATATATATATATATATATATATATATATATATATATATATATATATATATATATATATATATATATATATATATATATATATATATATATATATATATATATATATATATATTCATAAAACAGCAAAACCTCAACGATGCTGATTGCTCAACATGGGGTGTTGTTTACATAGCCACGTGGAGAAAATGGATCCTTCAGTCAGGGAAAGAGCAACACAACTCCAAGGGCATGTATCTCTTTCTACTTACGGGAGGGAAGAAGACAAGAGAAGTTAATTTTAAAGACAAGACAGCTGATTTTATTATTTTTTTAATCAACTGATTGGTTGGTTATGAGAGATCTCACAACTATTGATATTTTTTAGATCCCTTTCATGCATTTTACCTGCACGAGAAAAAAAGAGAAGCATCAGGTTTTAGTTTAAGCCGTATAAAACTTTTTCAATATCAAGCAACTGTGAATCATAAGCCATAAAAACTTACCTCAACCAAATACTTTTTTATCTCTCTGCTTTTATAATTTTTTGCCATGAATGAAAATTTGAAAATGCTTTTCATTCATGACATCTTTGTCTTCAACGCAAAAGTTTGAAGGACTTATAATTTGAACAAACTGATTAAAAACACACTTCAATATGACACTCAATTTAGATTTCAAATTTAGATTTCACTAAATGTACTCTATCCTTGCCCTGCGGACTGGCGACCTGTCCAGGGTGTGTCCCTGCCTCTTGCCTCTGCAACCCTGACCAGGATTAAGCAGTGGTTAACTGAAGACAGATGAATGGTATGTCCACTCTCCATGTCAAGGCAGATCATTTAGACAAACTCTTAGACACTTACCCATGTTTTTCAGTCATATGACGAACTAAAACGTTGGCAAGCTGCCTCCGGGTGCTGTGCTTCAGGGTCTTTTCTGACTTGTACGCCTCAAGGATGTCCACACCTCCACCTTTTCCTGTTAATGCATTTTTCAACATCTACTCACATAAAAGGAAAGAAGTCATTATTGTTCGCTTCCATAATACTTTGCTGAACTCAAATACCTCTTTATGCGGCTTCTGATTCAGTTATCTGTGTTGTAGGCAGGCATGGCTTGTTTTCTGGATTTATATCTGCTCATGGGTATATATTGAATATATTTGAATATTTCATTGTAATAATGAATGGCCCACTGCTTCAGAAATTCCCAACAAACTTCAGCTGGCCTATGTGGTCCTCTGCTTTCTCCCTAGTAGACGTCAGAATCAACTAGGTCTGTGGAGCCAGAGAAAAGTCCAGGCGGACCTGGTCCAACAGAACATGTTTTACATGGGGCCAAACTGTCCCTGGATGACAAGCTGGTCCACTTCTTCCTCTAGGCCAGAGACACATCTCTCCATGTCAGGGGTCTCATACTGATCTACAAAGGGGGTGCAGGTTTTTGTTAGAACCAAACGAACACACATCAGGCCTTTTGAGGACCAGCTTGACACCCTTGCACTATGGCGTAGCAGGAGCTGACAAAAAGTAGGAGTAAAGTAGACTATCAAATGAGGATAGAGTCACGTCTGTCTTCAACAACATTTTCAGTCTCACTGTGGCCCAAGCAGTTATTTGTATCTGCCTGAAATGTGCACCAGTAATTCCACTACCAAAACAGTACCTGACTACGGTTCCTTTGCCTCCAAACCTGTAAAGTGTGTTGAAAGACTGGAAGTCAGTCTATCAACCACACTTGACCCTCATCGCTTTGTAGGCTTGCTGAAGAGCTGCACTGAAGATGCCTGCACATTGTATTGAGCCGCGTGGAAAAACACCACCATTCCTCCTCCCACACACTAAACCCCAGTTCACTGAGCTTTGTGCTGAGCCCCTGTGCTGGGAAGTGCTGCCCAACACCCATGACTGCGTGAGTGAGTGTCTGTTGAGGATTCCCACACATTCAGACTCTTTAGAGTCCAGATCAGGTGATCTATCTTTGACAGACAATACGCTGGTTATCATTTACAATTCTCAGCAATGGCTATATTCTTCTTGAGAGCCTTCAAGATGCTCTACCTGGGCAGAAGCAGCTGAGTTCATGTTGTCTAAAAAGTTGATTTTGAGTTAATCCATTGTCTATTCAACTAAGAGTTTGGATTTGTCACTCGTAATTCAGAGAGTTAAGCATCAGTAAGCTAATAGCAGGATGGTTATTTAGGTGATATTTGTGTCCTCGGCTGCACAGCCACTTTAAGCATCAGCTTGCTGTTTCATGGTAATGGATTCAGAAACTATTGTGTCTTTTGGACTGAATTTATGATGAAGGCTTGTGTCTCCCTTTGTGACTAATTGTAAACTCCCCAGCTAATTTCACTCATTTAAAGTTTCCTTGTATTATCAGGAGCTGTGTGAAGTGCTTATATTGAATGCAGTCGCCATTCTTTGGTAATCAAATTCCTCCTGAGGAACAGGCTGATGGGTGAAATGGGGGCAGCGTGGTCTCCCAGCGCAGAGCTTAACTTCACCTCAACACACTCACCTGCTTCTTCTCTGCAACTGCATTCAAGAGCAATTTAGTCCAAATAATTGATACCTAACGCTCAGAATCTTGTTGCACTTGTTACAAAAAATGGTTTCTCTGCTTTGAAGATTCATGTGAAGCTAGAAAACTATGTTTTCATTAAAAGCAGAAAATAACAGCAAACTACATGCTCATTAAAAAGATGCTGTGCTCTTTAATGAGTCCTAGGTGTCTTGAAAAACAGAGTGTATGCAGCGCATTGTGCAGGTCTTATCTGATCCCAACTACACAACTATCAGGATGAATAGACTGGAAGTCAGAAGGTTGGAGCCCTGGCTTCACCATCATTTGAAAAAACATGAAATTGAAGTGTGTACATGTGAGTTTGTCAAGGTCTGTCCGTCCACTGCCTGTGTGCCTGGGCGTTTTGTATTTCTACTGGATCAACCTGTTTATATCCATCATGTTTTTGAGGGATACATTATTTATTTATCTGTTTTTTTTTTTTTTTACTTTTTAAATACAATTGAATTGAATGTGTCTTCTTCGTGCCTTTTCACACACTATGTCAACTCTCTGTTACTTTGCTGCTCTCTCCATCACTCTTAAGAGGCTCGGCATTAAAGCACTTGGTTGCCACTTTATTTAATGGGGACCTCTCTGGAGACGTCCCTGCCAGATTGCTTGATATGTGTCGGATTATGTGTGTGCAGTTTCTATGGGTGCTGGGGTTGAGAGAGTGTCACCCTCTCAGCCATATTATATTAATGAATCAGGAGCAGAGTCTTGGAGAGCAGAAAGATACCTGCAGGGTTTCTGGGATGAGAAATATTGTAGCGAACGCCCAGTGACCTGGCGATAAATAACCCAGGAGCTCAGCACTCAATAAGCAGGAATACAGAAGACTCAGCTGCATAACAATATTCCCAGCTGCTGACTTCATTTAATTGGCTGTCAAACACACTGTTGACTCCTTTCAACTGAACTCTCGCATGAAGCATTTAGTGTCAGCAGAAGCGCAAAAGGAAACCAACTAAGATCAAATTTACATGACGTGATTGTTCCAGTGAGAAACTTTTGATCTATAATTTTCCTCTTCGTGGAAACACGGTTGTCAGAATCAATGCATTGCTTTTAAATCCAGCACCAGCATTCAGCAAGTGCGCAGAAATTGCATCCATAATTCTGCATGGCATCTACAGTATGTAATGTGCTGCATGCACACTCCACACAGTTCAACCTTTTCTTTCCTATCGGTTTCATTGTTTTTGTTATAAATGGTCAACAGGTCTCTGACGTAATGCGATTGATGGTGAATGACGTTTTCACTGCTAATAAGCTTGAAAACTGTGTGTAAGGTAGTTTTACATGTTGAATGATATTGTATACTCAATGTCAGGGATTGCAAATCTACTGTATAAAATAAAATAAAATAAAATAAAATAAAATAAAATAAAATAAAATAAAAAAGAGTCAGCCACTCCAAGCTTCTTGAAATTTGCATTTTTTTTCCTGGAAATTCCTGGAGATTCAATGTTTGCATGATCAAGAGTAGGTTTTAGACTATATCTGGACTCTTTTAAATGATGCTATCATGAAGTTATCAACACCATCATGCACTTTTTCTCAGCTTCTTTGGTACATTATCATCCTTGTTTTGGTTAAGAACAGTATGTGCATGTCTTAAAATGCAAAAACAGCATTTACTGCTTATACTGTAAACATGAACCAAATGTACCAAAGCTATGAATTCATTTTATATGTTGTATATTATGTCAGTCGAGACCTTTTCGACTGACATAATATTCAAAGTTAAATTATGATTACATAATTTGTGATAGTCATTATATTAAAACGATGAACAGTGCATGAAAAATATATGCATTTCTTTCTTTCTTTCTTTTTCTTTCTTTCAGTCTTTCTTTCTTGCTTTCAAAAAAGAAAACCAATGAGATTGTGTAGACATGTTGGTGATGAACAACGCAACTGAAATGAGCATTGTAAAGCGATCAAACAAGTGTCCTTGTTTTGACTGCCGTAGAGTAATATTTTGACTCAACATGACATTGCAAATGTGCACACCATCTTCAAATGTCGGGAAAAAACACCCTTGATTCATATTGGCCCTTTTCCATGTAACTTAAAATATCTTCTTCACTACTTTGTGTCCATGCAGATTATTATCTTCTAACCTCTTGTGTTGTAACTGGTGCAAAAATACACGTGTCCCTCTTCCAGGATGGTGTCTTTTAATTTCCTTCTGACAATTGGCTAGGGCCGGTCCTGTCTCTGCGCGAGCACTGACCCTGAGAAGGATGGAGCATTGCTAAATACCTGAGACCCAAAAGAATAAAAATGGGAAATGATGGTCAGTCCCAATGTCACCATACATAATGATCTAAAATGCTGACACTCCCATCTGTGTTTGTGTGTTTTGCGCCTCATTATACTTGCATATGTATATGGGGCAATTTCTTTGTGGTCATATATGCATGGCATCAGTCTCCAGACACCATCAGGCTTTAATTGCATGTTCCTCTGCTGGTGTGTGTGTGTGCATGCGTGTGTCTTCCAGGTTTAATTGAATAGAAAGTAAAGATCGTGGTGTTCCCCAATGGAGCACGTTCTAACTGTGCCTCCTCCGCTGGTGAGCAGCCGTGGGGAAATTGGGCTTTGAGATCCGGAGTGAGAGAGCAAGAAAAAGGGCGAGATGAGTATAAATTTGACATTCCTCAGAGAGTTTGAATAGAAAGGCAGACAAAGAGAGAGCACGGCTAAATGTGGGCTCCCTGATGAAATAGTTTTGGAGAAAAAGAAAATGGGAGCGACAAAAAGAGTGAGAGAGACTTTATCTAAATGCGTGTCTCCCTGGAGAACAGACGCTGCGAACGAGGGAGCTGTCCTTGGTTCTGAATAAGCCTCTGGCATATAACCAAGTCAAGCAGCTAGCATTGAGCGCATCGCACTGGGCTGAGGGCGCCGACACTGTCACTGTCTCTCTGCTCATGTGTCCTGCTCCCCTTCCTGTCTTTAAAACCGCAACGCCGCAATTGTGTTTGTCAAAAAGCAGTGACAGCGGCAGTTAGTGCAGCAGACAGATTTATGCTGGTGGCAACGACTCTCTTCACAGGAACCCAAAGTGCTCTATCCGGTTCTATTTATGGTCCAGTGACGCAGTCATCAACAACTATTATTTGGTTTCAGGGATGTTGACCCTTCAATATAAATACATGTTCAAAGTCCAGGTCAAAGAATCTAAGGCAAGACAGTAGTGTGATCACTTTCAATTATATGGGAAAAAAAATATCCACAAAAGGAACCAGCCTCATTACTCTGACACTGTACAATGTAAATCAGGTGCATAGTGCAGTCAAATGCCCTTCGGAAGTAACTGGATTCTTTTTAAACCATTTAGACAGCCTTAAATGGCATTAAGATTCATTCAGTGAAAAAAAAAAAAAAAATGGAACAAAAGTGAAGGAGTAGCTGACCAGGAAATTCTGCGTGAGGCAAAACGTACTTCTATTGACAGTCTAATGAGTCATGCAAGGCACAAGGCTGCGTTTCCATGGGACATGAAAGCCGACAGTCGATATCTGTCCTCTTGTGAATGGGAATTATTATTTAAACAAATAAGATGTGTATCACATTTATATGTTTTGAGTAATTTCACTTAAACTATTAGACTATGTATTTAACTCATAAGAAACTGACAATATGCCGGCTCAGGAACTCGCATTCCATGAATACCATGACTCAAAATTTTAGCACATATTTTTGCCTAATCTCTACTCAAAATATTTCATCTCACTAGATTTAAGATATATCCACCTTATAAATGTTTTTTTCACCTGTTCTTTTTGCAGATTTCTTCTTATTTCACAGAAGTTTTTGCTTGAAATAAGTAAAAAAAAATGTGCCAATAAAACAAGTGAACAATGAGGTGAATTCACCTTAAATCAAGTGCAATGAGATAGTCTGACTAAAAATAAGACTAAAAAGACATGAGTTTTTTTTTAGTTTTTGCAGTGTACTGTATGTGTGTAGATCATAGAAGACTGAGGCAGATCATACAATACCGACAGCACTTGGTCAGAGCTTACCAGTTTGTCCAGTTTTTGGTCAAAAACGCACTGCAAATTATTTTTATATTATCTTAACAAGATAAAATAAATAAATAAACAAATACAGAGAAGTCACAACAGACAGATTTTTCAATATGCCAATTTTATTTGTGGTCAAGTGAAATTATCTTGCTGCATGTACCTATAATGTTTATTTTCCTGTTTTTAGATGTTAATTTTTTGCATTGCAGTTTCTACCAGATGTCTAAATGTACCAGTGGCACCTGCTTTAAAATATGGGTTTGTAAGGTTGCTATATTCTGTTTTTGTTTTTTGTAGTGGACTACTGCCAGTTATTATGACATTAGAAACTATTATAGTCTGGTGAAAGCTACGTGGCAGAAGCGTCAAAAAAAAAAAAATGTGTCCACAGAGCAATGAGGCCAAGGTCAAATGTCTGGTGGTGATGGAAAGAGAGTCAAGCAAAAGGCATTCTCCTTGCAAGATGCTGGACGAGCCGGGGCCCAGAGAATCTGGATATCTTAATATCCCCTGGTGAATGCCCAAGGATTTTGAGACACCAGCTAATGGTTGGATGACCACCGTCCGGGGATTTGGCAGGAATTTGATGATAGTTTGTCTCCTGAACAGAACCCTTAAGGCCACACCGATTTTCAACACTGACATGGAGCTGTTGGACACAGTAATGAAGCTGAGGGCTCACATACATGTTAGGGTGGGGTTAGGGTACCCATGAGGTGGCGCTCCTCTCGCTCGCTATGCTTAATTGTATCATCATCAGAAGTAAAAGTCAACAGGAAAATGATCAGATCACAGTCTTGGGTGTGAGAATGTGAAGCTTCCCAACCAAATGTTGTGGTATCCAGGTGCAGAGTGAAGTTCTAACTCCATGTGACTTGACAAAGCTCCATTCGAAACAAACTTGTGGAGGTAGTAGCACTGATGAGGCATCATCAACTTGAGGCTTAAAAGCCAGAGGTTCAGTAATGATTGTTTCGGAAAAGCAGTTTCTTGAATTGATTCAATACCTCCCTTTCATTTCTGCACTGACAAAAAAACAAAACAAACTTCAGAAGTCAGAGAGAAGGCCTCAAGATCGCAGTGGATCCACAGGGACAAAAGGTATGCCAATGCTGCTTGGACACGGAGTCGATCACTCCTGTTTGGGTAGTCTGGGTGAGCGGTCAATGAATTAAGTTTGCAATACATTTTGGACATGAGACTGGAGTCGACTTAAACCTTAAACCTAACCTGCACTATCTACTTTGTATCACAGGAGACAACGTATCCTAAAATACTCATGTCCAGGCAGGTGACACCCATTTAACTCTTCGAATGATTCTTCCATAAATATTACAGTGGAGAAACTTTGATCCGTCTTTATTTTGTTGAGACTAAAAATGCTACTACTACACTACTTTGGGAAAAAAATACTTTAGGTAATGACTGCAATAAATAAATGAACTGAAATCCATATTATACGATACATATTTTGATCGAAGGTCATGAAAGCAGTTGGGTCTGTGAATCAGTGATTATTAATAGATCTTCTTAACACTGCAGCCCACGTTAAAGTCCTTCCAGCAACCTGCATGTCGCTGCCATTTGGCAATGGGGAGCAATTCTGAACTGAGATCAAATGAGAAAAGGACCGTAAAATGACTAAACCCTTGCCAGGATATGCATGAGGAGAAATGCACTTTGGCTAATGTGGGTATGCTCGTATGATGCTTCTCCTCCAAGTGAACTCTGCTATAGTGAAATATAGTGTTGACTGGTGTGTCAGAAGCAGAAGAAACGGGGTGGGGGAGCGAGACAACTCGGGAAACAAGGCATGAATAATCTTGGATGGCAAGTGATCTAGCCTGTTTGTTTGGGCTGTGCTGCTTCGTATTCGCACATGGTTTCTTCTTTTATTTTGGTCTGATGCTTCCGTGGCATTGTTTTGGTGGGGCAAACTTCATGCCCAACTTCAACATGTCACTGGGTGCTATTAAATATAGAAAAGAGCTGTAAATAGAGAAAGCAGTTTTAAAGAAAGTCACACTCTGGATTCCCGGTACACACCACTCACACATGAATAATAGAGAATACAGGAAATTCTAAAATGTTTTAGGTTATCTTTTTGGCCAGCATTTGAACGGCAAGTTCGGCCGTACCGTTCAACAATGCTTTGAAACTACTATTCTATAGTGCTTTATAAGTATGTATTACAAGTTTGTACAGGTCATCCACATCTTTTTTTTTTTTTTTTCAAGAATGACCTCCGTCAGGTTTTGAGCATCTTTCACACCTAACATTTTTAGCCTTGCCAATCAATTTGCAATTACTGTATATTAACCTCTCCAGTCAACAGTCTTGCATTCCACTGACCACAGTGCATCTGCTCAATGTCCTAACACTCACCATCCAAGGCAGCCTCGCACGTCCACATTGTTCTCCTCCTCCAGTTGGCCCAGAATCTGTGCGTTTACAGCCAGCGACAGTGAACTGCCAGAGAGAGCTTTCAAGAAAATTAAAATGGACTGTTTCTATTATTCTGAATTCTCCATATGTTTTGTCAAAACGGCCATATGTCAAAGCTTGAAGTCTTAGACGCAGAACTCCTGCTACACAGGCCAAATGTCTTCCAACAAGAACAGTTAGCAGTCACTTTGATTGCATGAATACATTGTGGATCCTCTTTGTGTTTCACAGACATCACATGGTTGCTGTCAACGAATGACACAAGCAAGAGACCCACGGGTGGAAGTGGACACTGAGAGGCAGAATTAGAGATCACAAAAATACAATATATTGTTCAGAAGACATACAAAATAAAAGCACACCAGTTTGTTGAGATCAGTTGTAATATATAATATAGCGTTAACTCACCACGTTATACTCTCATGGTTCTTACATTCTCCTTCTCTTCCTCTTCCCCTTCTTCAAGCTCATGTTTCAACTCATCTGTTCTGCCAGCCTAGGTTTGCAGTAACGTAAGTTCTAGCTTCGTCTACACCAAAGCCATCCCCAGCATAGTTGTTGTGTTCCATTGCCTGAGAGCAGGAAGTAGTAATATGCTGATAAGGATACATGAAACAGTGTCCTAATTTTCAGAGGTGGCACTATAGGTTCAAAAATTTGAGAGACAGATACATAGATAAGTACATCATTGATCCCCTCCTATGGCAATCTGTGCTCTACAATCTTTGGACTTGAACAATTTTAATGTTCCGATTTACATCATTTTCAAACTGAGAGCAGCACCGACTGAGCTGTGAAAGTCAGGACAGTGTTTCCTGAAGCCTCATCACCACATCACTCGTTGAATGGGTCCCTCATATCCCAAGTTGTTTCATTGATTCATGGGTACTCTTGATCTGTATTGATCAGTGTAGGCCAATAAAAGTTAGAATGTTTGGAGATGATCAATGATGATATTTAATCCTTTGTGGACTACTCAGTAACTGAATCCCAATGTGTTTTCTGTGAACATTGGCAAATGAAAAAGGTGATCGTTTTAAAGTGGTAAATGTCGAGGGACATCAGAGGAGTTTGACATGTATTAAAAAAATTGGAGCCAACCAGGTGTGAGATACATTGAAATGACAAGACAGTGCCCACAGACACACCCAGGCACAAAGGCCAACAAAGGTCATCCCAGTAATCTTGTGTGGCTATCTGAACATAGGTCATGTGACCCTGCAAGGGACGCAGGTACTGTATGCATCAGCTTCAGCCTGACCACCGTGCGTTCTGGAAGCTCTGCCCCAAATGGCTGTGTGGGTGCAAGCTTTTGTTCCAACCCTGCAAGCACAAATGAATCAGGTGTCAGCTGAAACAAACTGCACCTGAGTGACAAACTGTAACTGACTGAAACCTTCAGACACCTGTTCGGTTGGACCAAAAACCTACACCCACATGGCCCCTTGGGATTCATTTTGACACCTGTGCTTTACTCACTCTCTCCAATTGATGTCCCAGACATGTACTTGTTGTGATCTGATTTTGTAAAACAAAGCTCACTTTGTTTCGAGTTAGCATTGGTCCTGTTCGAGATCCTGACACATCCTGCTATTACAGTTCCAACGCAGCTTTGTGTGATGGTGGTGGCTTGATGCTGACTGTCTCACAAATATTATTAAATACTGAAACAATCATTGAGTTGTGAGTCAGCAGGGAGCCAAAAATCTATGACGGACCAATGAGGCTTCATGAAACGGTCTCTTGATATTCAGAGGTCAGTAGGTGCCTCTCTTGATTTAAAAATGATGTGAGGTTTTGTTGAAGTTGCTTTTCAAATCCAAAGAGTTTGGGGAATTTTTTGACAATTTGAATGTGCCCACAGTAGAGTTGTCCTGTGCTCAAATTGTGGGTGTTTGGTATGTATTTAAATGTTCATCACGGTGCCATTATTAAAAAAAAAAAAAAAAATAACATCTTTATGTGGTGACTTACTTTCTTTTCAGTATCAGTTTTTGATGAATAAATTGTTGCAGAAGGGAAAATATTTCATTTTCCATATAAGCAGGGAATAAAACCAGCGACATCACTGGGATGTTATAAGAAAATCAGCTCTCTCTTAACACACTTTCACAGGTTTTATACACCATATTTTTAAACCTGTCTGCTGGATATATTTAGCAGTTGTGAGGCTGCGCTAAAGCTGTAATGAGCACTGTGCAGTGTCGGTGACCTGGTGGTGAGACGAGACATCATTTATACCCCAGGCAAGCAAGTCGCAGTCCACTCTGCTGCCAAGCATACTGCTCATTTAAGAGAGATAACTGTGCCTGGTTACGTCCACAGAAGCAGCGCTGCAGTTCATGTGTGGGCAGGCATGACTTGTGAGTTATTTTTGTCACGAATGCACTT
The DNA here is from genome assembly GCF_027744825.2 of Synchiropus splendidus. Classification (NCBI taxonomy): domain Eukaryota; kingdom Metazoa; phylum Chordata; class Actinopteri; order Syngnathiformes; family Callionymidae; genus Synchiropus; species Synchiropus splendidus. The sequence goes on from NC_071344.1 coordinate 20,476,147, forward strand.
AGTGTCTCCCCTATTGACACTGTATTGGTTGGTTTAATGAGAGATACATCATCGTAACACAGTAATTAGAAAGTCGAAAATGTGTTGTCTTTCTGCCACATTCTCACTTGAGATTTTGGAAGTTGAACTAGTGTCTGCACAAGATCACATAGCAAAACCAGGCAGCTAGTGTATCAAAAGGTGTGAATTCAAAGAGACAGCTTTTGAGTTGAGCCTCATTGAGTACATATGAATGCAACTTTGTCTTAGCCTGCAATTGCTGAACACTCTTTTACGAGTGGAGCAGTATCCGTGTGTTTGTAAACCCAAGGACACTGCCTGCTCAGCAAACACCCCCAACTAAATAAAACAAAGACAATCAGTTTTTAGAGTGTAGTATCAGGGTGAAACTCATTTCCCCAGTGTTGCCCTCCCTGTGCTTCAGGTTGACTCAGAGCCAAGAAGTCCACTGAGAGAAAATGAGTGACTAGCACTAGATCCTAATTTTGTCTATTTCTTGCACTTCTCCCAGTGTGTTGCTTGGAAAAGGATGGCCTTTTTGGTTGGATTTTTTCATCGATGCAATGTTTTCAAAATTTTCTTTCAATGCAATGCAATGGAAGTATCCCAGACTTGGAATAAGACATGAAAATCCAATCCAAATAACAGAAAAAAATGTATATATTGCGGATGAATGCAACTCCCGTTTGAATGAAAGAGCTTAAAGAACACTTACACTGTCGAGCTATGGTGTGGAGATATGGGAAAAGCCCCATCAAAAAAAAAAGGTCAAATATCAAACTGCTGTACCAATTGAAAACCAAAAAAAGAGCCACATGATTATATGGCAGACGTGCTGTTCTTGATGACCCACGCTGCCTGAGCCCAGAGGGGCTGTCTCATAATAGCTTCATCACATTAACGCAGTAAACACGGTTGGTCTCCTCAGCACAGAGCAATCTGATGGAGTGGACATGATGCATATTAGAGATTCGGCCCAAACAACGTCCCTTGACTTAGTTGTGGGTGAGACTAATAATGAGCCATGACAGCATGTGGCTGAGTGTGTCTGCCTGTGTGTAATTCATCACTGAGGTATAACGCTGGGTGACAGCACGACGCAGTTGAAGTTTCCCAGCGTTCACATCGTGGCGCTGCAACTTAAGCGAGGTTATTGGTCTCTAACCTTCTGCCTTGATACATGCAAGAACTAAGGCAGATCAGAAAACAGTGAATATGAATTTATTCATCAAATAATGTATTTATTTGTCACATAGCTCCTGTTTTCTTCTGTGCATATGACAGTGAATGCTTTGCATATTTTATACCAAGTATATTGCAATGTGCTGAGTAGTCAGAGTAACTAAATACTGCTACTACGACTGCTAATGATAATAATAAGAATAGCAAGAACAATGGTGATGATGACGTGGACCAGTGTCCACCACATTTTTTTGGCCTTTTTGAATAACATTGAGGAAGCAATATATACAAAAAGCTGCAGAAGAGAATGAGCACAGATCAGTGAGATACTGGGATGCAACAGCTCTGGCCTATGGCCCATTCTCAATAAAGCAGCTGTGTAGGTGTGAGTGTGTCATTTATTGGGATCCTCCACTTCCATCTTCCCAGCTGCAGAGTCGGACCCAACCCCATTTGGCTTACTTGTTAGTCTCCCATGAGTAGACAGTGGTTTCCACTGGTCCTAATTTACTAAATAAGTGGACCACAGTGAGTTGGGGTGTATAGAACTGAGGCAGCAGGAAAGGCTGGGCTACTGAATCATGTTGCAGGGCTCCAGTCGATGTTTTGATTTAACCATTAGTTGCTGGAAATGTGGAAGGTCAGCGCCGGTGGCTTCCCTGGGTTCCCTTGGGCCCACCAGCTGAGGGGTAGTTCTGGGTATGTGTTTTTAAAGAACAGTGCTTAATTATCCAAAGAACACGTGGCATCTAGCTTCAATGACCTCATGAAAAATTGTGAGGGTCATTCGAAGTCAACATCATATAGTACAATAACAATTTGTCTCAGACGCAGAATTAATTTTCTTTGACATTACACAATCCGGCAAACCTCTTCGAAAATGATTAACTTTTTTAAGACGGTATCCTGCTTGTCCCCATGAACACAATGCTCCAATGCTAAACTAATGCTATGCAAATCAAACAGTGCTTCGGCAGCAGATCGACACATTATGCATGCAAATTATGTGGTTCTTTACAAGATCAAAAAATATAGATATAAATAAAATAATATCAACTTAGAAATAGCAGTTTTATAAACTGTTTTTCTTGTTTTAAGGATGAATTAATTTTGTCTGGCGTTTGACTTTTCACTAACATCTTAAGTCAAGCATAACCGTGCCTTTTCTGTCTAAAATAGACATGAAATCTTAAAATGAGGTAAATAACTGTTACAGATATTCCAGTTCTCTGCCCCTTGTAGAGAAAAACTACATACAGATTTGAGTTGCTGGAGAAATAGCTCATATATTGTTGCAGGAATGTATTTTGAAACAGTACTCTCTATACAACCACAGCTGGATGGAAACGGGGTTTGGGATGCAATGTTTTCAGTTGCCATGGTGATGTCATATGTCTGTTATTTCCTGGCACTTAACGTTCATCCTTTGGACGGCATGTACTCATTCTTCTTCTACTTCTTAACGTCCTCATGTGTCGGGTATAAAAGTGGATGAGGAAACTGAGTTTTGCAACATGTGTTATGAGTGCTTTGTGAATACAGAGTGCTGCTTCGAATAAATCTCTGTTGAAAGACAAAAAGACAGATTCAATGAAAAAAAATAAAAAATTGAACACCCTCATCAAAATGTCTTCAGTCAAGTGTTTATATTGCTCTTATCTCATGCATGTTGACATACAGCCAAATAACAACCCATCAAACGTGAATTTGACATACCCAAAATGTATTATTTTTGTTTACACTTATGTTTGGACTTATTTTTAGTGCATCACTTATCTCTAGGACGTGAAAAGAAACATTTTCGTTAACCTCTTCTTGAAATCCGATATTTACAAAATATCTATTAGTCTGAAATTATATTTTTTTGTAATGTCAACTCAAATTCAAAAACATTCATTCAAAACCCACATTTTTATTCATATTTTACGGCCCCCTTGATACATCTCATGTCCAGAAATGAGACATGAGACCCTAACCATTCAGGTCAAACCATCATTTGAATTAAACTCTGAGTCATAGTCATAGTTACTGCAGTTCATTAAGATTTGAGCTTGTTGGATTCCTTTTGATTTGGATGATTCCACACTAGAAGTTTTAAATCGGGAATTCTGTCCAGTGAAATTATGTGGCTGCATGGACATATAATAAAGTTCATATTTACTCAGAATTTTGTCTTTCATGTCACACACACACACACACACACACACACACACACACACACACACACACACAGACACACACACACACACACACACAAACACACACACACACACACACACACACACACACACACACCTTTGTCTACCTATCTTAGTGAGGATCGACCATGACATAATGCTCTCCCCAGCCTCTCATCCTAAACCTGACCGAAAACAAATGGTTAAACTTAACCAGGACTCTGAACCAAACTTGTGCCCAGTTATAATAAACCACTTTTAGGAATGTTTTAACCCTCGAAACCTTGTGAGGACCGGCCAAATGACCTCATGAAGCAAAATGTCCTCACAAGAAGGTTAGGAAGAAAGACTTGGTACACACAGAAAGAAAGACTTGGTACTCAGATATGAGTGAACTATATTAATTCACTAAATTCTCAACTTAACGTAAGGTGCCAGGTTGATCTGATGAATTTTCACACATAACTCGCTTGAGTTCTGCTGCTCTCTCGAAAAATGTGTCAGAGATTGAATGCGTGTTTCCTTCTGTCCCAAGTTTTCATTTGGAATTTGGCACGATGACACAAGGTAGAAAGTATTAATGGTTTTGTTTGAAATGTCCATCACCATCGTCTTTTATTACATTGGTAGCAACTCAGACAGAAGTGGCACCAAAGGGCAGGAAAACATATTTTATCATTTAGCCATATTCAAGCATTTGGAGAACGCAGAAGCAAAAGCAGAATTTGAACTCGTTCAATAAAATAATGTGACACTTGAAAGTAAGGAGTGCAACATAAATATCACACGCGCACCATTTGGAGCACGATAAAAGAAAGAATAAAAGAGTCAATAAAAGCCCAGCCACTCAGAACTGGCATCATTCTGAAGGGTCAGGACCACAGTCTTTGGTGCTATTTCAACCTCTTGGTGGATATCTATATTGAATTAAATACAAGTAATGATTAGTCTTGTTTTCAAAAGAGTTATTCCCAGTATCAGGTATGTTTGTTTCATATTAACCCAGCATGTCAAGCTTGAGAATGGGAGGCAATGCTCCATCCTTACTGAGAGAATGTTTTGTTATTATTGATTGTTTATGAATTGTTACATCTGTGGATGCACTAGGACACGTTGTCAATGACGTGTTCTGAGTTCAATGTTATTTCAGCAACTTTTAAACTGACAGCACCGCTGTCCATGACTCCTTAACAATAGTGATAGGTAGATGAGATTTCATGAAAGTAATGGACGGTGGATGAAGTTTCATGAAACACTGTACTGATTTTCAGAGGCCACCAGGTGGCACTGTTTGCTCTAAAATGGTTGGACTTGAACAACAAATTCAATGAAACCTCATCATTTCTAAACCAAAAGCACCTTCAATTAGGACACTGTTTCATCAACCCTGCAATACTGTTTCATGATTCATCATCTACCTATCACTACTTCACGCCAAAGGTATTTCTGTGATTCAGTGTGTGCGCTCTCTGATAAAGGCCAGGTGGTTTGATTTTCCATTTTCATATGTCACTAGGGAGGGACGCTTTTCATTTGCTTGTCACCAGTACAGCTGCATGTGAAGCATGATGTATGTAAAGCATGGTGGTGCAGTCTGGTGGTGAAGACATCAGTAATAACCACAGCCTGCTCCTCAAAACATTGACATTATGTCTTGGTCCACATTTACCCTCGTCGAGACTCTCCACATGCCAGTTATGTCCAGAAAGAGGAATCATCCTCTCTTCCTTACAATGACGAGGAGAAGCGTTGCAAAATTGATCGCAACAAAATCAATGAATCCGTGACTCATTTCTTCAAAGCCCTTCACCACGTTATGAATAGAACATTTTATACGCATAAAATGTAGGTCTCCAGGCTACTTGGCAATGTCGCCATCACCCATCATTCAAATACGCCTGATTTACATCTCATTTCACCTTTCACTCTGTTTGCCTTTCAATGTATTCACATTCAAAATTTGATCCAACAACATGGGTTTTGTGCTGTCTCCTATTTCTGATGCCGTAATTATTATAAAATTATTCCGCTCAAGCTCAAAAGGGAATGAAGGATCAAAGTCTCAACGATGATGCACATGAAGTCAAAAATAAAATGGATTACCATTGGGTGACTGAGAGCCACAAGTGGTTTTTCGTGACAAAGAAACAGGTCTTAAGAGACGACAACAGCTTTAGGAAGCTTTCATCTATAACCCAATTTACATATGTTTCTCCAAAATAGATTTTTTTCTCATTGGAAAGGCAACATATATTTATAAAAGGGCCTTTTCACCCTCTTATAAATCCAGTCAGAAAAAAAGTGGTGAACAGAAATTGAAATCCTGCAGGTCAGTTTATTTCAAATTCTTTAAGACCAGGGACCAAACCTTTTTTCTTTTTTTTCCCTTCATAAAAGTCAAGGGGTAAGTTGCAAAATTGACTAACCGTATGTTCTTAATAAGGTTAAATCAGAAACTGCACATATATAAATATAAAACACATTTTTAATGGGCAGAGTAGAAGTTTTGCAACCTCAATGAATATCTAGCAGGTCAGTCAACTCCTATTGCTACACATATCGATCGTTGCCTGCCTCTTTCGTCAGCCTTCCTCTGTGTTCTTCTCCTGAAACTGATATTTCCAGCAGAACAAGTTGTTTTGTCTCCGAAACAAGCATTATATCTGGCCGAGGGAATGCCTGCTGCTGTCCATTGGCCAGTTAGTTTGTGTCTGAGGAGAGACGACCTGCCATCCTGTGTTCCTCAAAGCCTGATCAGACCATTTCTTGGGGATTTCCTTTCTCAAAGTGCCGGAGAGTTTCCTCTGTGATAGTATGTGGAACCATATTTTGTGACGATGCTGTTTTCCCTCAACTTTTGTCTTTGCTGTGACTCAGACAGGTTAATTGACTGTGAGCATACTTTGTTATTTTGAAGCATGACGGCTATTTAATTCTACCCTTTAATTCTTCTAATGTCTGTCTTTTATTTTTACTTTATCTATAAATTGCCATTTGTAATAAGTCCTGTGAAAATGTAGTTAAGGTTGGCTGCAAGCATGTCATCATACTATAGGGCTACAGTCCTGGCAGATAAGCAGCTTGGAGGCACCTGTGTTTCTCCAGTTTTGCAAAGTTTTACAGTTTGCTTGTCAATTCTTTCTGCACACCCAAGTCGAGAGTTGCTTGTCCACCTCCACTGGTGTTTACTGGACAAGGCTGAGCCTGAGGGAGCAATGTAGGTGTCAGTGGAACGTGGCACAGGTGCTCTTGCACAAAGACATCCGAGATGCTCAGCGGGTCTCCCTAGACTTGTGGTGTCCCAGCCCAACTTCAACTTGCTTTACGACTCAATTTTACTGTTACTGTTCTTCATATATTAGAAGTTTAACACTACTTTAGACAGGATGAAAGTGTGCCACAGGGGCTAAATTGCATGCAAAACTACAAAATATGTTCTTTTCTATCAAGAATTACCATTTGAATTCTAAATATTGCTTTTTCTTTCTTTGTTTTTTAAGTTTAAATATATCCCCAATTGGCGTTCTTGGGAGAGACTCTGAGTCGAGTCGCTACTTCTCTCTGTTGAGAAGAGTCTGTTGAGGAGGTTTGGGCAGCTGGACACCTTCCTTTGGAACTGTTTCAAGCACGACCAGCTAGGAAGAAACCGAGTAGTCGACCCAGGACCAGGTGGAGAGATTATATCTTTCCACTAGGCAGGGAGCGTCTTGGGATCCCTCAGTCAGAGCTGGTGGATGTTGCCCCGGGAGAAGCGTGCGACCTTTTGAAACTACTGTCCCTGAGACCTGGCAATGGATGAGGATTGTGATGGATGTGTTATTATTAATAGTTATTTTTCAGACTAATGGAAAGTTCCAGGTGAAGGCTGCCTCGATGTTCTCGGTTGAAACATTCCTCCTTGTTTTCAGAACTCTGAGTGCAGACTGAGTTTCTCACAGATGCTCACGGTTGTTGCTACATTCTTGGTTGTTAACTTCAATGATGTTGTCTAACCCTCCTGTCCAGTGGAATTAAAATGTATGTAATACATCTTCCAATATATATTATTTATTCTGCGAATACAGCTGGAATTTTTCGTATTGTGATGGATGATAAACTTGTGTAAATGGTGCAGCTAAATCCAGAAGCTGGCCTCCAATGTGCAAAGGTTTTGCACCAACTCCAGCAAATCCTCCTGTGCACGCGTCCAATTCATCATAAAAACAACGGTGCCCACCTCAATCTTTTCCTCCAAGTTTCACTCACTCATCTATGCTGTGTCAGCGAACACCCCTCATTGTCGGCATGGTGCAGTTCAATGAGTGAATGCGCTATTGGATGGCAAAGTCAGATATGCAGCATGTGCAGACAGTCTACCACGTCACATCTTCCGTCAGACAGTCAGGGAAGCAATTGACGGGCACTATGATCAGTGTGGATCATGAGTCACTGACCAACGGACCGGAGTGGGCTTCAGAGCGAGGCGGAGTGCCGCCCTGTTGCAAATGAGCGGTCTGCAGCCATTCCAAGTTCCAAGTCATGGAGATTCAACAGACAGGACTAAGCACCAGCTTGAAGCAACAATTACCTGAGGAACAGTGAAGAGGATCAGAAGAAGAGCAGTAAAGTGCATTGAATGCACCAGGTAACAAAAGAAAACAAGGATATAATCACTATGAGGCACTGGTGACCTGGCGCATGTGCAGTGTGTTTCACTTTAGTTTGAAGACATTTTGTAAACGGCGGAGAGATTGAGCTGCATGAAAATGGGGAATGAATGTTACAGTTAAGTCACTGATTTTTAAAGTTCAGTTTTGTTTTTTTTGTGTGTTTTTCCTTCTTTGGTGGCTTGAGAGAAAAGTCAATGTGAGTAAAATTGAACATGAATTACAATGTTTATCATATCAAAACATGAATTTGAACCATTATTATTGCTTCATTTTCAAATTAACTTCTTCTTCTATTTTTTTTTTAAGATCATGACAATACTGAGACAGTGACATTTTTTTTGCCCATGATTATTCTGAAGAGAAATTCTGATTCTGTAACAGCACTAACTGAGAATCTTCAAATGAAATGTCATGGGGTAATTTAATATTTGTTCCTGTTTTTTTTTTTTTTTTTTTTTTGGTCTTGCAGTAGTTATCATCGGCCAGAATTACTACATCAGAGTGTCTTCATTTGTTATCATCATCAACCTCTTGGTTATCATTTTCCATGAATAGTTTTATAGTATTTTGTGGGATTGAAACAAACCTCTTCTATGTCTTCTTAGCTATGCCTTCATATTACACCTACAATGTCATCTTACAAGGACACACTGGTGCGAGAGGGAACCTTGACTCAAGTGTCCAAGGAGCACTGTCGAGCAAAGACCCCTGACTGTGTATTTGCACATGTTTTGATGTTGACTATCGAATGTCCTCAGTTTCCATCTCTCCGACTGGTTTAGTGTAGTGTTGCTGCAGTGCCTCTTTATCTCTTTCCACCATCTCACCCTTCAATCCTTGCCTTGACTTCAGATGAGTTTATGGCCTCCCCTGGAGACAAATGTCCCTTTTCCTTTTTACCCCATTAAACTCAGAAAGTCCCAAAACTTCAGTGGTGAAATTCAATTTTCTCTGGAGTCTGGAGGACGGGGCATGTATGTCATCCAAATGCCCCCAGAAGACAGTATCACATGAAGTTCTGGGGTTATGATAATGAACTTATAGAGTGATTGAGTTTCCAGTAAATTAATTAGGCCCCTTGAGAGGCCTGGGCTGAGGAGACACATTGGATTGTGGGTTCAGTGAGAAGCAGACGGGTGGGTTGGAGGCAAAGGGTGAGAATCGGGTCATTCAGGAATAAAGGAGGAAAAAAAAGTCAGAGGGTAAACCTGCGTTCAATGCTCCGTGCAACTGCAACAACTCTCTGAACTGTTGAAATGTTGCACTCTCAAACGTCAGTCAGGCACTATATACGGATAGAAAGCTATATCGAGAAGGAAAATAACCGAATGTCTTTGTGACATCCTTGGCTTCTATTATAATTATAATAAATTATATTAATTATTCAAATGTTCTTTTTTAACTACAATATCTAAAAATCAATACTGGCCTCCGGTAGACTGGATGTTGGCAGCAAATCATGTTGAATTTTCCCACTGTGGGACTAATAAAGGCCATGTATTAAAAAAGACTTGACCGGGACGTCCAAGAGACATGACTTCATTTCTGTCAAATATTATCTCAGTGTTTCGGCCCATCATTTGTTGAAGTGTTCAATGACTTCAGACTGACTATTTTATTTATTTATTTTTATTTATTTATTTTTTTTATTTCAGTAAAATCACCGGAGCACTTCATCTGGCTGACCTCCGTTCCTTTTCATTTTGCATAAACATCAACAAATTCATTGAAAATAGACACTCATCAGTCAGTAAAATAAGTTTAACTGAGGATTAAAACCTGAACACTGCTTCAGAGAAATGTGTTGGTGAAACTCCAATGGTCTTTTAGAACTTTTAAAGAGTAATTTTCAACACAATTCTAAAGGTGTAAATATACAATTGATATTTAATCAACATTAACTGTTACTTTCATATGATTGCTATCCGTATACATAGAGCCTGACAAACAAATTGCAATGAAGGAAAAAGAGACAAAAATAAATAAATAAATAAAATAAAAACTGCAGACGGATTTGCCAAGAAATGTGAAATATCATAATTATAAAATACCATGCCATCACTTCCTTCTCTTTCCAGTTGACAGAAATATGTAGAATGTGACCCAGGAGACACAAGAAACTACACAGAAGTAAAATTGAAAGTGATGCAGAAAGGCCGGGGTGGTTTCAGTTCAAAGAGCGGTCTCTTCAGAGGGGGACAGAGTAGCTTATGGTCTCTGTGTAAATGTCAAGCTCCCTTCTTTTTAGTGCCCCGTGAATCACTAAGATGGGTGTTCAGAGCTTTGGGATTGCTGACTCAATCACTTTTTGAGATAGTTTGCCAGTAGCAATGACACCAAATAGTTAGAGCCAAAAGGTGATGCAGTAGAAAAGCAATTCAGCGACTGAGGTTCTTCAAAGTCTGTTTTAAAGGAAAACAATTTCTTCATTTTCATGTGACACGAAAACATTTGCACCTGCCGGTGAGTCGCATCGGCCAAATGTAGCCTCTCCATGTTGTTATTCACCATGACACACGTTGAGCTTCAAAGCTGTGTTTATTTTTTTCCTGGTTTCTCTAAGGCACAGTGGAAACGTGACACATTGCTGCAACATGACTTGGAAATGAACTTTCATTCCATTAATCACCCACGGTGTGATGAAATGAAAATGAATTTGAAATAACTTTAAAACATTGCTCTTGAATACACTGACACTTTATATAGTCAGCTGTAATGATGATGAAAATTCACTATTACTGCTCACATGGACACAGGACACAGAACACTGTCCTGATTTGCAGAGTTCAGCATGTGCCATTCTTGGTTTTTTGACTTGACAAAAATGTATTTGTTCAATGTAATAAAAGTTTTTTTTTTTTTTTTTTTACCTTGGATCTGGTTATAAACATAAAAAGTAACACGACTGGACAAATTTTCCTCTTTTTTTTGCATATAGTAGTTCAAGATTAGTTGCAGATCCTGTGCAATTATTACACAAAGGTACAACCTCAGTCACCGTAACTGAGTTTATTGCTGAAAGTGATGGCAGCGTATCTTTGGTCTTCTTCTTCAGTGTCCTGTAGATAATGATAGCTGAGTAGTGATGGATCGTTCTTTGAACGATTCGTTCATTTGAACGACACTTCAAAATGATCTGAGAACTACGAGTCATCTCACGGAGTGATGGTTGGTTTCCTCGTGTCACAGTGCTAAACAGAAAAAGCGTGTCATTTGGTCAAAATTGTTTAACAGCATGCCATGTTTGACACATTGTTTTATTTCTAAAATGTTGGTAAAGTCAATGAAATTGGCGTTTGACTCCAACTGCAATTACAAAAAAAGATTTGTTCTTTTTACTGAACTAGAGTTGATGAACTGAGTCACTAGAATGAACTGTTTTGCCCATCACTAAAGTTGAGTTCAATCACATCACTCACAGTAGAAATAATAATCTGTATAGGTCAGCAGTAGTGTTAACCTAAAGCAAGTTATGTCACTTTGAAAATCTGCATATAAACAACCGCAGCGAGGTTGTGTAGTCCGACTAAGATACATTTGAATTTCTTGCACTAAAGCTGTTTACATGCATGGAAGTCAGAACTTAGCCAGACAAACAAAATAAATGACAAAATCCTGAAACAGTACTTTGTCCAACCAAGAAAAAAACATACAATTTTTGATGGGAAGTTTAAGGTTTGATGGGAAAATGTACTGTTTCCATCAGTTGTTATCTCCTGGCTTCATCTGAAGATACAGCATCTCTTATCCAGAAAGTCTTTCGGATTCTGCCTCACTCCCTTTTTATGGTGTTGGTTTTTGACACCAGGCCAAGGTCATGTTGTCTTTCTTGTATTAAGATGTTGAATACTTCATTACCTTTATTCCCGTAGACAAAGATGATGGCATGACTCATATACTTCCTGTTGATTCATAGAGCAGTGGCTCAGCATTGATCGTAATCCAATTAGGAAATAGTGTTTAGGAAAGATTTTTTTAAAAGTGCTGTCAAAGAAGCCTTCAGTCGACCATGTGTGCATGAGGGACTTTGTGATCTGATGATTGATTCACAATCATGATTGAATGATCAATGAATCTTTTGTTCTACATCATTTGACACAGTGTATTTGGCGATAACTTCAGTTTTCCTCGATCCATGTCATTGATGAGACGGAAATACAGAGCAAATAACATGGACTAACATGCACGAACACCACCATGGCTGGAAACAGAATCACTCATGCCTTGCTTCGTGGCTGCCCAATAAATATTTCACTGGCAAAGTATGGGTGACGTGAAGAAATGGAGGAGTCACCTGTTTTCGTCTGCTGAATGATTCACCAGATGTCTTGTTCCTTTTCCCTCTTTATCTCCCCCAAACTCAAGAGTCATTTCCCTTCTCCCAGGAGGTCACTGGACTGTACAGGGAAAAGCACAGGATAAATGGATGTGACGGTATTTAGCACTTGGCATGCACCATCTGTATTATGAGAAGATTTCAGCAAATTGAAGAACAGGAAGAGGTGGCTGGCAGGTGGGTAATGGTTGGGTTCAGCTCTCTCATTCTGTTTCTCTCTCTCTCTCTCCCGAGTGCAGCGGGGAGTGAGGTGTGTGAGAGGAGTGGATTTCACTGAATTCGCTGACATTTATTATCAATTTATAAAAAGATGACGTTATTTGTAGCAAAACAGGGAGCAGAGCTGAATATCCAATTCCATCCTTCAAGTAGGTGATTAAGATTTTGTAATATTTGCCACTTTAGAGCTGATGACACGTTTTGCTTGAGAACTAGAGAGAGTCACAGTTAATCCGAGTCTGAAACAAGGCGATCCAGGCGCGCCTGGTCCTGCTCCCCCCACACAGCGCATCCACAACAGCAAAGACAGCTGCTTCGAATGAGTAAGAGCATGAGGTGAGTAATGAAAACACACCAGGTGTTGTGTGAATGTTGTAAATGTATCGGGAGCAGCGAGTGTGTGTGTGTGTGTGTGTGGGATGATGGGATTAATGAACGATGAAGACAATAATGCAGGAGGAACGCAGATAAGACTCATGAAACAGTGAACAGATTTTCAGCGCTCAGTAGGTGGTAGGCCTGTTTTAAATAGGATGTGAGGTTTCATGAAAATGGTCATTCAAATGCCAACATTATAGACCATGCCACCCAGTGGTGTCAGAACACGGGAGACTGCTGGAAGCTCATCTTCAGGTAAGAGGACAAGGAACACTGGAGCAGAAATATTAACATGGATGAAAGAGAACGTCAACTCAACAAATGCAAGGGGTAATAAAGATTTCATGAAACCAAAAAAGGCAACATAAAACACAAGAAAAGGCAAAAAGCAGCTTACCAGGAACCTCCAGCAAAGTAGGTTTAAAAAAGGTTAGGAGCCAATGAGGCGAGTATAGCCTTATGGACCAATGTATGTTTCGATAAACGGCAGATAAACTACAATGGAATGGTAAAATTGGCTGCTGAGAGGCAGAGGGTTGGTTTTGAATAACTCTGTTTCATTGCAATTGTGGCACAACTCACCTGCTGGCAAACATGCATAGCTGTACTGCGCTGTACTTCAACTGCATCAATAGCATCCATCTACATGGTGAACTAAGCAACACACCCTCAGCTGTGTGGTCCCAGACTTTAGTACTTTCAAAAATTAACCGAGCACACAGAGGAGATTTTTAGTGAGATGACTTTGTCCAGCAAAATAAAAATGATTGTTGCAGGTTATACAGTTTTCAGGCAGCTCTATGAAAACTTCTGACTTTCAAGGAAGCAATGAAAGAAGTCAAGAAATAAATAAGTAAATAAATAAATACCCCTCATTGTCATTTCATACCATTGTTGTTGCAACACTTGATGGAAATTCTGCACCTATTAAGAACAACATCTTTGATGTTTGTTGTGTATCTTTCATGTATTTCATATGTGTCAATGTCTTTGTTGTCAATGGCTGCTGTGACATGTTGACTTTCCACACTGTGGGACTTATAAAGTAATTAAATGTATTGATGACACACGACGTGTAGAAGGGCGGAAGGTGTGGAAATACCGAAGTGACTGGACAAAATTGTGACTGCCTTGCAGATCTTGCGGGGATTCGTTAAATTACATTAACAGTTGCGATCGCCGCATCACTATTTCCAGAGCGATTGGCCAGTGCACACCTGCTGCAGCCTGAACACAAAGGAAGCAACAATGGTAGGAAACATAAGTACAATATCAAAATACAACAGAAAGACATCATTTAATCACATTGCTGGAATACATTTTTATGTTCGAAGATTTTCAGATCAGCAATGCAAATAAAACTGGAAATGAAAGAAGTCAAAGACAGTCGCTGAGGAGAGTCACTTCAGCACCTGAAGTAGAGCACCTTCACTGGCCATATGTTCTTGCTTGCACTTACTTGACTTCGTCTTTTAGACACTACTGGCAGGATCATCCATGTAGCCACTGCTGAGGAATTTCATGACTTCAATAGAATCTTTGCAAAGAGAGTGATAATACAAGTTCACAGTATGAAGTTAACACTCTCACTGAGGCATTCTGGGCGAGCATCCACTTTAATCACTGGACCGGAGGGGAACACAATAACATTGAAGATAGCAAGTAAGAATGTGGCAACAACCTTGAGCATCGGTGAGAAGCTCAGTCTGCACTCAGAGTTCTGAAAACAAGGAGGAATACAGAAGAAATAAAAACAATGCGGCAGTCTTCAACAGTAACTATCCATTAGTCTGAACAGTAACATTAATTTTGTCCACCACACCCCTGTTATTTTCTTGAAACTCTTACCAATGTTTCATTTGCTATACTGTGAGGAGAGCGACTGAATGACGAGAGAGGACCTCTGAGCTGCTTTTAACTCATACACGACTTACTAGTTCAGAAATGTGGAATACGATGAAATGTTTGATCATGAAAACTCATGCACCATTGCTTGAATTTTGAGGGCTTCAAAAGGAAAGGTGACTCAAAAGTATTTTGTAAAACAGAAATCATTCAGTGTTCCTCGCCTTAGTATGTTTTTCTTAAAAAGTTTCATTTTTTTTTTCCACTTTTCCTCCGTTTCTATCTCAGTCCTGCTTACTCTCTTGAGTTGAAAGGCATCACCTCTCAAGGATGTCCTGGATTCAGAGCGCTGCTATTACCATGGGGACTGCTACCAAGGAGATGACGGGCATGCAAGACAGAGCGGCAGGGATATGAGGTAGCTGAAAGGTGACTCTCAATAAACAGCCGAATGGTGCAAGTTGTGACCATCAATAAGGTTGACCTATTTATTGGCAGGTGAGCAGCATGGGGGAGATGAAAGGGAATAATCGGGTGAGCGATGAGGGGACCTTGATAGACAGAGGTATTGTTCCTCAGTAATAATTGACAGGGTAATTGAGCAACAGATTGCCAGGCAGGTAATGAAACCTAATCTAGATTTCAATGACTCAACGGGACAAGATGACTGGCAAGTGGCTGTGAGACATGGAGGAGGTGATGGGGGTGGATGAGAGAAACTACAGAAGTGAGTAGGAGGAGGGTTTGGGAGGGAGGCAGAAAGCATCCTGTGAGGTGAATTTGATGAAACGGCAACACGACGCTACACAATCAGGACAAAAAACAAGAAAAGCAAAAGACTAGAAACGTGTTTGATAGCACACAATATAGGTGTGTGGCTTGCATGGATCACAGCTTTGAATTAAAAATCAAATTAGCCTGTGGATTCTTTCATCCCCTGCTTTCACTGTGACTCTATTTCAGTCTAATACGATGGGGATGATGTCAGGTTTCCCGGAGTTCCGTCAACATATTTTTATTTTGTTATTTTCTTGTTCTTGTTGGAACAACCTCATTCTTAACACGAGTGGTTAATTATTATTTATTTACTTTCTAACTCAGCAGAGGGTGCAATAAAATGTGTGGGTTGATGTGTGAATGCAGAATTGCTTACCGTCTGTACGAAGGTTGGGGTTCAGTTTTAAATTAGCCATCTAAGGCATGTATTTGGAATTATGCATCACACATAGTTGTACCAAATCTGATGGAACAGAAGGTCAAACATCAAATTGTCCCTTTTTGTACCTGGCCAAGTAAATGCTTTTAAAATATTCTGCTCAGACATTTTATAAACATTTATTCTATACAGGATGTTTAATATTGAGCAGTACGGATCCAAAGCAAACGTAAAACGCCAGGTTACCAACAGCAACAAAACAGCATAGATTGATATTTAGTTTTCAAACATTTAAAATAGTAAATATTTTAGAAGTTGACACAAGGCCAAGCACCAGGTTCTAATATAAGGGAACACCTCCAAGGAACATGGCTATTATTTTGGCTCAATGTCATTGACTCATGAGCTCTCATCAATATATATAGATGTCACTTGGTATATATAGCATCTTATCTGGCTCTGTGCATTACTCGGAGTGGCCTCAAGTGGGCGCAGTGACTGAACTGTATTATCATTACGGGTGCTACATTTGGTTATACCATGTGCTTCAATTGAAAGCAGAATGTGTACGCAAATGTTCCCTCACACTAGTCACTACTTGGCACATTAGGAGTGAGACTGTCGGTCGTGATAAGGGATGGGAATGGGAATGGATGGGAATCAATGAGGGGAAAAATGGGAAGAGAAATAGGTCAATTAACATCAATCGATTTGGGGATCGTTTAAGATTAGAGCAATTCCATTTATAGTACGACTCAGTGAAACTGCTTCATTACGATTGTCAGTTTTTAAATAGTTAAATCAGGATCAAAGAGGATCGTGATTTAACTAAACACGGAACAGTCTTTCATCATTATACTATGATGTCTAAGGGGTTCGGTCGTACTAAAGTCGCATCGTCTGTGCAAATAAAACAAAGCCTTATGAATGTTTTAGCATCTGTCGCTGCTCAAATTCCTCCTTCCTGTGAATGTGCAGCAATGGCAGCGAGCAGAGTCGGACTTCGCAGTCGGGAATCGACAAGAGGAAGCCGAATTAACATTTCTTAACGATTCAATAGAGAATCTGACAATTTGGAACCAGTTCTGAATAGCAACTGGTTTTCGATGCTGATCCCTAGTACTGACGGGGTTATCTTAAAACAGTGTCCTCATTTTCTGAGCCCCCGAGGCTCTCACTGCACAAAACTCTGGACTTTTTCATGAAACCTATCATATTTTTCAATCAAGAACGCCACCTACTGAGATCTGAAAATCTGGACTCTCTTTCATGAAGCCTCATCAACGCAACTGAGGTGAGAGTCTCAAGCACACCTCTACTTAATGGGGTGAAGCAATCTTGTGTGAAAATGAAGGTCTATCGTTGGCTAATGGAAAAGAAGACTAAGAAAGACTGAGAAAGATCTATAAGCCATGTTAATCTTTGGCCGTGCATCAGAAAGTTATGAATGATGATCATTTGCAAAGGAAACATGAATTCAGCCCTGTACAAGTGTCCTACTGTTCTGGCAATGTTCCACAATTCCAAGAACTGTTTTGTTTTGTTTTTTCTTCAGCACACCTCCAAAGACGACGTGATCCGGAGCCTGTCACAGCCCACCCAGCCTCTGGAGCTGAACCCAGTTGAAAACCAACCGAATGTGATCGAGAGGAATATGGATGGTGAGAGTTAACAAGTCATCAGTAGTTGTGCTCTGACTGTATCTAACTATCCTCACTGAAGTTTTATTACAGGACTCTGGAAATCATAATGGACTTCATTAAGAACACCTTGACAATTTGACTGGAGAAAGAAAAGACATAAACAAAGGGGGGCAGAAAGCTAGTTTTGAGTGTGAGACCAACTATCGTCTCTATGATGGTTCCACTCCATCTGTGGAAAGCTATGGAGCAATGACACACGTTAAGCTCCCTTAAATTGATTTCTGTTATTACTGTGTGCTCAAAGCAATAAGGCATTTTATGAGCAACAGCCTTCAGTTCTCTTTGGCGCTTCTCTTTTTCTTTGAGAAAACACACAGGCCTCACTTTATTGGGAGTCACTCGTGGCCAGGCTTATCAATGTTCTACTCCCTGTTATTAATTTTAGCTAATTCAAATACTTTTTGAAATTCTTTTTATGAAAACATGAAATGGACATTGTTAAAAATATAAGGATAAGATTACATTTTCTTTTTCTTTTGAAGATTTACTAATTTGCAATAAGGCCAATAAGTTATGTGAATGTATGATGTGAATGGCATGTAGAATTCATAATACATTAGTGGTCCTCAATATGACGTCACCTTCTTCAACCAAAAAGGATAGACTAGGTTTTCAACATAAAAAAGCCACATTTGCTACATTAGTGAATGACCAGCATTAAAAATAACTATCATAACTACCATAAATAAAAATGTGTACAGAGGAGAATTGGAAAATGTGGAATCATATGATGTACCTGGGTGTATTGAGGATGCAGGATGTCAATGAGAGAACCACAGGTTGTACAGCACTGAGCCAACAAGAACAAATTCTAAAGTCTCTAGTGCATGTGATGATGAGCTGTTTTCTTTGTTTAGAAATCTAATCTTTTTCACAATCATGGAGTTTGGAGACATCAGATGTCATAGTGTGCCGTTCTTTGGGCTGGTGTGACTGCACTATGTCCTGGGGCGACCTATATTCATGCTGCGATGACAGATGGCCCCTTGTGACAAAAGAGACAAGGGCAGACAACGGTTTTAGAGGCCTTGAAATTATTCACTTTGCTCTTCTGTGGAATATTTACCTTTAGATGGTTTTATATGGACAAGGAAGCATCAAACTGACTTTTTCCACTACAGAATAATATGATCCGATTAAAGCACGCTAGCATGATTTTTTATTTTATTTTCTTGAAACAAATAAAATGTGTACGGACAAGGTATTGCTGGTTATGAAATGGCAGGGCTTTTATGTGAAACATTTTGTGTTGTGCTTGCTCTTATATTTGATGGTCAAACAATGTCTTGTTTGAAAATGTGGCAGCATTTTTTTAAATTATCTTTATTATATTGTTTTTACTTTTTTATTTTATTTTATTTTATTTTTTACATATGTGGAGAACTGATCTAAATATCTAACAGTTAAAACCTGTTGGAAACCTCCGTCACCTTTGAATTGGAGGGCCTGCTCCCCTGGTGGTGATCCAGCTTGACTCATAAATCCTCCTGTCGGTCTAAAACGGGGAATTGAGAACAGAGTTCATTCCCCTCACTGGCTCCTAAGTAGCCCATGAGCTCCACTGATCTGTGTCATCATATCCCAGAGTTAGAATGTGTTCTGTAATAAAATAGAACAGCGGGAAGGGATACACTTAAGACCTTGAAACTGAACTGGGAAATGAAGGAGCCTCCCAAATGGCCTGGATTTATTTCAGAATTTCATTACCTCAATGAGTTACACCCAGAGGTCACATACAATTCCATAACTGAAATCAGATCCAGTAACTGGCAATGGTCGGAACACCATTTCTTGATCTAACTATAGTTGTGGAGTCTTAAATGTAATTGGCTTTTGTTTTAAATGGATAGTTGATTTGAAGCGTTATATTGTGTTATGACACTGCCATTGCCCGAGTCAATGTATTTGCACTTGTAATTGCTTTTATCAACCAACAAAGCAAGAAAAATATTGTGAAGCCGTAGTGTTTTCTCATCAGATGAATTACTACTATTTATTACTGTTAATTTATTAATAGAAACGACCAAAATCACATCAATGGTACGACCTTTTGAAGAAAGTTAAAGAAATGGTGAGTGTTTCACTGGTTGGCTGAGAGTCTCTTCTTATTCTTATTGTAGCTTTGGTCAAGCAACGGGTGAAAGCCATCAAAGGCATGAGTGCATCTGGCCAAGTGTAGCCCTGCATCTCATCAATGGAGAGGGCCAAGGTCACATTGTGCTTGGTTGATGTGACCTTCAGAAATTCAGGAGACAAAATAGCCATGATTGCGGCAGTGCAAATCAATGTCACAAAGTGGCACGTCTTAGCATCACTGGCCCAAAGAGGACGGCTGTACACAATTACACAATTTATTGTGTTCGATATCACACGGAAACCTATTGTCTTACATTAGAAAAATGTACATGTTTTTGTTCATACAGCACGCAAGCACTTGTCATGTAGAAAATGTGCCTTTACTTTTTCAGAAGGTACAGTCTGTCTGTAGCTGAAAATGACTGCAATGTTTTTTAATCGGAATCAAGATGACATGTCACAAAACACATCTGGACAATGAGGGAGCTGTCAGGAATTCTGCCCCGTCAAATGATAGTTATACAAGTCTTGTTAACCTCCTCATATCTCCTTTTAAATTGGACTTGAGTTCACTGGTCAAACGGGAAGACAAGATTAAAAAAAAACAAAAAAAAAAACAGACAGCCTCAGGATTGTACCAATAATTGTGGTGTGTGCTGTGTGTGGCAACTAATGGCAAGGTTTACAATGGACTTAACTTCATCTAGTTATATAGACTAATCTCCTATAATGCTCATTTATGAAGATTCATAACATCTTCTATGAAGCCATGTAAATGCATTATGATGTCTTATGCATGTACTAATAGTGAATTATAGATGAGACATTAATATGAAGAGTAACCATGCTTTTGGCAAATGCCAGTGTGACTTATGAGCCCACTTATGCATCATAGCATAAGTGTGATTCTAGTGACTTGAGAATCTAAAAAAAAAGAATGTCTGGATTCCCCTGCAACAGAGAGTATCCAAGAGAACATTTTAATTTCATGAGATCATTCCATAATTTAAGTGATAGGCAGCTTCAGACGATGTCACAGGTGTCAGCTAACATTTTCTCTTCAGATAATGGCTTGTAGAAAATGTCAGTTTCTCTTGCTGCATTGTCACTTCTTTAAGTTTTGAAACACTAATATCAGAACTTTGCGAACATCCACAATGCCTGTGGAAATGTCAAAATCGAGTGACATAAAAGTAAAACGGTTTACGCTTCAGTGGGGAAACTCTGTAGGGTTTTCTTGCTGTCAAATTCAAGCCATTCAAGTCTTGTGTGATACCTTTGGAGCACATCCCCTCATAGCAAGCAACATATTTTCTTTCACTTAGTAAAGACAAACGTTATTGTCACTTAAGTGGTTGGCAGCGAATGTACTTCATCATTTGAAAGGGAGGCTTTTAAGAATATTTGCCTCTTCCATCTAATAAATAAATTAAAAAAATATCAGTAACTGCTGTCAAGACAATGAATTCAATAGGATCTGATGATAAGATCATCTCATCCTGGAAAGATGGTGAAATATATAAATGTTGGAAGATATAACAATGTTATTGGTTGAAAACATAACAACATATCAACCCTCTGACTGTCATCAGATCCACGATCTACACGATTTAACATTAGCTAGTCATACATTGTCATAGGCCTGAGAGATACGGCCTTAAAAAAAAACATGATTTTATGCTTCTTTTAAATTAGATTGTTATTTATTAATTTATTTGTATCATCTTATCACTTATTTCAGGATCAAATATATACTAACTAAACAGAGATAAACATGAATTTAACGGGGATGCAAACATACTGAATCATACAGTATATCAAAAAGAGCCAAACATTTTAAAGTCCTTTAAAAATTGTTATTTAAGCTGTAACACTATTTAGTCTTCAATATCTACTCCTTCAAGTGTCACAGTTCACCTGACACATGGGCTTGTATGGAAATCAAGGTCATCTGATTCAATAAGCTGTACTTCACACATTGTTCATGAGATCCTTTATAGAAGGTGTCTCGCCTTTAATGGTGAAATTTCTATACTCTAGTGGTCTTTCTGCAGTTCAGCGCTCAGTTACACAAGGATTTTTTGGTTTATTCACCACATCTAAACTTGAGCATGAGGGATTGTGGTGATGCACTGATCCACATCCAAACAATCAGTAGTTTTGAATATCTTCAACAAGCAAATACCACCACTGTTCTGAGAATGCCGCATAATGCATCTGCTCCTCCGAGGTTCTGACGCTGAAAACAATGTCGGAATGCTTCTACAGATGTTTCACCACAATTTTTTTTAGTCTGTGTTAGCCATATTGTCAATGTCATGTCAAGAAAACTGATTTATAGCCCAGGCCTACTTTGTCATCAACTAAACTAAACATATGCCACATATTATTCATCATTGATCACAGCGAAGTCCGTTTAATTCAATGGAACAGAGAATCAACATGAGACGTTCCACTCTGCCTCGTCGCTCACACAGACACACGCACACACACACGCACGCACACACCGGAGCACTGGCACTTGGCGACATGAGCCGTGAAAAAAACAAATAAATAAAATAAATGAATGCACCATTCATTTACTTTATTTATTTCTAAATGAACAAAAAAACACTGCACAAAGCAACACACGACTGTCAGTGTCACTGACAGGAGGACTTAAGGAAGTTAACTACAAATGAGAATCAGAATCTTTCCCAGCACTTGTATCGCTCCTGCATAGCTTGAAATGTGGTCCCCTGCCATCCCATCCTCTTTGAAGGCACGATGGAGATCAGAGCTGGATCATTATTGTTATGGTGCAATTAGTTTTGCTGAGCTAATTAAGAAAAAAAAAAAGTGAAAACAGCAGTGAACTTTGGATTTATTTTTCGTCTAAGACACTGCAGGTGATGGGTCCAATGTTGCCCTAGTGGCGCGACCAGAACTCATGCTGTTCACATCATTAACTAAACTAAACTGAAATTGATGCATTTTATTCAGATCTTCAGGGATTATTGACTAGTTGTTAAAAACACAGTCAATGGCCTTGTTATTTATTCTGACATTTGAAACAGGATCACGGTAACATGCATTAATTAAAGAAAAAATAAATGCACAAGAGGCGTACGCCGGCGCACACCAACATCCTTATCAATGACTGGGTGTGCTTTAGCCACTATACAACCACAGAGTCACGGGACTTGCTCTTCAGATGAGCCTCACAACCTTGTTTGCCATACCTGCATATTTGTAGGATGTGTTCTCTTTGCACCGGTAAAAAAAGAATGTGGCTCTTACCCTCTGACTGGTTGGCCACCCTTGCATTAGAGGTGTATTCAGAATTAAAGTTACATTGAGGTAACTATTTCTCCACATCCTTACACACTGGTTTATTCCTTCATCCAAAGCTCAGTGCTGTTTGCCTTTGCTTACAAAGGCTTCCCTGCATGTAATAAGCACAATGTGATACCAAAACAGAAATGTTTACCAATTGAACTACTCACCAACATCAGCTTCTTGAAACTGCGGCAGTGAGTACCACTAGAGAAAACCTTTCTTCTCTACTAATGCACAGCTGGGCATGGGAATGCGTTCTCAGCACATTTCGTTTCAATGTAGTTAAGTATTAATGCATTCAGTTCAATAACAAAAAAAGAAAAAAGAAAAGAAAAAGATGGTTCACAGTGATGAAAAATGGAATAATTTGATCAACGGGACTTGCAGTTTCAAGGATGTGAACGATAGATTCAATCTATCAGTGTCTCCATTGCTCTGCACCAGAATTACTTCAGCAACAGAAATGAACCATATATGGGGTGGTTTCAAATCGAGCACTTATTGCTTTGCGATTGTCTTGGTTCTGTCAGAACAGATGGTTTATGAAAACTGGCCTGATTTAATCAAAAACACAGCGCTCTTGAATCCTGCACAGATTGAGTTTGAAATGACAAACTTTGGAATAAACTTCTGGAGCTTCTCAGTAAACAATGCAGGTTTGCAGATTACATCTCACACACGGCTAAGCATTTTGAAGAGCGAAAAACAACCATGTTCACCACTCGAAATGCAACAGCTTTTAAAATTCAACTGAGTTCTCTTGTGCTTTTATTGAGCTGCCACCCTGCAGCCTTCCACTCAAGAGAAAGCAAATGTATCTGAAAAGCCCCACCTTAGCATTTCCCAGCAGTGCTAATGAGAAGCAGCTTATTTCTACACAATGCGATACATGTATAATAAGCCTGCACGGCAGACCCGCTGCTGGAACTGTATTGTACTGGGAGTTTCTTGTTATGCATAGCCTCCAGTCAAATCATTTGTGTTGTGTTTTAAACCGTTGGAGCGGCAAGCCTTTGGTTCCATGTGATGAATTCCACTGAAACACGGTCGCTTACATTCAAACATGATCGGAATTTTTAAACTATTTTCTCCATATCGGAGGAATGTATTTCTCCACTGAGGTAATAGCCAGTGACTCCTTTTTCACCAGGCAAAAAGAAAGATTGGCTTGATTAAACCATCTCAAATCCATTCCAAAGTTGTATTTTTCCATCACTGAATAACATATTTTAAAATGACATAATTGTACTTCTTTGGACCTCACAGGACTGGAACGGTTTTGCCAACTCCGCTGTGAGGGAAGTCGCTATTGGCTGTTTAGATGCTGCCAGAAGTCTCTAAATGGTGTCTTCACCTAGTTTGCATAATGCCTCAGCGCATGTGCGACCCGTTTATCTCCAGGAGGTGGAGCGGTGCCGTGTGCACCGGCCACTGAATGCGGAAGGAGCGGCGCTTATGGCACTTGAGAGAGTGAGACTGATGCCAATGAGAGCTTTGTGACAGGTCGCAGGAGCCATTGCCTGCTGAAGACAGCCGCAATATGTGCAATTCTCTGTCACATCTGCACACTGATGAAACACAAACCACATTAACAATTGAGCTCCAACTTCAGGACAACCAGAGACACCCACATGAGATTCTTCAGATGTTGTGTTTCACAACATTTCACTTAAACAGCCTGGAGATCCACAAGGGTGATATAATAAAATTATAATTATTATACAGACAATAATTATTATAAGACACCAGCCACTAAAAATCCATTCAAATGAGGTGTGATTGAGGGGTTTGCAGAGTCTTTGAGTTGCCCATGTGAAAGCATAACAAGACTTACGTAATAATACATTCATTTCTTCAACAGTTCAGTTTCACTATACTGTAAGTTGTGTTCATCAACGTTGATAATTATATTACGATTTTATGAAGGTATTAATCAGTTTTGAAGTTATGTGTATTCATCTCCAGTATTCTAAACTCTATAAATGTTTATGCAGTCTGAATTACCATTAACTTGTAACTTCATTTATTTGACTTTTGATATGAAATGTAATTCTCTGTTCCATTGAACAATCTGTTTGACCCAAAGTTCCTCCAAGAACAGGGTGTCCTTTCAGATTGGAGTGTCTGAAAAACAATTGTAAATCCACTGAGAAGACAGCACCTTATCAGGGATGGCTCTGTTTGTGAAAGACCTCAAGGTCTCGTAGACCATGTTTTAAATCATAACTAAAAGGAAGAAAGAGGAAGGAATTTCAGCGTATGCGCTTGCAGGTGGCAATGAATCCTCTTTTTTCCCCCAAGTTTGTCAAATAATGTTTGATTTCTATCCCTTGAGGTGTTGCCCTACGCGTTTACATAGATATGCGGTATAAAAAGAAATGCCAGCCGTTTTGAAGTTGCCTGCTGTTCCTGACATTGAAGAACCAGTTAGCTAGCTGACTCATAAGCAGAATCAGTGAAATTTGCGCATATTGAATCAGAATCAGAATCAGAAAACATTATTAATCCCAAGGGAAATTATGTTCGTAACATGCTCTGTACACAACATATCACAATAAAATGAAAAAGAAACAATATTATAAAGTGCAATATTGGCCTCAAAACCCACTTTCTTGTGTTTAGGTTCTTTATTGCTGTAGACCGACCGATGCTCCCAGAATCGATGTAAGAGTTGACTGCTGATCAAATTTATGTGTAGTTCGTTCTCTCACTTGCTGTACTGTATATAACATTTTAAACGACGGTGCACTTCAGGTGCTAGATACTGTATACCAGTGAAGTGAAGTACACTGTAAGAAGTGATTTTGGAGAGAGGTAAACATAATCTTTAAATCGTATAAAATGTACTTTATTATTGTAGTCAACCAAGCAATTATAAAGTAATAGGTACATTATACATGTTTGTTAACTTACAAAAATAGGGTGAAACACACTCAGAAGCCGGAGCCCTATGTGGCAAATCGCGCATGTGCCAGCCCGTGTTTGACTGAGTGGGACACGTAAACTCTTCACTGCCATCGTCCACTCGCTGTAAGCCACCATTGAACTGCGATAAGGAAGGTTAGTTTCACATTGGCGCTCCAGGACATGCCGCAGACGGCAGCAGTTGCCAGAACCGCGATGCAAAGGAAAACAGTCTAATGTGAGAGTAAAGTGCTCCAGCTGAGGATGGATATTTACCCAGAAGCCACCTCCTAACATTAGCGGCGACTGTCATACTTGTTACCAGTCGATGTTTAAGGCGATATCCAAACGGAACTACACATTTTCCTATCTGCACCCAAATGTACCCACTGTACTTGACGTAGTTGCTGACAATCTTGGTGCTCACTCACACAATAGCTGGTTTGTTGAAAGCTGTTTCCTCTGTGGAAGAAGTCCAACTATGCCATGCATGTCAAAACAGCATTGTCTTGCAGAAGCTCATCGCTGTGCAGTTAAAAGGCTGTGTCCCATTGCAGACAGACATAGTCACTTTCATGCTACATCAGGCCAAAGCATCGCCCTGATGTTTCGCGTGATTTACTTGAATGGATTGTACCTGTAGAAATTCCACTCTGTCTTGATGTGTTAATCAAGAAGAAGTACATATCTCTTCAGGAGCTCAACGATTCCAGTGGAGTGACAAAACAAACATTCCCCAACGCATTGGTCTAAATGTCACATCACTAGCAAGTGTCGGAGGAGAGGATACCACTCATGATGGAAGACAAAGTCCCTGAAGATGAGCCTGCTTTGGAGGTTTTGTTGATGCTGAAAGATGTTGTTGAGCTTGTCATGGCTGCTCTACACACAGATGAGACAATAGGATTCATGCAAAGTAACACCTCAGAACACCATTACACGTTTTTGAAAGTGTTCCCAAATATCCTCTGCTCACAACTTTTAATGAGCCATTTGTACATTTCTGGTCCACGTGTTCTGAAGCCAAGCACTTTAAAGAACTGTTAGTAACCTGTCTTAATTCCTTTTCTTTCTTTGTCTCTACAGCTGAGGAAAAAAACCCCAGATAACAATGGCAGTCCAGTCGAGAGTCCTCCGCCACACCCTATTGGCGAAAGCCAAGACACAGTGGAGGAGGAGAGGCTTGAATTACTCAATGACATGAAGAAGAAAAATAATGCAAAGACAATCACAAATAAAATGAGTAACGACGACGAAAAATCGAAGTGGTGACCCTCTGCTTCTCAGTGAATGTGTTTAAAGAAAGGCAACCAGCATTATTCAGCGAGGCTCAGGTGAGAATGTCATTTTAGAAGAGCATAACATTCAAAAGTTGACACCATCAACAGGAATTCCTAATACAGTGGAAGAACTTGTTTCCATAGTAACTAAAAGTATGGCAAAAGTAGACTATTGCAGCAGGAAAACAACTTTGACAATCAGTTTTTCAGACCTGTCTCAACTGCTGGCTTGCACAACAAGACCGAGTGATCCAAATAGTGATCCAAAAAGAGCCGGCACCACCCCTGGCCTACATAAATCAGGACCATCATCAACACTTAGTTATCTGACTTCAACACGCATCCTACAAGTAATTAGGAACCGAGCAAGTTCCAAGGACAGTTTTTTTTACCTGATTCATGTCACCCGCAAATGCAAACAAATTATATCATGCCACTGGATAACACTTAATGGAAGCCTGTGCGTCGTGGTGAAGAGAGAGCTGAGTCACAAGACGAAGCTCTCGATTTACCGATCGATCTACGTTCCCACCCTCACCTATGGTCACGAGCTTTGGGTAGTGACCGAAAGGATGAGATCGCGGATACAAGCGGCTGAGATGAGTTTCCTCCGCAGGGTGGCTGGGCGCAGCCTTAGAGATAGGGTGAGGAGTTCGGTCATCCGGGAGGAGCTCGGGGTGGAGCCGCTGCTCCTCCACATCGAGAGGAACCAGCTGAGGTGGCTCGGGCATCTGATGCGGATGCCCCCTGGACGCCTCCCTGGGGAGGCGTTCCAGGCATATCCTACCGGGAAGAGACCCCGGGGAAGACCCAGGACTCGCTGGAGAGATTATGTCTCCGGTCTGGCCTGGGAACGCCTCGGGATCCCCCGGGACGAGCTGGAGGAGGTTTGTGCGGACCGGGAAGTTTGGGCTTCCCTGCTCCGAATGCTGCCTCCGCGACCCGACCCCGGATAAGCGGCAGAAGAAGGTGAAGGTGAAGGTGAAGGAAGCCTGTGCAAAATCAGCAATAATGCATGACCTTTCAAAGTGATTTTTTTTTGTACACGGCCTATCCATCATGTGAGCAGGTACTCTCAGTGGCTGAAGCCCTGGTTGCCAAGACTCCATGTCTTAGAGAGCCAGGATAGTTTGCAGGTTTATATGGATGGCAACAGCGCATAAAATATAAGATGCACCTACCGTGCCAAGCTCAAAGCTCAAAAATATGCTTTCCCGGAAATCGAAGTCAACACATTGAGGAGGAAGCATCCAGCTGTTGCAGTACCATCCAAAAAACAAACAAAAAAAAAAAAAAGCTGAAGTTAATCACCTGCCGCCACACCCTATTGACGAAAGCCAATGCACAGTGGTGGAGGAGAGGCTTGAATTAGACCATGACGTGAAGAAGAAAAATACTACAAAGATGAAGCTTGATGAGTACACACCAGGTCTCTTGCAGCTTATGTGTGCTAAAGGAGGAGCTGCTTGTTACAAGATACATCCTCTGCTGGACACTGTAAATGACGTATGTTTCACTTTGCACAAAGTTGAGCTTTAACTGAACAAACTATGGTTTAGTTTTGCCAATCTGTGAAATGTTTAGAAGGTGTTCACTCTTTAAAGAATTCAATCTTAGTATATGTAAATCTCTCCACATGACTGTCTTTATTTTCTGTAAATTTTGTCTCCCTACTGCCACAGAGTGTTGAGG
The DNA here is from genome assembly GCF_027744825.2 of Synchiropus splendidus. NCBI lineage: Eukaryota > Metazoa > Chordata > Actinopteri > Syngnathiformes > Callionymidae > Synchiropus > Synchiropus splendidus. The sequence continues at coordinate 20,505,062 of NC_071344.1, forward strand.
AAAAAAAAAGGATGTTGTTATTTGCTGCTTCATTGGATACCTCAGTGAAAGGCAGGAAGATCTTTGGCTTCTCCTTAGCTTGACGCCTCTCTCCTCTGGTATACCCTCTTCTTGTCTTCTCCTTTTCATCTTCTGTCCACTTCCTTCTGCTCTCCTTTGCTCTGCAGGATAAAGTGAAACATATTGGAACATCATCTTAAATAATATATTGAAGTTTAAAATGTGTATGTTTTTTGTTTCTTTCTTCTTAACATGTAGGAATGTGAGGACCAACCAGAAAAACAATTAAGTGATTGTGAAGCACAACGAGGAGGATCCAGATGTATATTTTGTGATTGAGGGAAACGTTGTGGAAGTCAAAGACGTGTGTTCTGCTGATGGGACTTATATACACCCTCAACCTTGAATAGCCAGAGCAGCTGAAGAAACTTTTCCAAACTACTGAAGAAGGTCCACAGCCTCAAAAGTAAGCTCATGGAATCAACATTCACTTTTGATAGACATTCTTTTGTTCAGAAACAATTGCAATTGTACCCCTCACCTTTAGTTTGTTGGTATTTGAAACTGCAGAACAGAATAGAATAGAATTTGCATGTGTGCTTTTGATTTTTGAAATAGAATAAGTGGCCCCGGAGAGTGTTTTAGAGAGTGCATTAGTCAATTACCCTCATGTGTTTTCAATGAGAAAGTAAGAGTACAAAACGTGAGCTCCATATAACTCAATTTATTTTCGTATTTCATTGTTTTTTTTAAATTTTTTTTATTTCTGCTCATGGAATAGGTTGATGCAAATTGTTACCTGATTTATTGGGTAAATTGTGTATCTTGATGAGAGCTCCCAGGGGGAGTTTAAATTCTACTGATGACCGAATTTCATTCAGTTCATTGTGCAATTAAATAGTGATAGCAGTGGTTGTACACTTTTAACTGGCAGAGCAGTGAGTGGGAGGCATCAGGATAAAGAGGAGAGGTATTCAAGTTGGACACAGCCAAGAGCAACCAAGTGAGCAGAAGGGCCCTTAACACTTGCAACTTGCAACTTGATTGAGCCATATTTCAAAAGAGAGAACTCAAATCGCAGAAATGACTCAACTGTTCTTGTACCATCCTTTTTGACTGAATGTTTGGTCCAACTCTGTGTTGATGGCAGTTTACAACATGAATTTTCACAGTGCTGTCCAATAGGAGAAGTATTCCTAGATACAGAAACACATTTGCATTATACACTTTTCTGCATGTAGTGATGACATTTAGAATGGAAAACAAAAAAATTGCATACCTCAGACTCGATTGTAACTCGATTGTAGCCATCGAGTTGGCTCCACCTCAACTGAATTGTCAGTGAACTCAAAACAAAACAAATGATGAAGATGTAAATGTAAACTTAAACACATCATTAAAAGATCAAGACAAAAAATTCCTTATTTTAGATTAAGTCGTCTTTGGGTGTCTAGAAGAGTGCTATACAAATGTCTGGATCAACAGTATGCAGCTCCACCTAGCACGACACCATGTCATTTATTTCGGCCTCAGAGAAACAAATTTCGCCTGCTCACTGCCAATTATCTTTGGAGTTCTGCAAACTGCCTGAGTGAATAGCACAAACTGACTTGGCTGAAATTCTTTGAAATGCATGAGAAATGGGAGATCTGGAACTGAGTCTCTGTGAAAAGGACAATTTGTATGAGTCTCACGATAGTTGCGTGAGGGTTGGCAGCCCTGGACTGAACTTAATATTTCATCATTTACCAAAAACAAATTGTTGCCAGACAATTTTGCCAGACAAGCTTTCACCACAATACTTCTGAAAAACATGAGGAAAAGCTGGTCGTTCCATTGGATGCCTTTTATAATAGTTAAGTTGAGTGGAGTTTGAAACAGCAATATTTTATGTGCAACACGTTCTTAGCTATATCGAGGACTGAAGTGTGGTTTTCCTTTTTCACAGCCAACTGGGCAAATGTGAGGTTATTGCCATCCTCACAAAGCAAAACAAATTTTTTTTTTTTTTTTTTTTTTTTTCAATTCCAATGTTGGCCTTTCAAATTCTCTTCAAGGTGGCACTGTTTTAGCGTGGAGGGAGAAGGGGTAGAGGGGATAATCGGGGAGTGGGAAGGGGCGGGGTTTGCGCTGTATCTGCATGTCATTTGTGTATTGATGTCATTTTTTGTTCAGTGTTCGACAGGTACCACACTGCTGATGACATCGCCATGTCTAATATGTTCCATCACATTGTGCTTCCAAAACCTTACGTTCACAGGATTTCCAACGGGCAGAAGTTTATGAGGCAATAACTTCAAATTTGAGCAGCATCATGATGTAGGACATCATACACCTACAACATCACATAGAGGAAAATCTGCAGGATAGGTCTGCTTATCATATGATCTTTGAGACATAGTCCTGCTGGGATTTGCATTGTGAAATTTCAGACCAAATTATGGCGTGCATTCCACGTGCTTTAATTAAATAATTCAGTAATAATGAATTCAGAATAATAAGAATTTTAAGTAGTCATTATTGATGCAGGAACACAAGTAAAAAGTTCCAAATGTGGGTTGCTGTTTTTATGTTTCACTAGTCCAACCACATTTTGCTGTTATACTTTTGACGATTACACTGCTGCAGCTGAGGAATCCTGGCCACATTAACATTTTTGGCAATGTTTCTCTTTGAGAAAACACTTCAATTAAATGTGCAAACTGATGACAAACGTTTTACAATTAAGTTGCCTCTAGAACACTGAGCAACACTATCTCTAAAAACACAAACACAAAGTTTTACAATCCAGATTGAGAGATGAAACAACTAAAGGCTATAAATCAGCCCTCAGAGGAAATTTCTGACAGTTTTTATACGTAAATATATATAAAAGAGTAGAAAGCACTTCCAGCAGGCATCGGCTGCATTATGTGAGCCGCACAAATGCCACACTGGGACTGTGAGCGAATGATATGCAATTGCAGTGAGGGTGTAATAAGCTTGAGCCATTGAGTCAGGCAGAGAGGGAAGGAAGAGTTGACGGAAATGTGCCCCCTAAACAAAAGAAATCACTGCTGTAAACATTACTGCATACTGTATAGGCTATAACACAGAGCTTTTATGGGTTTGCCACGAGGCTCATCAATAATGTGAAGGATGCAGCTGCCTGAGTGCTTCTGGACGTGAAAGAAAACCAGCAGAATAACAGTGAGGAGTCAAAATTTACACAAAAGAAATTCTGCTGTTGGTTAAAAATTCACTAAGTGCTAGTGATGAGCCATCTCTTACTGTACATATTTGAGGCAGACTAATCAGCAGAGGGTGTTGTGGATCACGTAGGTCGCTGATTTAATAATAAAGGGTTCTGGAACTGCAAAAAAATTATGTATGAAATTATCATAATAGATATACCGAGCCATGTGTGCTGTCGGTCATGACGGAAAGAATGAGATCCCGGTTACAGGCGGCTGAAATTAGTTTTCTCCAATGGGTAGCAGGCATCTCCTTGAGGAGTTCTGTCACTTGGGAGAGACTCGGAGTAGAGCCGCTGTTATTCGTGTTGTGAGGAGACAGTTGAGGTGGTGCGGGAACCTCATAAGGATGCCTCCTGGACGCCTCCCATTGGAGGTGTTTCAGTCACAACCAGCTGGGAGGAGACCAAGAGGTCGACCCAGGACAAGGTGGATTGTATCTCTACACTGACCTGGGAGCATGTCAGGGACCCCCAGTTGGATGTTGGCTGGATGTTGCCCGGGAGAAGGGAGTTTGGCGTGGCCTTCTGAAGCTGCTGCCCTCGCAACCCGCCAACGGATAAGCGGATGACGATGGATGGATGGGTATACAGAGCCGGTATTGTTGAATTAGAACAATCAGTATGTGTAAATGCAATTGCTACAAGTATTCAAATTCGGAGTCGTATTGTTCAAAGCCAAAAAAAAAAAAAAAAAAAAAAAAGACAACACAAGACATGTTTTTCAGCCAACGGTTGAATAGCACTGGAGGTCTAATGGTCTAATTGCTGTAGACCACTGTAGACCGTTTTCAGAAATGTCTGAAACAACTCATGGCTAAGTAGCAACCATCGCATCATCTGTATTCTGCAGCAATTGTTTCATTTCCGACTGTTTTGAGGAGTCGTGTGCAACACAGGAATCTTTGCAGCCCATGCTCTCTCTCATCGCGTCATATGAAGATGAGCCCTTCTTCTTTTGCTCTCAGCATTTACTCGTCAGGGGTTGCCACAGCCAGTCAGTTTCCTACATCTCAGCCCATCGTAGTCACGCCTATGCTATTGATAGCAAACTATTACAACAATGTATCAAAATGGTGGAGAGAAGCAACAATGTCAATAGCCATAGTGGACTATTGCATGGTATGCTGATAGCAAAGACAGCCTTCAGTGTTGCATGAGTACAAGTTGCAGGAGCAGTGAAACTTTGAGGAAAAAAAAAAACAGGGACTTATAGGTCAAGAAGTATGATAATTGTTTAATTTTGGAAGTCTCTATCGACGATCACTAGTCTTTTTTGATCTGTCCTTGTCTTTGGACAGCAGCAGCACAAATCCCATTGGCATACTTTGAACATTTTTTCCATTCTTCTGCCGTATAAGCAAATAATACCAAGGACATACCTTGTCATCCCGATGATGGCTGATCCTGGATGGTTTGCTGAATCCTCACTTCCTCACTTTTTTTTTGGCAAAGCGGGGTTGATTTAGAGAAAGCTGCCCTTCCTGATGCTCAGCCTCAACATGGGAGACTTTGTCATGGGAAGCCCTACCATGAGCACCAGTCTACCTACTACTCAGCTCTCAGGCTCACAGAGGAGAGCAAACTTCCCTAATCAACAAAAATTACATAAAAAATAAAATGAACAATTACTCACTATTCTCTGCCACAGATAAGCTGTAAATTGTTGCTGCAAATTCAGTTCATTTTACTATTTAGTGTTTTGGTCTTCTGCCTCGTGATTCAGTGCATCCAGAATGGTACGATATAAATGAATAAGGCTTAGGTAAGGGTGCATTCCGTCTTTAGCATGAACCTGCTTTTCTTCCTAAAATAAATCAGTTAAAAAAAGAAACTTCTCATATTGCTCATATTTTTTGGCACTTCCTCCACTTCAGTGCAGGTACGTTGTCACGTATGTCGCGTTTGATCCAACTGAGCACCACACTCATCTGTATCCCTATGTATTTCATGGCAGTGTTATTTGTCTAAGCATAGACATGACAACCAACCGTTCATTTGGATGACACTAATTATTGTTCAATATTTTTAAGGTATCCTTATGTTCTGTCTCAAAAAGAATGCTCAGATAGAGCTCATGTTAAAATGAATGGTGTCTATTTTGTACCCTTCAAAGACTGAGCAGTTGAAAAAGCATAGACATTCTCCCTTTGTATCAATCTGGATCACGACCCTTGAGGAAATCGTTTTAATTTCTTATCTCATTTTCCTTTCTATTCTCACACTGATGTTATCGTCCATACTTGCCCTTCTTTTGGACTCTAAATTGAATAGAATATAAATCGCTTTGTTTCATGTGTGAATAAATGCTGTTAATCTGCAAAACTAATTTGGCATGGATATTAGAGATTAGACGGCAGAATTGTATGATAATAAATAAGACAGAAACAAATTGGTAAAGAACAGTTATCGCTTTTCTTCAGTCATTTTATTTATTTTTTCACAGAAAGAGATTTAGTTTGTGGCTCAAAATTGAGGCAAAAATCAATTGTCTGTGCTTCATGGAATATACAAACAGTATATAAGAAGAAAAGCCATTATGTTTCTTTGTTTTTCAGTGTTTCCAGATATATAACAATGGGTCACACTGGACAAGCCGCCATATTGCAAATGTGTCAGGTTTAACTTTGCTGCAATTACATCTCATCGCCTTCCCCTATTAAAAAAAAAGAACCCTATAAACAGCTTTATTCAGTGAAATATCAAATATTGCTGTTTTTTGTACTACTGATGCCTGTTTTTGTGCAGTGTTTGCAGTGGCACAATAACAGCAGAACTGTTCCAAAAGTGCATACAAATCATTTTCAACACTTCTAACTCTGTGGTGTCTCTTGAATGGTAACACTGCAAGTCAACCTTCCTTGTGATATTCCATTGTCTTGTGGAAAGTATGGAATCTCAATTATGGAGCGCAAAAAAACCCAAACATTTTTATTCACCATCTTGACTTCTCCTGCTGTCATATTACAGTCAGTCACTGTCTCAAATGTAAATGTCACCACTTGAAAAAGGGGGATCAAGCTCTCAAAAAGTGACATTTTGTGACATTTGAACACACCATTTGTGTGAAATGAATACACAATGGCATTCCCCCAGAGAAACATAATCACACTGAAAAGTATTTCTTTATGGTCTGGATTTCCCATTCCCACAAATATTGGCAGCTCGTGGTGAGACCTCATAAGGACCACCAGCAGGAGCTTCAGTGTATCATTGTCTTGTTGAATGCTACTTGATGACGCTGACAATTGCCTAGAAAACTCTTTAACAAGTTATTGACTCCCAGAGCCCAATAAGCAAATGTGACAAGGTTGACAAGGTTTGCAGCAGTTATTCTATAGACAATTATTGGCAGGTGGGTATCGTATATTATGTGTTTGACGTGGTTGTTTTATTTGTGCAACACAGTTGCAGTTATGTTCAGACATGCATGACGGTCTGTGTAAGTCAGCAGATCACTCATGTTTGCAAATGAACAGGCCAAAGGTAATTACCAACACTTGCAGCCTCTGTCAATTAGATAACGTGCCCCGCCGAGTTTTCAAGGTGTTGGAGAGACAATGGAGACTGAGATCAAGCTGAGGAGGAGGCTCATTCAATATTTAACACAGTACATCACAACTTGCCCATGCACACAAACTAGTCGAACATGCATGAGCCATATTGACAAAACCCCTTCAGATGCACGACAGACGGAACCAGATAGTAAAACTTCATTTAAACTGCACTTTACAGAATGAAGCAAAGGAGAATGTTTTGACATTTACTGAATTGGTGACAACAAACCGCTATCTTTTAATTAGGAGAAATGCAGCCGTCATCACTGGTCTGTTGAAAAACATGCTTATGTGCTATGCGTTTGTTTCGATGTTTCCACTTCGTTTGATCACGTAAGTGTACATCTCCAATAAGAGATATTTTTTTCTGATGGCCTAGCGGCTCTCATTTACAACACTGTAGAATAACAAAGGCGAAGGAGCAGGTTTTTTCTTGTCTAGTTTTATTACGTCATGACTCCGCGTGTTTCAGTAACATCGTTCAGAGCGTGAGAATCAGAAATCACACTTTTATTTTGAGTTGACTGTGGACACAGACGTCAGAGTAAGAAACAATAAGTTCCAGAACAATCGTCTAGGATGATGGAACTTGACACTTGGACCTGTCTCTCACCAGCTCGGAGCAGGTCTGCAGAACAGACAGCTGCTGATATCGCATGTTACACTTGTCCAAGCCAGATGGACCAGAAACAATGCTAATGACAGCGAATCAGCTATTTTTTTTTTCTGTCTTATAAATGCTAGCGGACATTAGCCGCTAACAGCTGTACGCCTCAACAGTGCAATAAGACAAACAGACAAGCATCCATAATTGTGTTAGAACATGAGCAGTGATTTTTGCTGGCAATCTATTAATTCAAAACGTCATGTTTCGTTTCTCTTGTGCTTTTATTTGGTAATTTATTCTTTCTTTGTTAGTCCCTGTGGGGCGTTTCCTGTTCCTTCTCTCTTCAGCTTCACAGCAGCGCAGCTGGATCCCATTCCGCTGATCAGACTCCACTGATTTTTACACCTGGGTTCCAGTATGCCAGATGGTAGCTTCGCGTCCTCACGGTAAACACTCCTTCGATCCTCTGTTCTCTCACGCTCCTGTTGTACATTTCTAAATTCTGTGCGTGCTTGATCTTCTTTCTGCCGCCTCTTTGCTTTGTTCTCCTCGTTCAGTTTTTTGTTTCTCGCTTTTGATTGTGTCTGAGTTTTTTGTACAACTCAGCTTTTGTTTTCCTCTTGTCATAGCTATTTCCTTGTGTGTGTGTGTGTGTGTAGAACCACCACCGAGCGCTTTCAGTTATTTTGGGCCTCGTGTCTTTGCGTTGTCCCTGTTAGTTAGGCTTGACCTCTTTTCTGTTTCAGGTTTTTCCCCTGCCCTTGAGTGTATTACCCATTCCATGTTCTGGTGTCGGCATCCTTGGTTCAGCATTCCTGTTCCTCTTTTGTGTTCCCACGTAATTGTGAATAAACCTTGTTAAATCTACCTTTGATCTCCTGAGCCTTCTGCCAGCCTGCAACAATTTAGCAACTGGGTCTGATCCCATAGCCAGCCATGACAGAAAAACTATTTTCACCATAACAAAGTTTATCTAGCACCTGTTATAGCACCGCAGTTCATCTGTTTCGCTGCAGACATGTATACTACACTTGTATACCAACAAGACTATACACATTTGTTTCCCTTAAATTATTTTGGTAACACAACACAAAAAATTCAAAAGACTTTCATAGCTCTCTAGTTTTACGTCTTTTGACCCATTCTTCAATATGCTGCCCCCTTGACAAGGAAAACCAGTCAGATTCCTTTCTCGACGCCGGCCTGATGCATCACATGACGGTCCTTCCGATCACCTTATGTGGTTCCAGACAGCTCTACCCAGGATGATGCCGAGAAATAAAATGGCAGGCAGACGCCATACCTTCAAAAGAGTAGACCAGATAGCAAGGTCCTTCAAAGATGCCTTACGACATCGTTATGTTCGTCTTTGATTGCTGTGGGAACTTTGTGGTGCTTTTTGAAGGCAGAGTAAAAGAAAAGAGCAGTTCTAAAACGTGTTTTATTGTGCATTCTATCATATCAAGATCTTGGGTGAGTTTTCAGAGCCGTGATGATCACCAGTAATGACAACAGACAAATAAATACATGACCATCTTGATTCGCTATAATATGCCAACAATGCTACATGAAATACTACAATGCTAAATGCTAGACATATGTAGACAAGCCAGATCAACAAACGTAATCTCTCTTTACCTTCGCAACATTGTATATACCGAATGCAAGTGAACAGAAAAAGTTATGGACAGCTAAAACATGGACCGAGACCAGTGAGTGAATCAGCAGATTGTCTTCAACGAGAAAGTCTCGCTTTACCTGCTGTGGCTCAGGATGCCCTAAACAAATCATACCACTGTGTTGCGGCGCCGTCCCCTTGTAGTTTTACGTCTTCACGTCATGGTTGCAGTGTGCAACTTGAGAATTCGCCCGCATCCAAATCTGGCTCCGCAAGCAACCTGTTTACTCGAAGGACGCTACCTGCTACCAACTGGAAGTGTTCATAGAGTGTTTCCGGTTTGATTTTTCATGTAAAAACATAATACTGAACTATCATGTTTTGGCATGAAACTGATGCACACGTGATGCTGTGCTATCACGTTACTACATAATACGGAAGTATCACGTAATTACATGATATGAGAGTTTCATGAAATATCGTGATAAGTGATTTCTTTTATTTTGATTATTTTTAAATGGCAGCTCTACGCTGCCGTAATCCCCAGCTGTTTTGCCTATGTGATGTGTACACACAAACACTTTGATCACAGACCAAAACGGTTTTGACACGGTCGCGTCTCTTCGCCATCATGTTTTGCTGTTTGTTTTCATTTGAAAACCGTGGCAATTTCAGACCCTACTTGTGACAAACATTCAGGCTTCAGGATTCATTGTAGGAGGCGACTCAAGTTTTACTGTAGCTGAAAAGTACAGAAGATGGAATTGGTTGCCACTTGTCCCTGGTTCTCTCAACTTTCTACCAATGTTTGATGAATATCTGCAACTTTTGGGAAGAAGAACTGACACAATCTGTCTCATTTCTTATTTTTATTTTTCAGTAGTAGATCAAGAGGAGCAAAATTTGAAATCTCCTGTAAGCCTGGCGTAAATGACAGAGAACATTGACAAGAAAATGAACATGAAGTGTGTGAGAGCGCTAAAGAGAAAGAGAGTGGCAGAGTGAGGAACAGGGACAGAGAGAGAGAGAGAGAGAGAGAGCAAAAAAGATGAACCTTGAGAGAGGTAACCCTTGTTTGCTACAAGGACAGAACTTCACAGCCCGAGGAAGAACATGCATGACAACATTTGCAATTGCTGAAAAGTAAAGGATACATTGTTCTGCACACATGGTGACGCATGCTCCAGCAAATATTTTTCATTTATGGAATGAGCGCACAAGACTGTCGAAAATCCAATATGATACAAAATTCATCACCTCGAGAGGTCTATAGCAATTATAGCTTGATGGCTTCATATTGTCACACATTCTGATCGTGTAATTCTGTGTATTGATTTGCAATTATCTTGAATATTGTGACATATTTCCTTCTCGATCCATGCACGCCTCACTGCGCTGCTGAGCCGACACTGGCTGTGACTCTAAGTGACAAATAGCAACCCAATCAACATGTATAATATGTGAAACCCATTATTGTCAAATAATTGTTGATTGTAACTGACAAGCTACTTTTTTCTTTAGTGACCTTATAGTTGTGGAAGTGCTCTCAGTCGAACATTAAGACAGAACGTATAATTGGACATGAGGGAGCAGCGAGTTGTCAGAGCGAAATAATATTGAAAGGCAAATTATATTCCAATTCTTGCAAAAAAAAAACATACAAAAAAAGAAAGTGAACTTAGAGTAAAAGGACACCAGAACTAGGGTTTGGCTGCAGCACTGACAATGTGCAACTTCTTTGTGACATTCTTTTTGCCAAGTCTTTTGTTTTGACTTTCTCACGTGATTATTATTGGTGGTGTAATTGTTTACTATCAGTCATTTGTCATTTATTGTGTGGGGCATGATATAGCTAACATGATAGAACAAATAAACATTAAAGGAACTCAAGGATAAAAATTCTGCTGCTCCAGGCTAATTGAATAAAACACCTCTGACAGGTGGCATTGAAAAGCAATCTGAAAATGTGAGATCTTATCAATATGACTGCAGGCGCATTTGTTTTCTGACAGAAAAAAATAAATGAGGAAAAATATTACAAAAGATTAAAAAATAAATGGAAACATAATACTGCATAAATGTGTGTGTGTGTGCACATGTGGTCCTTGGATAGTAGTATACTCTTTGAAACACACCCATAAAAGTTTAAGCCCCAACTTGAGGACTAAAACTTCAAAATAACTGGGTCAATTTAATTGAATTTAAGTGAATTTACTGTGTGTCCTGGTTAGGGTTAGCCATTTGTTTTGGATGGTTGTTGTGAGAGGCTGAGGAAACCATGAAAGTCAAGGAAATGTCCCCAGAAAATATATGTGTGTCTGTGCAGGCGTATACATGTTTTCATGCTTCCAATTGTTTTAACCTGATGTACTTGGTTGACGTACATATAAAACGTGTCGAATAAATTAATCACCCACTTTTTTGGATCTGCTTTACTTTTTGCACACCGTATCTGGCATCTCTGGCACATCCCCACCAAGGACACCTCCTTTTGCAGACACACAGCAGTCAGTCTTGTGCTGAAGACAGATGAAACTAATGCACGGACACACTCGTGCTTCTTCCTCAGTGTGTCTGACTTGATGCCATCCTTTTGCAAACATGCAAGCTGAGAGCTTCAGCTCACATTTGACTGATCCCTCTGCTTACACTGATCTGACCATGTCTCTCAGAACATCCCCCCACCTTGAGCTGTGAAACTATTTATGCATCATTTGAGGAACGCCTTTCAAAATAAATGGCTGTTACTCCTGCAGCTAACGGAGAGTGTGGAAGGACATAGAAATTATGTCATCAGGGAAGCATCATCTGCGAGGAGTGACGTAATCCTGTATCGGCATTGATATGCTGTTCTTGTATATTCCAAAAAAAGGTAGTTGAAAAGCAGCTCATCAGGAATCAGCCTGTTACTGTGATCTGTAGTTCATATACCTTAAATGACTGGATTACACACAAACCAATAAACAAAGACATATTTGAAAGGTGTCATAAAACGTTTTGACACATTGAAACACTGTGTTGATACTGAATCACTGAATACTGACACCGGCTGGATATTAAAAATCCCTGCAGGCAACCTACTAGACAGACTGAACTGACACTGATCTGATGACCTAGTGCTAGGCAAAGTGCGGCCTGGGGGCCAAATGCAGCCCCTTGTGGCCCTCCTAGAGTCAGAGTAAAAACTATAAAACTGACATTGTGATAAATTAAAACACAATTTCTCATTCTCATTCTCATTTCTTAATTGTCTTTTCCGATTTTAGGAGCATTTCTTGTCCCTTAAAATACATCAGAATTGAAAGTAGATTTTGAAATGTATGAGACACACTGATTATATTGAAATGGAATGTGGTTTAAATTAAATAAGACACAACAATCCAACATTTTCTGTGCATTTTCATAATCACACATGATGTCATCACTTGATTTTTATTTTCAAATTTCTCTTACCCTCCTTTGTTTGGGATTGACAGTGCCTCTCAACGGTCACAATATATAACCTGGCCCCTTTAGGACATTTAATTGCCCACCTTGTGTATACAATAATATCAAGCCTTTGCGTTCATACGGTATTATTCCATATCTTTAAATTATGTGAACATGCATCATAATGTGAAAATCAAGTGAAAATGATGTGAAAAAGGTTGCTTGTAGACTTGTTGGAGAATTCATATTAAAAAAAAAAAAGGAGTTCAGCTGAAATAAATCCATAATTCTCCGCTGGGAGATCAAAATGGTCCCACACAGCAGACAACTTGCGTTTCCCTTGGAGCTGCTTCATAATCCACAAAGACATTCACAAGAGATTAGATTGTTTCAACAGTTGCATCCCGTTAACAGTTGCGCTTCCTTAAACACTTTGGCGTGTTTTTGCTGTGTCGACAAAGTTCATTCATTGGTCATGAGATTGTCTTAAAGTGGTACGCGCAACAACGTAGGGCTCTGTGAGCTCGGCGCATGCGCATCGGTGTTGTGGGACCCATCACTACTGTTTTGTGATGCTCTGTGAGACTCAGACATGGAATTAAAGTGAAGTTGTTTAATGAATACAAAAACACGGACAAGCAGACAATAAGGAGAACAGAGCGCGTCACTGATCGGGGAGAAGAGCACACCAACCAAGTCAAGGAACAGAATCTGAAATCAGAAGCCATCAGGAGAATAAAGAACATTCAACAAAAAAAAAAAAACAGAAAAATACACAAGCCATCAAACCCACAGTGCTATACTATAAAAACAGAATGTGTCAGCACACTGGTACAAAACAGAAAATAAAGAGTCGGAGCAAACAACCACGTTGTCGTCCAACTCACACAGTAGAATAAAAAGTGCAAAAGAAGGAACAGAATGTCAGTGATGACTAGTGCATGAAAATAGTTTACCAAAAGGACTAATAAACAAGATACGGGCTAACAGATTGCAAGAGTAACAATGGAAGCCAGTGTGGCTTTATCCATGTGGAATCAGCTGGAATGCTGATTCGTTCCAGGTGGGTGCCATTATCTGTGAAGCTCAAAGAGACAGAAAGGGGGGAAACACAGGACAAAATAAAACCAAAATAAGAGCTGAACATGACAGAGGCTCCCCAAAACCAAGGCATAGACTGTGCCACAAAACAAAAAAAAAACAAGCCGCTGAACCTTCAGAATGGTAATCGCTTTTTAAACTAGATGAAACTATCTGAAAAGTGGAACTATCAAAACAAGTGGAAAACAACCAACATCGTGCTGCTGTACATGATTAGATTATTATGGTGGTTTTCAACGTCTTTGTGATGAAAAACATGCCTAAAGAAATATCATCATTACCAAATGTTCAAGTGATCACTATCTGTGCTCTTACTGTATCTATCACTGTCGCGCATCCGCCCGGAAAAATGGAAAGGCTGACCAGGTGAAGATGGCAACACAATATTCTGAGATTTACTTCTCATGATGAGAAACTATTGTTTTGTTTTCTTTTTGTCGTCAATGTAATAAAAGTAAAAACCCGCACATTTGCTTCCTTTTTTTTCTGTCAGATCGCCTCATGACTGGCAGTGTTCCGTTCTGGTTTCCGGTTCATCTAGCTTTTTCTTCTACAAGACTCCGACATGTCTTTTATGGATGTACCGTGTCAGTGATCAGATCGCATCCTTGCATCAGATCGTGCACCGTGAGAAAAGGAGCTGCAAAACTGTGATTCACTCATACAGTGTGAGCAGCAGCTGAATACCATGACAGATAAAATGCACAGTGTAAGTCCATCTTAAGACTGAGGCAAAAGAAGTTGGCTCATACTCAACTAACATTCATGTGACTTTAACCATACACTTTCTTTAGGCATTCATGAGCAAGACATGGCATATATTTGCAATTTTCTGACTCCACCAAAGAGCAATGTTAGATCAGCATCCCTCTTAATACCAGACATTAAGGCTTCATGTACAAAGGATGCAAACGTATACATTTGTGGGGAAATATCCTCAAAAAAGCTCAGATGCATCAGTGAGCTTGGACATGTGTGACACCTCATGTCAACATTAGATTAGATGGTCCCACAGCGGGCCATTCAACGTGTCACTGCAGATTACGACACCAAAGACACTGACACATACAGATGACATTAAAGACACACAACATCAGACATCCACAAAGCATCTCCATTAAAAAAAGTGAAGTCACAAGCTATCAAATAATATCTAAAAATATATCATGACAAAACATAACAAGATGTGGCGAATAATACCCTAGTTTTGCCTGGTCAGTTGAAACCAAACACTTGTAAATGTAGTGTTTCAGTTGAGCACTACTGTTCCCCTGGTCTCTCTATGCAGCAGCTTGAGCTTGCAAAAAACTCACAGGCTGCATTGCAGGTTAACTCTCTATCCAGATATAACATGCCGTAAATTACCATGAAAATGTATCTAGTGTAAGTGCATAAAATTCTTCCAAATGAACAGAGAAATAATGTACTAAGGCACTACAAGATCAGTGAGACTTAATGTCTATGCAGTTATTTTGGTCAGATAGAACTGTCCTGTCCAGTTATTAAAAGGAAGTCAAAGTAAAAGTGAATGTGTTAGCTTTGCTGAACAAGCCATCAGAATCCAGATGACAATAAATGTCTTCAGCTACCCATTTTTAACACAAATTCAATGACCTGAATTCCAAACTTGGATCTTATGCAGCCTTCATGTGGCACGTCTGGGCATGTGCAAGGTCGATTTATCAGCACACGGGTTTATACTGCTGGTCTCATGCAATTCCTTTGGGAGTTGGATCTGCGCTTGCATACCCAGAGGCTCAGTCCCTCGCGGCCACTCAAGTATTAGTACAACAAATGTTGCCTGGAGTGAAATTCATTTTCCTTTCTGCGCACATTAGTGTTTACTTTGTATCCTTTCTTCTTTATGTTGCTTTTTCTCTCAAGTGGCCAACAAATGTTTACTTGGAGTGGAACAAATTGTTTTGTCTTTGTGTAAAATGCTACATTTTACGCATTCATGCATTTTCCTCAAGTGACCCATTCGTTGTGAGCTGATCCTTGAGTGAAGCTGGATCATCCGGAATTATTGGAGTCAAAACAGACTGGAAACAGACGTAAAGAATGTAATGCAACTGTTTAAGAGATTAGTTAATGAAAGCATTATAGTGATGAGAATAATAATAATGATCCAAGCTCATTCTGAATTTGATGTTACAAAATTCAGATGAGCTTGCATAGTCTTTTAGTACGTGCAGCATAACTACAAATACTTCAAGGAGCATTTATTTATTTGATCATTTGGTCATCACTTTGAACCAAAATTATTAGTCCACATTATTTATTTTGCCATATTCCACAGTGCTTGATTCATTTGGGGGAGTCTTTGAACCTTGGTGTCATGATCGTCATCGATGAGTAGAGAACCCAACCTCACTCCCATGGAGTCATATCGATGTTGGAAAAGTTGCTATTTGCATCCTATACTGACACAAAAAACAGCCCTCAGCGTTTTTTTTCTATCCCCCTGCGTCATGTGCCCACCAGTGATGCTCCATGCTGCCCCACACAAAGTATGATCCACACCGCCCCGACTGGAACGCTGTGGAAGTCCACTGGGTCCTATGTGTAACGTTCAATGCTGAAGGCTGCCTTTTTTCTCAGCATAAGATGCAAAAGTCCACATTCCCAACGTCATCGGAGTGAGGATGGATTGGATTTTCACAACTCAGTTTGACAAATGTCAGCAAACTAGCTGAATTATCCTCCAAGACCCTCCCTGTTGGACAATTAAAAGCCGGATGTTACTTTGAAACTCCATTCTTGACATCAGTGCCGTTCTAGAGTTGTGGCTTTTGGCACGGTCTAAAGAAAGTGAGTTGTACTCTGAATTAAAATTGAAGGTTAGTCAAAGATTTTTTTTTTTTTTTTCTAACATCCCCTTCCCAACCTTTACAGTATAGCAAGAGAACATTGGCGGGTCTGTTGTCTGCCTCATGAAATCCTTGGGGCATCGTAGAGGATTTCGAAGCCACAATCCTCTAATGACGTAAATGGTTCCTCTAAAAACGTAATAAGTAACATATTACGTTTTTATTACATCAGATTTTAATGTAATGGGATACAAGTATACATTCACAACTATACATGAGGGTGCCAACCACATATCTGGATTTATATTTTTCCTTTACGGCACCATGCTTTTTCAAATTATTTGGCACGTTGAGGGCACTGCCCACTGTTTGATGCTGTATGTATGTACAAATCAACAGCAAAGCACTGAAAGAACACAGTCAACACAGTAGAGACACCAGAAAAAAATGCAGCAGTAATGAGCAAAAAGCCCAACAATGACAGTCCAGCCCAGGTCCACCACTGTGCAACCTGACATCAGTGTGCAGGAATGTCCATCCCTGAACACAATATATATGTATTATTGTTTTATTATTTATTAATTTCATGTCATGACTCAATGAAGAGGACAGTGGAATTACATTTCAGCCAATGGTTCTGTTTTAACTTCATCTTCATTACTGCAGAAAAACGGAAGGAAATAATTTGTGTCCCATCTAAAACATCCTCGCACTGTCATGTCACCTAAGGAGATGTTCCTTCATCTGTTATTGAAGAAATTATGTTTGGCATATTTTGAGATTCGTGCGTTGAGTAGTGGCAAACATTCTTGCCATCTTGCACCACCAGGGAAGTGAAGGACCAAAACGTCTGTCACTGGCCCATCCATGCAAAGGGAGCGTAATAGCACACTTGCACAAAGGAAATGGCCAAGGTACCATCGCCCAGTCGGTAGACATTAGCTTGTATCATGTAAACATAATATTCCTTTTTCATTTTTTTAAATAGCAAAACACTCTCATAATTTGTAGTGAGAGGTCTCCGGTTGCCAAACGTTTATGTCACATCTCTTTAGAGTCATCGATAACCTTGCTGGACGGTGATTCATTGCTGTTCATGACCTCCTGCTTGTCTTCGACGTTCAATCCGATTTAAATTATGTGTGGTTCTATTCACAAGTTGAAACATATCCTGACATTGAGTTACTATTCAGTCAGTTTCTGGACTTTAAATAAAACTGGTTAAAAAAAAAAAGTGAATGCAACACCCTGACTAATATTGATCATGGACGCTAAATGATTCATTGTACATTCATACAACCTCACAATTGTGTGAGTGAGCATGCTATTAAGTAAAAATCATTGATAAATATATTAAAAGTAGCCTTCTGTACATGTTATAGTAAGGAGAGAAAAAGGTCACCTCGCGGATATAAGGCCCCATGTGCTCTGACATTCTCTGGGAGATTGATTTGTACAGAGACTTAAGGACGGGGTCAAACACAGCTGATGACAGAGACCAGACAAATTACCCGTATCCATCATGATGACCTGAAGGTTCACGCTCCGGACCTCAGGAGAGAGGAACCACTTGCACCGTTGCTCATTGGGAATAATGTAGGCAGAAACTGCCATGCCTTATAGGTTTGGGGTCATACTCCAGGAAGTAAGTGGGGTAGAGCAGGACGGCTGATCACTGCTCTGCCCTTTAAACCTCTGCGCTATTGATTTGTGCAAGCCCTCAAGAAATAAAGGGACAGTGATGGAAGACCCGTTCGACATGCGGTTTTATGTTCATCAAATCGTGTTTCAACAACGCTACAGAGGAAATGTTGCATCTGTAACTGACCAACACGGTAAAAATTCAGATCAAGTCATTTTCCAAGCAAGTATTTTCATGAGAATAGCAGCGTCACCTACAGAATTATCAGATCTGAACAGTGTTTTTTTTTATGAGATAATCTGCATAACTCTGTAGAACCACCAACCCTTGGTTAAATAAATTCTGCACACAGTCTATGCTCAACAACCCAGGATTTACCTCTTCACGTGCATTTTTCTGGATCTCACAGTTTTCTAATCCACACGGCCTTAGTGCTACCACTCAACCATCTTCTTCTCAGATTGGGCAGTCACTGAGTAACGTCCCCTGCTTTCATTTGTCTTTGCTCTGAGGACGTTGGCTGCTGAGAATCGTTTCTATGACCCTGGATCGAGTGAAGTGAGACCTTTGACTCTAAGCCCACCCTGGCTGGCATTCTCTGTTGAGAAAAAGACACGGGGCGTTCAATAAGCTGCCTGGCTGTCACTGCTTCATAAAGGGACAGCAGCCCACTGCTAATTGGTTTTCATTTTGATCTCGCTAGCCTTTGAATAAGTCTCCCACCCCCTGGGTAATGGAATGGCCCTGGCCACTTTAATTACCCACCCCGCTGGAGAGTGTGAGTTATAGGACAGATGGCTCGGAAAAAATACATCGAGTGGTGAGGAAATCTTGTCACTGCAGAACAGGAGGGCAACAAGAAGGCCGTGTAATTGTGTGACCTTTTTGTAGTACTTTTATTTTGTATTTGGTAAACTGTAAAACGAAAATAAATGAAAAAAAAAAAACAAAAAATAGCGCAAGTTTTCATCTTGAAGTAGGTAACGTAGTGCTCAGAACTCATGGAGGAGTGAATGGGAGGAGAAGAAAAGATACATAAGGGACAGGCTAATATTCTTCTCTACACATACGGAGGGCATAGAGGAATACTCCGAGCCGAAAGTCGACATGTTCCAATCCCTTCTTGCACAACTTGCTTCTTGACATGTCTCTTTGTAGACACCGAAAACTCAAGGGTTTTGCAGAGCAGAG
This sequence comes from Synchiropus splendidus, assembly GCF_027744825.2. Classification (NCBI taxonomy): domain Eukaryota; kingdom Metazoa; phylum Chordata; class Actinopteri; order Syngnathiformes; family Callionymidae; genus Synchiropus; species Synchiropus splendidus. The sequence goes on from NC_071344.1 coordinate 20,524,249, forward strand.
TTGGACAACTTGTGCATGCGGTTTTCTCACTGCCTTTGGTGAACTGCCTTCATGAAACAGACCCATGGTCTGTTTGTATCCTTGTCCTCGAGCAAGTGCTGGCTGCCATGTGTATCCTGTAATGTCCACAGCTGGGCAGAACATGATTTTATTCCATACTCCATAGCACGAACATGCAAAGTTCAGCAGAGGTTTATTTTGTTTCAACAGTAATGTGAAACTCAAATTCAACTCTTACACAAAAATGTATAAAATCAACATACTGGCTGCTTTGACTGAAAGCTGAAAGACAGCAGGAAGAGAAAGAGCAGCCACCAGCAGCAGGTGTTTGAATCCTTTCAAACCCACTGAGGTGGCAGCAATCCAAGAAATAGCCAGTCAGCCTCAGCAGCAGCACCTGATCACACCCACAAATTGACACAATGGGTGCATTCGGGCACAGCAAGGCGGACGCAGCACCGATCGGTGCGCTATACATTATGGGAAGTCAGACTGTCCAGGGTCGCGCAGTTCGGCTCAGACGTCATCAACGATGCTGCCACCTAAATCTCGAGAGAGCGAAGCCAATCACCTACACTCTCCTCGGGTCGCGTAATTTGTGACATCACCGTAGTTACTCGGTGACTCGCCAAGACAGAGATTGTATTCCACTTCAATACGCAAGAATCAGAATCAGAATCAGAATCAAATTTATTACCATGGTCTGTGGGGATCTTACCAACTAGGAAAGTGCATTGGAATAAAGTGCTGTCAAAAAATAAACAGCTGAGGGGAAGAAGCTGTTCCTGTGACAGGAGGTTCTGGTCTGGATGGACTGTAGCCTCCTGCCTGAGGGAAGAGGAACAAAGTCCAGTCCATGACCAGGGTGAGAAGGGTCGGCTCTGATCTGACCTGCACGTCTCTGGGTCCTGGAGACATACAGGTCCTGAAGAGGTGGCAGTCAGCAACCGATCACCTTCTCAGCTGAACATACGTGTTGCAGTCTGCTCTTGTCCCTGGAGGTGGCGCTGTTGTACCAGACAGTGATGGAGGAGGTGAGGATGGACTGGATGATGGCCGTTGATGAGGATGAGTTTCGCCCACCAGTAGGACTTTGGAGGGTTTGAAGGCTGTTCGGCACCGGCGTCATCACCACCAAATCTGGAGATAGCCCCCAGAACAGGGGGCGGGATCCAGGCGCCCCGCAGTTGCTTCTGAACCACTGCGGCTGCCTGACTTCCGCCTGACTCCCAGTGCATGCTGGGATGGAGTGAAGTGCCACCTGATCTGAAGCTCTGGAGTTCGACAACATTCGGATGTTTTACGCTCTTCAGTCCCAAAGTTATTTGCAGATATAATGCCAAATATGAAAATTGGAATCAGTGCAGTGGAAAGCAATTGCAAAACCCCATGGAATGTAAGCTTGAGTTCTAGTTTAAAAATAAAATGATAATTTGAAGTTGTGAACACTAATTCACATCATGTGAACCTATGCTATCACACAATATTCAAAGACATTTGTTTGTAAGCTCACAAATTGTAATAGCTGTTTTGTTCCCCATTTCCATATTGAATGTGGGGTTTGTATGTACCTCAAAACATTTGACAGTAATCTGCAGCTCTCTTGACAATGATGGATAAGGGCCATGGCATCTGAATCTGTCTCTCATCATCACCAATGGATTGGTCATTCCAGGTGTTGAGGTGTTCCAGAACCCCTCTTGTGGCTTGACATTCACATTGATGAGTTTAAAAGCATATACATACCTAGTGCACTTCACTGCTGAGAATGAGCCTAGTGCAGTAAGAACATCAACTATAAGAAAGAGATGTGAACAGCCTCCAGTGGTGTATCGAGGTGGTAGGTGTGTGAGCTACTCGTCCTACATCCACAAATCCTCATACATGCAGACACAAAATGCCAAATCACACTGCAGCACTTCAATATATCGACAAAAACATCACACAATACCATCCACTGTCTTTATATGACAATTTATTATTCATATTGTGATTACTATACATCATTCATGGTTACAGTCAAGGCCAAGGAGAAGCATGCGACATTTGGACAATTACTTTGACCACCACCATTTGCTTAGAAACATTTCAAGTGGCGCTGCTGCCTGAAGCTGTTCCTTGTTTGGATAATTCCATCGTATTAATCAGTAATGAGAACCAATGGTTAGAAAAACAACTACTATAATGAACTTCATTTGCTTGAGGTTTTCCATAGCATGTTAGTTTTACCCCAGACAGGTGTGCAGCTTTCTACTGACCTGCTATATAAGGCACTGACCACACCTGTGTTATTTTGAGCAAACATGATGGAGAAGGTCACTGTTTTCTTCAGTGATTCCGAGGGTGCTGTGTCCAGATGCAGGTCAGCAGGGAGACTGCTGAAAGAGTGAAGATGGGGGAGTAAAACATTTACACACATTTACGGAGTAGAAGTGCATAAATGTGCAATACATAATTCCACACATGTACAAGATGTTGTGAATCATGTTTGGTCATAAAATAGTCGACATGCATGAAATAGAATGGACTACGGCTGTCACAATAATTTCACAAAGTAAAGATGGAGAACAGCCATAGAGCTGGACACATGTTCATCTTCATGTTTTGGCACAAATCAGAGCTGCAGGTCAACGTATAGGTGAATTGCCTTCAATTGTGGACAATATGAGTGTACAGTGTGCTTTGGATGACAAAATTCACATTCTCCATAGTGCCGGTCCCAGGTCCCAGTGGCATGGAGCTGACTCCTCAGTCACCTGAAGAGAGCTCAGCTCATGAAGGTCCTCTGATCTCACTCAGGTCCCCACCAGTTCCATCTCATCAAAGCCAAATTCTGCAATGAAGCTGGAGTTGGAGCAACAGAAAGGTAGAGTTACCGTTTGAGTCAGAGTTATAGGGGATGACACACTGTAATTCTGAACAATATTCATGTTACAGAGTCCACACATGAAGCCACCCTTCTGCTGCTGGACTTCACATGCAGTCACCTTGGTCTCTACCACAAAAACAAGGTGGCTTTCTATGAAGAATTGGAAGATCTAGCGACAGAAGGCTACACCATCAGAAATGAAAAAAAAAAAGGCTGGGAAACCTGACAACAATGGACAAAGGACACGAGATATGAAAGTGGCTCTTGACGTCTGACCAACTGTATGAGGAGACAAAGACCTCCACAAAAGAAATTACTTTTGCAACTAACCTGGAGAAATTATGGAGAGTCAGTTACAACCTACGGATTGTTTCATGTCGATGAATATATAAATACGTACACTGGTATATTTACTGCGCATTTCAAAATGTTAGGGTCATTTGACTTGTTACTGGCTCTTTTGGGCGCCTTAAATGCTTCGCATCTTGCCTTTCCTTTGATTTGACAAAACTACTTACCTTCTCTGTGAGCACACAGTCTCGGAAGCTCTCGCCGATTGGTGCTCCATCCACCTGGCTGTGCCTGAACGCACCCAATCACATGCCATACCCACCACTCACAAACTGCCGGGGAAGAGCCAAAACAGCATGTAAAAATATTCCAAAATATAAACCAACAATCCAAAACCAAACCAAAACCAATGCTTTTAGATTCTGTTCCTTGACTTGGTCTGTGTGTTCTACTCCAAGGTCCAAGATGCCCTCTGTTCTCCTCTTTCTCCTGAAGAAGAATCTGTTCATTAAATTATTATTTTAATTCCTTCTCTGAGTCTGTGCTCCACAAAAGCACATAAAACTTGGGTTCTGCTGTGTATGGTTCCCAACAAAAGTGACTTTTTGACCATGTTGCAAAGGCTGGTGAAGCAGGCGTAAACTGAAAGCCCAAAGGGGACCACACACAGGATTATTAAAGACCCCACACATGAAGATAAAACGTCTGCAGTTGCGATATTCTCATCTGTGCACACCGCACGCAAAGATTCAGCCTCACTGTCAACAAGGAATCACACCCTCCTGGCAAGAAATCTCATGAGACCACATGTGATGAAACGAGGTGGAGAAATCCCTACAAGTGAGGGATGTGGTTTTATGCTTTTTTATTTTTTTTTTGGACAGGAAGGATCACAGAAGAAACATCACATAACTAATTCACTATTACATTAACATAAGTGGTCTTTACATTACATATATTCTGTCAGTATGAGGAAAAAAAAATAGACATGAATTTCATGAATGAAGCCCTTTAGGAAATCTTGTGTTCTTCCAATTCCACCCTATAAATCAAGTCGGCTATTAATCTAACAGACAGTTCATCAGAACAATGGCATTTGGTAGAATGTATTGACTACCCATGATGGACAATAAGGCGGCTCCTGTTTATAGCCGTGCCAATAGAATCCTTGTTGTCCATCATCTACCTGAAGGGCGAGTAATGGAAATGTGATGCGTGAGCTAAGCAATTTGGGCCTTCATTTTCTGGAGTAAGTGCATGGGTATTACTGTGATTTTAGTCTTGTGTATGTGGATCGGTGTTTGCATCACATCTAACCGTGTGTCGCCCTGTAGTGCCTGCATGTAATATTCATCAAAGGGGCTTTGCAGGGGAGGCCAATAAGTCAAGGTGACTTGGCTGAAAGCATCGCGACCGTTTAGTTGAACCAATACATCTTTGAAATAGGTCAGTGAGGAAGTATAGTGTGCGTCAGTTGTATTGTGAGAGCCTTTCACAATACAACCTTGGGAATTTCTCTTTGGAGATCAATAAAGTATCTATCTATCTTTCTTTTGTTCATATCTATCGATAATGAATGCACTAGACTTGAGATCTGTCAACGTATCCATGTAAAGCAGATTCCAATGTGTAAGACATAATATTACTAAACATTTAAAATATAATCCGCAGTCGTTCTAAATGTGTACAGTTGCACCTTTGAAAAAATTGCACTTTCTAAGAAGAATAGAAAATCAATGTTTTCAAACTTTTCAACACTTAATGTAATTGCTTGTGAATGCTTATCAGGAATTTTGAAAGGTTGTCTGGAGCCTGGGGCGTCATAAGCACTCTCCATCTTCTTAGGCTCAAGTGCAAATAAATCACCAGATTCCAGAGGTAGACTCAGCACATTAGCATTTTTGCAGCATCATCTGTCAATCAGCCTCACGAAGCCAAAGAGAAGTTGCTCTAATCAGCCCTGCCACCCACCACTGCCTCCTCCAATCGACCCCATGGTGTTGCAAGATGAAATTACTCATTGGTGTTTTCTGCGCCACAGAGATGATGGCAGCACTCACTCCAGTCAAAACAGCACCTTTTTTCCAAGCACAAAGAGGCAGACTAAAGGCATATGCTGTGACTTTGATTTAGCTTTTATCAAATGTGATGAGTGCAGCTTAAAATCATCATTCTCTATCGTTCAAATGTGGGCATGATCAATGACTGCCACGCCTATGATTGAGGAGGATAGGGAAATAAATGCATTTGTCTCCCTCACAACTGTTACCTTGTACCACAGGTATTGTTCTTGTTACATATTTCCTGTCTCTCTGCTCAGCCCTGCTGTCTCAGCACAATTCCAAACCCAAACTACAAACAAAGAGTTAAGATGTGTGTAAGATATGTCAGACATTTTTCCACATAATTATATATACATACACTCTGTTTCCGCAAGTTTTCAAGCAATGAGCACAGAGCGACAGACAAGTGAAGGCCAGTGTATGGAGATTGGACAAGGTCACGCTCATGGGCTTTTGAATTGTGCAAGTGCTTTAAAAGAAGGACATGAAGCAATGTGCAAGATGACCCCAGGAGTGGAAGGCCCTCAACAACCAGCGCGTCAGGAAGATGGTGCATAGCCATCGTTGCTTCATTGTTCGACCAGTCGTCATCCACGTTGTTAGGTTTTTGTTTTTGTGTGCTTTTATGATGTTACTTCCTGTTTTCCCTGTTTCCTGTTTGTTTCTTCACTCCCTCCATCTTAATGGCAGCGCAGCTGGATCACATTTGGCTGATTACACCGGCGAAGACTAAAACCCTGGAGATCCAGCAGGTGCTGCCAGATGATCGTTTGTGTTCAAATGGTGAAGTTCTCTCTCGACCTGTTGTTCTCTGGTGACTCTTTTTTTGTATCTTTATTCTCCGCGTTCTTCTCTTCCTTTTCTCGCTCTTGTTATTGTGCACAGTGTTGATTGTGATTGGTGAGTTGTATACGAGTGTTTGTCAACTCGCTTCCTGTGTTAGACCGTGGTGTTTAGTTTCCTCAGGTTTGTGCGTGTTTATGCCACTACCGAGCGCCTTTTGTTCTTTATAGGCTTGTGAGTATTGTTTTCCATGTGCGTCTTTCGGTTGTCCCCGTTTTCAGTGCTGTAGATCTTACACCTGTTTTCTGTTTCAGGTTTTTCCCCTCCTTTCGTGTTCGTCTTCCTCGCTCCGCTTCTGGTGTCGACGCCTTGGGTTTTCTGTATTGTTCGTGTTTTATTTTGTGTTATTTGTATTAAATCATTGCTAACTGTTAACCTCGTTGTCAGAGTCTCCTGTTCATTGGTGGCCATCTTGCACTTTGGTCAGGCTCCTCCAGCAAACATGACACGTCTTTTTTTTAAACTCTGCGGTGAGATGTTTCATGCAGGGCAAAAAAGCAGGGAACGTGCATGTGTTTGTGTGCCGATCGGTGTAGTGTGTGTGCCTGAATGTGCAGAAAATGTCATTCAGAGCTAAAGGTCACATATGGTGAAATCCCGCTGAGTGATGGTGTGCATGGCATGTACATGTATGTGTGAATTCACACAGGGTGGCTGCCCAGGAAGCCATCACATGCCCCTTCGAAGAAGAATGCATAGGGTTCATCGTCTGCTCCAATGTGGGGTGCAAGGGAGCAGGGCATACAAATTCCAACTGGCAGAGGAGGTAAAGACGAGCCGCTTTTGGTTGTGTAAAAGCACCAAGAATATAGTGTTATTTTGTCACCAATTTTTCAATTTTGTCTTAGTCTCGCGCCAAAGTTAATACCAAGTCACATTTTGTCTTTCATCATTTTTTTTGGTCATATTTTAGTTGACTAAAAGTCACAATTTAAGTCTATTTTTAGTAAAAAGAAAATCTATTTTAGTCAAGTTTTTGTAAAAAAAAAAAAATAATAATTATAACAACTTTTTTTTCATTCCAGAAATACCTTTTTTTCACTTATGTTCCACAGCAAAAACATTGACTGAAAATCTGGAACAGTAAGCATCTTGAATTAATAGAATGAATGAATCCTCGATGCAACTTTGCTTTTAGTGTTTTGATAAATGTTTCATATTAATTAGTCTTTACAGCTGGACTTTTGTATTTGAGCATCAACAGGTTTAAAGAAAATACAAAATAAAAACTCCGGCAGGATTTTCGGAACCCCCCCCTTAAATAAATAAATAAAGCTGAAACATAACGCACCCAATCAAAAAGTGAAGCGTAGTTTTCACAATTATTGAATTAATGACAAGAAGAACAGCGGTTCTTAATTATGAGAAATGCATCTTGCCCTAGTCTGCAGCCGCCCTCACCTGATCCATCTATTTGTTCAGCTGGGAGCACGACTTTATTTCAGAGATGTGGGGATGCATTCTCGTCATTTAGTTAACTTTCTCTCAGATTTTTCAGTGAAATAGACATTGAAAACAGCCATGATCGTGTCTTTCCCCCTGATGCATGAAGTGTTTTCCACTTGTTTTTGTGGGCGGTGACGTCTGAGGAAGTTAACACTAGAAAGAAAGGCCCGGTGCCCATCTAACAAAAGGGCATTATCAAGGGGGGGGAAGAGATCCTAAGATCTGGGAGTGATAAAACAACAAAAATAACAACCCTTCCATCTTGTATTTGAGTTAAATACACTTTTTCATTGCAAAAAAATTATGAATGATGAAAAATGGTCAATAAAAGTAGGAGGATTTGTTTCCTCAACAGAGGAAACACACAAAACACAGATTCCGGTTCATGTTGCTGAGGGAACGGAGTAAGTACAAGGCTGATGTTTTCATGGGACTACAAGGGCATTGAAAAAATCTCAAACAAAAAGGTGGATGGGTCTTTGGCATACGTTTTCAACTAGTAGATAAATCTAGATTAAATCATCTAGTATAATATGCAATATGCAATATAATGTGCAATATGAGTGAGCAGCAGTTCACGAGTGGTCTTCCGTTTTTCTTTCCGAACGCTTGTGAGTGAAAAACATCTATTCAGCAGTGGCCATAAATGATTGACCTTATTTGCAGGTGTCACTTATTCTCCAAGAGGACAATCGTTTACCCAACCGTTTCTCATTTGCCCTCCGAAATAAGGGAACCAATATACCCCACAAGTGCAACATTCCTGGTGCTTTTGATTGAAAACTCCAGAGTGGATATTGGCATCATTGGGACGGCAGTATTCAGTCACCGTGAATGGCAGGTAAATAGACATTGATTGTCAATAATTGTCACTGCTCTCTACGGTTTTGTGCCATCCTCGAGAAAGGGCAGATGCTATCTCAACCTGAACCTGGACTGAAGTTAAACAGCCAAACGCCGATACTTCCCTCAAATAGAAGGATGTTTCTCCGTGGTCTCTGTGTGTTCCGTGGATCATGTGTGATCGTGATCATCTCCCTGTTGGGGGGGAAAAAACCTTCATGAAGCTGTAAGACGTTGTGGCATAAAAACACAGTGAGTGAGCAAATACATTCTGAGGAAACGCAAAAGCATTGAGGTGTTTACTCTCTGATCAAGACAGTCGTCAAAAGGGAGTTAGCAAAAGGTTACCTCATTTTCTGTCCTTGGGCTACAGCTGGCATTTGGTGCGACTCGTAGCTTGTACGCTCTTGACCTCATACAACTTTGATGAACTTTCGTCGATGTTGATGGGCGACTGATGGAGGTCTCATCAGAGGCAAGTTGTTTAGCATTTGGTGGCAGAAAGATCCTTGAATACAGTGTCTGTTTTGCATATGCTTTGCATAAGAAAATACAGTTTCATAGACAAAGACAATATTTGTTTGTTCTAGATCTAATGGTCACAAATTGTCACAAATAGAAACCTGAAGCATTGATAAATCCACAACAGCAAGAGAATATCCAAACAAAAGCGTAAAAAAAAAACAGTGAAAACCACAACCAAACATGCCTCCTGATCATGGTTTAAATGACACACAACAGAGCAAAAGCGAAAGTGGTAGTTACAGTGCCACCTGCAAGCAATAGCCGCTTCAAAATGTTACAACTTCCTTGGTTCTAAGTTCTAGGATTGATTACTAACAACCAATTTCTTCTAAGAAACCTTATCCTTACAAAGTACAACGTCAAGAACAGGTTATCAGAGGGTTGGCGGGCAGTTGAGTGAAGGGTGAGACCCCTCAGGTCCGTGAGTGGGGCAGCAGTGAACTGCTCATTCTGGAGTAAATTATCAAATTACATATATTCTTAGTTCAAGCATCTAATCTGAGACTACGGACTCACTAGTATCTGAGAGTGTGCAACAGCTGAGAGTGTGTTTTTGAGGTGATGATGTGGCCTGGAGCAAACTTTCCTCTGAATTATAATGAATGCAGTGCTCATTGATAAATGACTCCCAAAATACATTAGACCTCAGCTGAGAAGGTGAAGGCCAAGAAAGCAGTGAGTCCAGATGGGATCAGTTCCAGGCTTCTGGATGTGGTGCCAAAGACTCCCCACCCAAAGGAGCTAAACAACTACAGGCTGGAGCTTCGGGCATTTCATCTGATGAAGACTCTGGAGAGACTCATCCTAGTTCACGGGTGAGCTCCTCGATGGACCTGCTGCAGTTACCACTTGTAGTTGTGGATGACTCCATCACTACACACACCTTCACATCTCCCTGTCACCTGGACAAGGCTGGGAGCACTATGAGGATCATGTTCCTCGGTTTCTCCAGTGCCCACTCGAGGTCAAGCTGGGCCATGCTGGTGTGGACCACCACCTTACAAGCTGGATATAAGCTCACATACTGGGGCAACCTAGTATGTGAGCGAATGAGAGCAAACAAAGTGTGGGATTATATCCAATCTCCTGCAGCCTGCCCTGTACTGCCATTTCACTGGGATTGTTTTCCCCTCTTTCAGCCCCTAGTCTTGGATGGACCAGCCATTGTCCAGGTGATTTGCTCTTTTATCTGCTTTCCTGCCTCACACTTGGACTGATGTCAGCGCTTCCTGTGCATCTACTTAACTCTACTCAACTGATCCCCTGCAACCAGCATCTTCTTCTGTCCTCCAGTGAGTTTGTTTATTCTGTCAGCCTGTGGAGGAGTGTTAGCCACCGCCTCAACTCATGTAGTTGTGACAATGATTTTATCTACACCCACGAACAAGTTTCCTAATGCTGTGATATATGCTCAACCCTGGAGCTCAACTGACAGGCTTAGGTTGTTGACCCCAACCACGTAAACCCAGCTCTACGTTGCTGACTTCAGTCGGCAAATTCCTCTGTACTCAATAAAGAACAGTGCATTTACATCAAGATGACAATCTGCTGGTCCTTTCCTGCCTGCTGGTCTGAGTTGACTGCAGGTAGCCATGTATTTATTTATTTTTTAAGTCAAGTCTGATGCCTCGCAACGTTCTTCCCCTCGCCCACGCATATCCATCCATCATTCTTTCCACTTGTCAGTGTGCAGTGGAGTGGCAGCATCAATGTTGGAGAGTGTGACAGCAGAGCAAAGAAAACCTCTGGACATTATACCAAAACATCAGGGACACACTGCTGGTTCTGTGAGGTGCTGATACACACAGCAACAGAAAAACCTTCCTGACAGATTCTACCTTGGGGGCTTTCAAATATGCTCTCAGACATTTTATGCGTTGGATGATTGGTGTATGGGAGCATTAAGAAACACTGTGGTGTTTAAAATAGTCCCCATTGCCTTCCATCGTCTTATGCTAAACTGCTTGTTGTACTCGGGAGTTTGTTTAAGTTACCCTTCCAGGTTTTACAGTACGATTATAAACACAACACCTATTCCCCTTGGATTCATTTCAAATTCTGTATTGTTCTATGCGCTACTTAGTGTAACGTTACCATCTCAATATTCCCCTCCACGTCTCTATTTCTCAGCCTGTTGCCCTCCTTCTCTGCTTCTCCTCAATCTTTCTTTCTTTAAAAGTCACATTTGCCTTTCTCATTACAGCGCAGTGATGCGTCGTGCTAGCTGAGAGAGCCGTGTAATTCATCAACACGTGGAAAATTACTGTGATTGTTGCTCAGGAATGAACAGGGGCGGCCGTGTAAAATAGGTTTAAGTATCTAAATGAATCATCAAGTAAAACCTTTATAGACAGTCTGTATGTATTTTTGGCTGGACTGATCGCAGAACAGTTTATGGGTTTAGGGATTTCTGTGAGCTGAATGAATGCAGTGCTATCCCATGGGTTACCCGACGATACTGCGATACACCTCTAAGATTTCAGTCCATGAAGGTCATTGACTGCTGAACAGTCAACAACTACTGAACAGGTCCTATTCACTCCCGGCCAACTTTGTATCCCGACTGAGTTCACCACTCTTTTTGGGGGTCAGGGACGTGGACGTCATGATACTGTGCAGTTTCATCCACTGATTGAACAGCGAGTTGTGGATAGTGTTTACAATGAAGTTTAGTAGGATGTACCAATAACATCCAGAACACAAAAAAAGTTTGATTTGTGAATGTGTGCAAAATAAGCCATCAACAACAGGACTACAAGTATGTCTATGAAATGAAATCTGTTTGTTAAAGTGCCAATTTCAGACAAAAACCACGTTTCTGTTGTTTCTACATCATGTTAGATTGGTTTTAATGCTTTTTAATGCTGCGCTTGAGGATCTGGTACTGCAGCTGTGATGTCTGCTTCACTCGCCCTCTCTCTCTCTGTCGCTGTCTCGCTTTTGATTCATGTACAGTGCGTTAGGTTCAAAATGATAACGACAATGGAAGTTGTTTTAATAGATATATAACATATGTTTGAGAATTGGTTGTCCACATTAAGCCATACAAAGACTGATGCACAGTATCTGACTCAAGAGGTCACATTTGATCCTCCAAAAAGGGAAGAGCAGCAACAAATGAAACAATTGGAAACAGTACCCACATTTACGTGGAATATCTATTGTTTCAACAACACATTTGACTGATTTAATGACGCAAATATTGTGTTTGAGGAGCAAGAAGTTGTAGCTGCAAAGTCTGGCTGGACTCCTGGTTACAAGTCTTAAACAGTTCAATATGTTTTCACAAAATTGTTGGATCAGGAATTAAAGTGGGCATGTCTCACGCTACCTCAGCTCATACGCAGATCTTAAGCTCATGAAACAAACTCTTCAATATCATTTCTGATAAGTACAAGAAACGCACACATTACGTCCAGGTATTTATTTCACTGAATTGTGATTTTAGTCATTTTCAGTAACGGCTGTTACCAATAATGGCAGCTGTCGCAACTCGACTAAGATTTGGTGTGTCACAGGGAGCGGTTCCCTTTATGGGCATTCCAAGAAAGAGGTACCAGAAAATGGAACAGTTTGGGTCAGTTTTTCTGATTCCATTTGACAGTGGATACCCAGGCCTCTCACTTGAAACATGGCATGAGAGAGTGGTAGTGAAGGCAGTCCATGCACTGTCCCTGCAGTTAATAATACTGGCTGTTAGCTCTTTGGCCATATATAATCAAGTATTGACTGTAGACAGAGTAGCCCAGTCTAATCCATCTCTTATTGTACCTTGAATTAAAACAAGTCTGATTCTGACAAACGTGAAAATATCAGGGTGAATCTGTGGCTTCTATGACATAGGCAGATGAGGCTCCATGAAATGATGTCCTGATTTCCAGTGCTCTGTAGAAGCAGCTTTCACATGAAAGTGAGCGTCTCATGGAAATGTGAAATGGTTCAAATCTGAGACTTAAGAGCACAAAGCGCCTTCTAGTGATTTATGAAAAATGACACTGTTCCATGAAGCCCTAACAGCTCATCACTACCTGTTTTGCTGATCCTATCCAACTAATCTCATCCGTGGTCTTTTCCCTGGTCCCTGTATCACATGATCAGAATTCGTCACACATGTTTAACATCTTCTCTTCTGTGAGTGAACGAGAGGTTTTGCCGTCCTATGACACTCAATGTCAGTGATCATCACATAATAATGCTGTGGAAAACATGAGCTGGACTCATCAGAACCCTCGCCGTCAGTGTGATTTAGTTTATTTTCAGAAATGAAAATCACTCTGTCCTTGCGTTTGAACGCAGGGGATTAAATTAATTTATTTCACCGCTTTGGGTGACGACTGAAGAGAGTGAAATTAAAAGCTAACGCATCAGGTAAACAGTGAGTCTTGTTCTCCTTTCAGCTGCTCCCACAGTCTGCACAATAGATTAAACATAAACCTGAATAATTAGTACTGTGGGTAGCAAAACAATTAAATCACAACATGCGTTCTCACAGATGCTGACATCAATCTCTGCAGCTAAGCGGGGCATTCCAAAAGGCTTCATCAACTATTGAGTTGAGAAGCAACAAAGATATATTCTGGGAAAGGTTGCAGAGTTTCACACCACAAAATGTAAACAGTATTTTATAAGAATATCTAGCCAACTCCTGCGGCTGACAGTGTACATTCTGGAACTCTATACGCTTGTGTGTGTGTCAGAGAGAGATCTATAGATGGATCGAGAGAGAGTAAAGCTGCAAAAATGAGTTGAAACTGACCTCCAAAACAAACATCAGAAGCAGAGAGTTGAATATTTTAATTGAAAGTGACTATGATGGACATGTTGACAAACAGATACAGAGGAGGAACAGCAAACGTAGAAATGTTGAGGACTTTAGAGGAGCCAGACCCAGAGGGTTTGGTCATGTGGCGAGGAGAGGCAGGTAACATGTTGGAACGAAGAATGTCGGACATTGAAGTACTGTGGCTGTTAAGGGACTGACTCTTGTTGTTTCAACCTCTGAAAGAAAAACAAAAGAAAGGACATTATCTATCTTCCATAGAGTTCGCACAGTGTCGATGGATTGTTGCCCTGAAACACTCATATTACACACTTTTGATACTAAAAGTGGTTTCAAAGAGATTCTGCATGCTGCAGAGTTCCACCAAGAGGCTAATGTAAAACAATCATTTCATTCACAACCACAATGACTGACCATTAGATGAACAAAATATCCCTAAAACATTCCATTATTGCCTTCATTAGAGCATCATTTATGCTTGACGCTTCTTCGTTCTGAGGCTCGTTAACATCTGACACTTATACATTACATTAGCTTGAGTTAAACAGTCTCACTTCCTCGCAGTCAAAATCTAATGAGGAGAGAGAATGAGATAATACTTCAAATGAAACCCACAGACCCATTGGATTTGCAAACCAGTGGAAGAAGCTACCATAAATAAAACAGCCATTCCCACAGTCACAATCCACAATACTTTCATTTGCATTTTTAAAATAGTTTAAAATATACAAACTATATGAATATAGAGAAACATGAAGTGTTTTCACGGGTGCTGGTAGATTGCATGGCCCTGTGGTTTAAAACAATGATGCGGGAAATACACGGCAGCAAATGCGAGAAACCATGACGACAAGCCGAAGGTAGTTTTCCTGACTTCAGTTAATGAATCCAAGTTGGCCCATTTAATGGTGTCATGAACATGAGAGCATGTGAGGTTCCATCATACTCGAAAACAAACTTAATTATGGCGACTTGAAATGAACATGAACATTGCCATGATGCTCAGTCAACCAATCTCAGGGGTTGATCACTACAATATGGATTTCACAAAGAGTTGACTGACCTTTCTATGGCCTTGACTGCAGCGCTGCACCTGGAGTTTATGAACCAGTTAACAGATATGCATTGTGTCAGCACAATACATAGGCTACAGAGGCTTATCTCACATTTGCCCAAAAAACATCTTGATGGTCCTCAAGATTTCTGGAGAATCATTCTGTGGACTGATGAGTCATAAACTGAACTTTTTGGAAGATGTGCAGCCTGTTACATCTGGCGTAAAAATGGCACCGCGTTTGACAAAAAGAACATAATGCATGAATCGTGGTGGTGGCGGCAGTGTGATGGTCTGCCACATCAGGACCAGGACAACTTGCAATGATTGATAGAACAAATTTTGCTGTTGACCAGAAAATCCTAAAGGACCATCAATGTGTGCCCTCAAACTCAAGCACTCTTGGATCATGCAGCAGGACAACGATCCGAAACACACCAGCAGGTCCGCCTCTCAATGGCTTGAAAAAGTGGCCAAATCAAAGGCCGGATTTTAATCCAATTGAAATGCTGTGGTGTGACCTTAAATGGGCAGGTCATGCTGGAAAGCCCTCCAATATGGTGGAGTTGAAACAAGTCTGCAAGGAAGAGGGGGTCAAGACTCCTCCAGAGTGATGTGAAAGACCCATCACCAATGATCGCAAAACACGTGACTTCAGTTACTGTTGCCAAGGGTGCCACATCCCGTTGTAAGGTTCATTAGGCTAATTCACACATGGATTTTTGGCTTACTAAATAAACTCGTGATTTAAAAACTGCATTTTGTATTTCCTTGTGTTGCCTCTGAGTGATATTAAATTTGGTTTGGTGATTTGAAACCTTTGTGTGTGATGAAAAAGACAGAAATCAAGAAGGGGGCAAATACTTTTTCATGGCACTGTATGGATTCATGGACTAGCAACTGCAGCCGCCAACCTCCTGATCTGAAAGAGTTATGTGAAGAAATGTAAAGTCCTATAGTTAAAGTCAAATAGCTAAGGTCAAATTTAATTTCACTTGTCTGAAGTTGTGTTTTCTACTTTCATGGGCGGTAGAACATTATAGCTTGCACGCTGCCAATGAGGATATGCCGAGGCCAGGTGGAACCTATGCTTCAAGTGAAAGCCAAATGCTCAAAGCTGCCTTTGGCGTCGACATAGTGTGCAAAAAACCACTTTCCTAATGTCTATATATCACGCCATGGGAGTGGGGAAGATACAGCGGGCTCAGTGAAGCTCATTTTCATCGAAGCTTGAAATGTCCACCTCGATCCATCAACAGCCTCCAGTTCCCATCATCTCCCCTCTTGCTCCTTGTATCTAACCTTGTCCATATTAATGAGCAGATCCCTCTGTTGAATTTATGAACAATGTTTCATACCTCACACCTTTGTAGGTGACTATTCAATTAGTCAAACACCTCTCTCTTTTCTCTATCTCCCTTGATTTCTTACATTGCTAACAGATAAAATCACACATGCATAATTCACTGAAAAAGAGAGAAAAAAAATGGTTTTACAGGGAAATTAAATTTTCTCACCATCAAAAGAGTAACTGAAAGAAGTGTTCCCTAGGTTTGAGGAACTGTCCTCATTGTGCCCTGCTGTATACAGTTATATCTAAAAGCTGTCTTGTCTGTTCCTGTCAGTTCCATGCAGGTAACATGCTGCAGGGAAAGAAAAAAAATACAAAAAGACTTGCATTAAGCACAGAGAAGATTTTGTAACGGGGATGCGAATGTTTAGCAGTGAAAGATGCAAATCTATCCATTATTCACAGGGAACAACGGTTTTCCATTGTCTCCTGCAGGCCAAACACTGAGGAGTGCTCACATAATGACGAGTCAGAGCATTACGTGGAAACTCAAGCAGGGCCTCACATAAAGACTGGGACAAATGTGATGAAATCCAGCGTTTTTCTATAGCATTTTCCACAGAGCCATTATTCAAACACTGGGCCCATTGCTGTTTAATGTTTCATTGAACAAAAGAACAGCCATATCTCCCTGTGGCTCTGTGTGTGATGACGTTCAATGCTCTAGAGGAAGCAAATGAAGACTATTGTGAGGACAAGAGTCTGGGACACCAGGAGAAAAGACAAATGTGAAATACGTGATATATGATATCGGCTTATAGATTTATGGGAATGGAATCAGCAAAGACAAAATACACCATTGTTATCATATTCATCATAACACAGAAGCAATTGAATTCTGATGAACTTTTTTCCCCTTTTTCCCCTTCAATTCCTTTCTATTCATTTCCAATACAATTCAATGTATAAATAAACAAAACTGTTTCCCATGTATTCAAAGTTGTTTTTTTTTTTTTATATATATATAGAGTATACAGTCAGGTCTATTGGTTCAAGTACTTGCAAACACAAATTGGTCATCAACCAAACACAATAAAGTGTTTCTGTGCATTTAGGAACCTATATGTGGTGAAGGCACCTCACCGAAATTCATTCACAATAGGGGACCATGTATCATGAATCTTAAAGAAGAGTTAGCTAGAGCATAAGCAAAATGAAAATGTCACCTTTGTTCATCCAATGCTCAGTAATTTGGATGGAAAAATAAGCCTGCATGATACGTTTCCCCCTGCATAATCTGTTCCTTCCATTACGTCAAGCCGCTTGTTATGAACTTGTTTGAAGTTCATTGTAGTCCTTGTTGGTCATTCATTGTCTTCAGAACATTTTGTATGAGGCTGCTATTTGTTGGAAAGGCCCCGTCCTCGTCTGATTGGTCTTCAGTCATTGACGCCAGTACAGGTCGCTGGCTGCCTCGTAACCATGGCCACGATCACAAGGCATACTCCCCTCCTCCGGACCCTGGTCACTCTTATCAGGACCAGCTCTGGAGAAGATGGTACTTTCCACCCTCCTACATCTGACCTTGACCCTCTAATGAGTAACAATGTCTGCTCAGGCCTCCAGTGTGCTTCACTCCCGTCTTTGAACTCCACCTGTAACGTCTCTTTCTCACACACACTCAGCCACATTCCCTCAGTCAGCATTCCTCCATCTGTAAATAACTTCTTTATTACTAGCACAAGCAATTCCAACAATATTAATATTGTATAATAAATGCACAATTCCCATTACATTTTACACACTTTACTTGTTATAAATAAAAAAAAAATGAATTCAAAATTGTATTTTGATGCAAAGCTACTCTATGAGTATGTGAGATTTGATTACTGATGACGTAAAACAGAAAATAACAAACAAACATGGCATGTTGTTGGTATCAGACTGTTCTGAGTATTTCGAGGACTACTGTGTGACTGGGATTTTCATGCACAACCATCGGGCTGGTTCATAGTGAATGGAAAGTAGAAGAAAGCGTATCCAGTAGGTGGCACTGTGCGAATTAAAAAGTAAAATAAAATACAGGCATGTCATGTGGCTCTCGGTACAAGGAGGCAGTAAAATCACTTTAAGAACAATTGTCTCTGTATGGTGAATTATTTCAGTTTTGAACCCCACATAATTACGCTCAGAATAAAGTCACTCAGCTGGAGAATTGCAGAAACAAATCCATCCATGCACGACCTCTCATACGTCACACTCCTGGAACAGTACTTATGAAGTATGACTATCACATTAGATTAGATATTGATAAACGCCTGTCATCTGAAAAAGCTTCACATTAGTGGCTCTATGAAAGCATCACCAGAATCAAAACAAAGTATTTGAAAAAGTATTTCAATGTTGTGAACATGAATGATGCATGGTGATGGTGCATGTTTTCATTTGGATTTAATAATGACTCTTATGATCTTCAAGGGGATCGCAGCACAGAATATAATAATAATAATAATAATAATAATAATAATAATAATAATAATAATAATAATAATAATAATAATAATGAGTGCAATAATAATAATAAAAAACATTCTGATACAATTTTCACAATGTATGTTTAATGTAGTGCAAGTTTGTTTACTACTTACAATTGAAATGCTGTTGGTCACTCTGTAGGTTCACATTCTTGTCGAGAATGTGTCAACAAGACACATAACTGCTTATGGTGAGCAGCCTATGTACTTCGTCGTTCCACAATAGTAACACAGCTGCTCTGTCTTCAGGTTGCCATAGAAACAAGTCAGACATTCTCGTAGGGTATGGAGCCGCTGCTTCAGCGTCACCACTATTTTTGACTGCATAACCACAGCAGATCTCCTTCTTTTTAGTTTGTATGGGTTTGGTGCTCAAGGTAAAGTTAGATTTGATACCAAAGTCTGACCAGACATTGCTCCAGTTCTGAACAGTGGCGGGCCGTCAGGGCCAGCAAGGCTTTCTCTGCTGGTCTAACATAACCAGAAATCATGAGCAAATTTATGACAAACATGAATTTCATTTTTAATGGATTTTCCCAAAATCTGTTATATATAGTATATATAATAATCATGTTGCAGTATATCCCAGTGTTGTTTTTCGAGGTTAGAGTTGTTATCCAATCAGATCTTAGCTGGCTTTTGTTGTCATGTTGGATGAGAGTGCAGGCGCAGGTGCTGTGAACGGACACATATAGTTGATGGATAGTTGCGATAGGCAATTTAAGCGCGAGTTGAGGACAGCGAGGCCTTCTCGCTGGCCTCACGTTGGACATGACTTGTACGCGGCAAACTGTGGCCGTCTAACTGGAGTCTTTCTGATGCGAAACTGAGAAAATACCGAAAGAAACATATAATGACTCCATTCGTTGCTGGCGGAACTCAAGTCGTGGATTCTGGCCGGACTATGAGTAGACGGACCGCCGACAGGTTTACTTCTCATGATTAAAAACTCTCAGAGCTCTGAAAGTCGTTTCAATCCCGACCAACCCATCACTACTCAACACTGAAGGTAGCCACAACAAGGAGACTGAAGAGCGCATGCAGCTTCTAAGATGAATGGCCACTATGTATCGAGGTAAATGGTGACCACTGAATTAGGAAACAAAAAATATTTGAGAATGTTTTACTCCTAAGTATGCACCTTTTATATTCTGCACTGGGAACGTACAGAAAAAAAATCACTACAAGTAGTACAGTGGTACCTCGGTTTTTGAACATCCCGGACTTCGAATAAATCGCAGCTCAAACCAAAATTTTGAGATTTTTTTGCTTCTGATTTCAAACGAAAATCCAGAACTCGAACGCCCCCGAAAAAAGCTGGAAAAAACATGCGGGGACCGATCAGCTGACCCACGTCGCGCTTTGTTACTGTGTATAACGCAGCCTTTGTATGCAGACGTGTCCTGTTAGCTACATTTACTGACTGTTTATTCTTCATATTGAGGTGTAAAACCTTTCCTGCCTCCGCACTGGACCGTGGTAGAGTGTCACAGGAGAGGTGCTCACTCTCGACACCTCCTCCGAGGCTGGAGCGCACACTCCAGGGTTTGATGTCCTGTTGTCGGCTGGAGCTGGGACAGGGATGAGGCGAGTCTCGGACAGAGCGTTACTTGGTTCATGACTTTGTCACAGCCAAACTGCACAGAAGCACACATTCAGAGCTGGACACGCACCGGGCACCTCTTCACTTCTGGAGAGACGTCACTCACTCGGCAACCCCTCCCACATGCAGCGGCCACACACATAGAGGAACAGCGCACCTGCAGCAGACACTCTACATTCACTCCTACAAAAGGCCATTTTAAGGCTTGGAACGCATTATTTCTTTTTCCATTCATTGTAATGGGAAAAATCGATTCAGATTTCAAACAAATCGCTTCTCGACTGGCCTTCTGGAATGGATTGTGGTCGAGAACCGAGGTACCACTGTATATAGGTTGATTTATGCTGATTGTCAAGTACATGGCAACACTAGACAAGGCTGAATTGGATTGCAAAGGGACTAAATATAATATGACATGTTGTTGTTCTAAACTGTACAACTCAATGTTGATGTAGTTTGGACAGCCAAAGAAACAAAAATAAATGAATAAATAAGCACAGTAGGAACATCTACTAACTAGAACATTTAAAAGGGTGAATGTATAGATGATGCATAGGCAAAACACTTGCAACATAATTAGATCATTAGGAGTTTTACACATTTCCCAATTCAATTGTCTTGTTTTACATGATGGACACAGATCGGGAAGCTAAGCTGGGAAATTATCCCCAACGCTCACGTTCTCATTCCACGTCTAGTTATATGTCTTATGAGCAAAACTGCTTTGATGACATATTAAACTCTCCACAGAGCACTCTCCTGACTCATTTTCATTGGTTTCTCTTTGACACCCGACTCTTAAGTGCTCTTCATTTCATGATCACGTCCAGTTTTCCCACTAGGAAACTTAACATTTGCAGCTAAGAGACATTTATATATGTGGTATAATTATCTGAAATCAATTAAAGCACATGGAAGGGCCATCACAGGCAGACGCAGACATTCTGGGAATTTAGAAATTAACCAAAGCACATGTTGCCCTCCCAGGTGGAAAGGTTTTTGTGTCAAACGTGGAATTTAATGAAACAAGAGCAGTTGGTCCCCATACTGGCTTCCCTTATCCTTAATTTGATTCTTGACTATCAGGGCCACCACTGTTGTAAAATCACTTTCTAAATATAACCCCTGCAGCAAAAAAATCTCGGTCTCCTGACATGCAGCCACCAATGATTAACTGTAAGAAATGTTCGTCTGATCATTCAGCTATTCATCATTTCATACTTTTCACAACAGCCTAATGAATGAAGCACCGTCTCAATGTCTGTGCAGAGAGTACAGTTGCACATCTGCCTTTTATTCCTTTGAATGAAAACAAAATGTTTCTTTCCTCATTCCCCATATTTTTCTGAACAGAAAAGGAAAGACTGGAAATACAAACATATTTTTTTAGTAACTGAAAATTACAAGATTAGTTCAGTTTGTTTGAAATTTTGACAACAAATGTGACTCAAAAAAATATTTTGGTGATCATGGGTTCCTATGCATAGCATCCTGGATACAAGCGGCTGAAATGAGTTTTGTTCGATTGGTGGTGGGCGTTTCCCTTAGTGATAGGATGAGAAGATCGGTCATTCTCACAGTTTGGAGTAGCCGCTACTTTTGTGCGTTGAGTGGACTCAGTGGAGGTGAATCGGTCGCTACATGAAGATGTCCCTTTGGAGGTGTTTAAGGCACAGCCAGCTGGGAGGAGACCGAGGGGTCGACCGAGGAGCAGGAAATATTTCTTCTGAGCGTTTCTTCACTGGCCTGGGAACTTTTTGGGAAGCCTCAGTCGTAGCTTTCAGATTTTAGATGCTGCCTCGAAGAAGGCCGTTTGGCGCGACCTTTTGAAGCTGCTGCCACCACGACTCGGATACAGAGAAGCAGATGAAAATGCAAATGTTCATATTCCGTAGATCAAAGGAATGTCACAGTTGGAGACTGCTTTAAATGCTTTCCAAAATTAGTCAACGAAGACATAATGAGAAAGAACACTTCATTATGTGCATAGAAAAGAAAGGAAGACAAAAAAACAATAAAATGTTTTCATATCATTAAGTAAAAACACTGTGATGCAGGGGAGTGTGATGCTCGGTCGTCACAACTAGGTCAAAAAACAGCACTGCCTATGGAAACAAGCCTGGCTGTGTGTACAGCACGGAGGTGGGGGAAGTCACAAGTAAAATTTGAGTGATCTGCCAGTTTAGAAGAAGAGAGGGTTCATGTAAACCAAGGAACTATGGTTCTTTTTCACTCTCAGTTCTGGAACCTGACACGTCCTGGCTGAGGCAAAGGCAGGATCGGTTGTCATAGTTGCGGTTACAGACGGCTGTGTAATGTTCTATGGTGATATGAGATGCCAGGGTCCAGGGATTCAATCTGGACTGGTTTGAGGTTATGAAACGATTAATTGTGAGTGATCACAGTTACTGTTCCAAATTAGATTTTGTGCTGTGACCTACTATTAAAGAGGTAAAGGTATGATTCTACTGCATAATTTACTGCAAATATAACTACAGTTTCACTTTAATATTCATTACAATCAAGACTTCAATGATGACTCAACTGTATTTAGAGTGTGATGAATTCTAATGTTAAAAACTGTGAACCAAATAGAGTCTCACTTAAGCATGACTCACATGTGCAATTTGTGTTCAAACAATTTATTAATTCCAAACATTTCTAGGCACATCACCGTGGCCAGATTTGCAGTAGCAGTTTTTATCACCGCAGCGCAGCAGCGACAGTGGTTAAGAATGTAGATAATAAACGTCCCAACAGAATAAACAATTTTCAGTCTCCTCAGTTGGTGATCGAAATATGGCGGTTTTGCTGATGTGATGTGTTTTACTGGAGCCAGCTCCAGAGCAAGCTAAACGTATACATTCTTGTATACCAACAAGTCCTGCGAAACATGATAAGAAATGTAATGTAAGCGCTCACCATGGATTTTCTTGTAAAACTGTGGCTGAGTTCATGTTTCTACCTTTGTTGATCAGTTGGTCCGAGATGGTCGGAACCGGGACAGCAGTAATTCTCTTGCTGTAAGAATTGTCTGAGAGTCACTTTTATTTTTGAGCTTGTCGCTCTTACAAACACACCCCACTCTATTGGCCAATCTGCTTACAGTGACGTCCCGGCCCTGCACTCTAGAATCAGGCTGGGGGAGGTTCTGTTAATTGATAATATTGTTATCGCTTTATTCGGAATGGTCTCGGAAGAACTGAAGTGGAAAATAACTTTCTACCTGCGAAGAACCGATACAGTGGAAAAGGGCCACAATTTGATTCAAACCACATTGTACTAGAAGCAGTCTCAAACTTGTCAGAAGGTGAAGGATCTGACACTGAGGAGTTGCAAACCGACATGGGTCGGCTCCATAACAGTGAATGGTCCAATAAAAGCCAAGATGAACTCCCTTATGGGTCAACAGTACAAAATATTTAATGTGTGTGGTTAAACAAAGGCACATACTCTGTTCCAGTTGTGACTCCACTGCTTCTCTCTGCGGCTTTGCTAGATCCTTGCTTGTTTACAATTCAAATCCATGGGTATTGCAATCGATTTCAGAACCTAATTGAGGTGAACTTTCAAGCCAAAAGGTTTTTGCCCAGCAGCAAAATGATCACTGCAATGCACAGACATTGTTGGTGCTATCAACTTATCTCTCATTCATTTAATTTGATTCATCCACTCTTATGACACTCTGACATATTTTGGGAAGAACAGACTTACATGCTTAGTGGTCGGAGTAGCACATCCGATCACCAACGGTTCAGCAACTCTGATGCTCAAGGTGAAGAGCTTGCATCCCTGCACCGATTAGATGCATCCGCAGCAGGTTCCTCATGTGATGTCATTGAAGCACATTTCTTGTTCTCACTTACTGCAACACTGTGCTGAATTTCAATTCAATTTTACATTCATTTAGCATTCTAACAACAGAACTAACTTTTTGGATGGTATACCATCATTCCAAACTTCATATTTATGCAGTTACACAGCCTGAATGAGTATTAAATGTCTATTTTGCAGAACCTCCTAAAATCCATGTCCGAGCAAAGTGGAACACCAAATGGCTGCAAAACATGATGATTTATGCATTTGTTGTGCAGCTTTCAAGATTGTAATTCAAATGGCCAAAGCATGGCTCAACTGCAGCTACATTGTTGGTGCCGTTCCTAAAAAAGAAAAAAAAAATACTATGGAACAGTTGTGATACAGGAGGTACAAAACAAGTTAAATAACATCTAAAGACAGCAAAGTGCACACACGAGATAAAAAAATTAACCTCAAATAAGGCAACTAAAAATGCCACACAAATGACTATTAGCATAGGTCTATATAATATACAACAATAAGTCTAAAAGAGTGCATGTGACCATGGTGCAGAGCCAGCGGTGGATGAGTTAAAAAAGTCTTATGGACACTGGAACAACAAAATAAAAACGTCCTCTGGTGTTCTGTCTTACATCAGTAACGATATTAGCTCCCCATGGAGAGGGTTAGCGGTGTTGTCCACGGGACACTTGCAGTTAAGACAGCATCCTTGTCTCAGACACCACTACCAAGTAACTGTATCCCTAGAGCCCTGCGGAGCCAGCCTTCCTGATGATCCTACTTGTTGGCATCGGCTGCTCTCAACAGCACACAACAGCACATAAGACCAGCGTTGTGTAGACCATCATCATCATGATGCTATAAACAGTGAATGAACAAAGCATCCTCAGGAAATTAAAGCTCTTTTAGTAGACAGCCCATAATTGCACAGTCATCTGAAAACATCTCTAGGTGGCAGGACTCAGAGAAACTGAAACATAGATGTCTGCAGAATGAAAAGTGCAGGGAAAAGAATGGTTCAAGTGGGGCATCAGTGCTGCAGTCAATGTGTCGGACACACAGTCCTGCGGTCTGACATAGCGTGGTCAATCTGTCGGTAATTCAGGAGACCAGGGTAGGGTCCACTCGCGTCGCCTTCTTCTCACTCCTCAGAAGGCCAGATGGGATGGAACGCACTGGAGAAGTCAGAAAGCAAGATCCTTTCCACAAACTCACACCAAAAGCGCTTTTTGAGGCGTGTTGTGCTGCGCAGCTCCCCAATAAAATAGATTTAATGGAAAATGCACAAAAGACTCTCACACCAGACAAGTCGCGATATGTCTCGTTGGGAAAAGTATTGAGTTTTTTCTATGTGTTGCAGCTCGGTTTGTCGTTTCAGTTGAGACAATCATTCATTCAGGAAATCCGAGAAAAACGTAAAAGAACTTCAGTCAAAATTTTCAAAATAAAGCTGTGTTGGAGGACTTTGAATCGCGCTAAACAATGCGTCGCGGTGCACATCAGAATAGCTAGAATGAATAGAATGTAGTTTTCTCCGTGCTGATGAATCCGCTGAAGACACAGACGACGCTGAGTTCATTTAACAAAAAGATCTTCAAATGACCTTGAATAGCAAGGCATCATGCTGGAATCCAAGTTCCAGAACAATCTATCAGTCTGGAAAAAGTTATATAAACCCATTTCTAAAGCTTCAGGGCTCCAGTGAACCACAGTGAGAGACACTTTGTACAAATGGAGAAAATAATGGGCAGGAGCTGACGGCTGACTAAAATGATCCTTAGTGCAGTGACCACCAAGTGGTCACAAAAGACCCCAGAACAAGATCCAAAGAATTGCCGGCCTTGCTTACCTCAGTTGAGATCAATGTTCATAACACCACAGTAAAGAAGAGACTGAGATGAATGGCCTTCATGACAGAGATCCAAGATGAAAAACTCTCCTGAGATAAAAAAGGTCTTGAGGTTTGTCTCATTTATTTTTCAGATAAAAATGATATGAAGATGGTCGCCAGAATGTTTTAAGCACCACAGTGCAATGGTCTTCTAAAACACTTTGACATTTACTGAAGCTCCCACACCTCGCCATACCCAAGTTGACACCCTTGCGCACAAACACATCTCTCCCGACAACTGCTCACACATCGACAATTTTTGACACAAAAATCAAATAAGTAAATAATAACCAAACATATTTTAGTATCTCTCAAGCAATTATTAGAAAGTACAAAATACATAATATTGGTGGTGAAAAAGAAAGAGAAAATGTGTAGTTCAAGGCAGGTTTAAGGTTTTTTTTTTTTTTTTTTTTTAAGAAAAACTGCATTGAAACTGAACACATTCATCCTGTTGTTTGTTTGTTTTTTTAAGAATAATTGATCTAGCTAATCTGCACTGTGAGTACTTGCTGAGAACTGGGCTACCCCATAGCAGGGCATCGAGTGTAGAGTGTTATGTGTCAGGATCTGAAGCAGTGCCTTTAATATTATGCGGCATCAAATAAAATACTACTGTAGAAACACTGCTAAACATCATTATGCAAGTTACTTTCTGCTGTTGTTCCCACAAACATGGAATGAGAGAAGAGTGAATTGGTGAAGAAAAAAGGGGTGCACCAGATAAGAACTTTAAGACATATGTGACATTTGACTTTAAAATGGTTTAGTCCGTCTCCAGTTTGCTCTGTGTGGTGCCAGAATATTGAACGGTCAAGGTATCACCTTCCTGCCTCAGCTCCAAATGAAGCTAAAAGGTGAAAGAGAGGAGCAGTGAAAAAAAGAAAGATTTGCCAGTCCCGGGGTGACTGGCTCTAATTGAAATGAATTCCGACTAAAGCAATGACTTTAATGACATTTTGAATCTAGAACTGGAGTAATGACATCGACAGCCCTCAAGGGAGGGAAGCACTTAAAAACAGCCAAAGTATGGGAACAGGAGGTAGTAATACACGAATGGGAAAGAAATTCAAGAAGAACAAGGTTAGAGGGGAGTTTTCTATAAAGAGAGAGGGCCATAAAAAATTTAAGGAACAGAAAAACCTTCAAGATTTACAGGAAATATTAATGTACAGGAGTACAAGGAATTCAGAAAAAAACAAAAACATGTTTTATACAATGCTATGTGGCTGTTTATTTTCAAAGTAATTCATCAGCATGGACTGATGTGGAAAAGGAATGACGAGTGTCTCGAGGTAGTAATTGACAGGCCACACACACACACACACACACACACACACGCAGGTTTGTCGCACCATCTTTGTGGGATCTGTTTATTGACATAATGGTTCCCCCAGCCACTCATCCTAAACTTAAACATCCAAAACAAATGGTTAACGTTAACCAAGACTCTGAACCAAACTGAAACCCAATTATAATGACCTAGTTATTTCCAAGTTTGAACCATCAATTTTAGGCTTAACCTTGTGGGGTCCGGCAAAAGCGACCCTGACTCTCATTTTTCTGGGCTAAGCACAAAAGGTTGGGGTAATTGGGAGACTTGGGATGCAGCCTAAACAATAGAAACCCCCAGTGACTGACAGATAAGCAACGCTTGCCAGAGGATTACGTCATTAAAGACAGTACACAGTTTACAGTCAATTTTACGTTGTTTGTCAATACCCCTGGACAATATATGATAATAAAAATAACAATAATGAATAAAACATATCAATAAACACAATAAAACATTTCCAAAATGGTTGCAGGGATAAATTCTGTAAAACAACTATAACTTATAGAATGAAAAAAAATCATTAATATAACATAGAAACAACTATAACTTATAGAATGAAAAAAAATCATTAATATAACATAAAATCCACTATTTTTACTTTTACTCTCATGACATCCGTTCCTCTCTACCGGCGTACATTTTATCCGTCGTTTTGAATGATCTTCTGTTCACTTTTCTTAACCCTGGTGTTCTAAGTTTTTGTATTTTGACTCCTTTTGTTCTCCCTGCTCCGTGTGGCTTCTTGGTTTTCTCTGTTTTCTGTAGCTCCCTACTCGTGCGTTCATGTTGATGACATCGATAGTTTACTTTGTGTTTTATTGCGCATTATGTGTTTGCTCTCCTGTTACAGACTCTTCTTGCATGCTTTCTCCCGGTTCGGTGACGCTTTTCGTTTGGACTCATTCCATTGTGGACTCTTCCAGTTTTGGTGACGCTATGGATTTGTTTTCTGTTTTCAACTCATGGTTCGGTGACGCCTTTTGTGATACATTTTGTACTTTGCCATTAAATTATTGTATTGACTCGCTCCTGCCTCCTGTGACTCTTTCAACACTGCACTTGGGTCCCGCCCTGCGTCTTGATTCATAACATCTACAAGAAAAATGACATTTACATCAAGAACCTAGTCTCATAATTACAACAGTGAAAGCGGTGGACTATCTGTCGTTTGCTTTTTTCTATATTGATCTCTTTTAGAGGTCGAGGTTTGACGTGCTGCAGTGAACTTGCATTCCATTTTATTTTGTAGGTTGCATTTTTGGTCCATACGCCTGTGATTTTTGTAAGGATGAACATGCAACAACATGAGACATTTTCTTTAATTGAAACTGTTTTATTGTACTCTTTCTACTGGACAGATGTAATTCAACTAATCTGGTTTATTTACAAAATGTAAAGTCAAGTGTATTCATTGATGTTCCGTCCAAATCAAATGTCAATTTTAAAACATTTTTTTAATGTGGAAATTTGTTTTGTTTGTTGAAATATTGCTTTTTTTTCTTTATCCACAGGGTGTAGTCATTGATTTTTACAGTCACATATTGAAGAATCCGATATATGTGCGTACAACGATGAGTTGCCTGAATGCAGTAGGTTACCTTCCTCTTCAAGCAGCAGACATTAGTGGTAAATCGATACTCTGCTTTTGCAGCATCATTTGTTGACTGGCACATCAAATGAAGTTGATTTTTGATTGCAGGTTAATGAGGCACAATGATTGGAGATTATCATAAACATCAGTAATCATTTTAATTTCGTGTTTAGTTGTGAGCACATGATGACGGTGATTCACAGGCGTTGCCTCCAAAACCACTCTTCTATTCTTGCATTGGAACGTGTGTGTGTGTGTGTGTGTGTGTGTGTGTGTGTGTGTGTGTGTGTGTGTGTGTGTGTGTGTGTGTGTGTGTGTGTGTGTGTGTGTGTGTGTGTGTGTGAAGAATCTATCCTAGTGAGGTCCAATATTGGGGCAAACACCCCTTTGTGTTGCTGATTTGCCGGACCCCACAAGATTCAACTTTAATACAAGGATGAGGGTTTCATAATAACTGGGTCAGTATAACTGAAGTTTGGTTCAGAGTCCTGGTTAAGGTTAGCCATTTGTTTTGGATGGTTTAAGTGAATGATGAGGCTGAGGAAAGCATTGTGTCAATGAGCTGTCCCAACAAAGATGGTGCGAAAAACCTGTTTGTGTGTGTGTGTGTGAGAGTGTATGTGTGTTCTTCCAAGTAGAGCTAGATATTTAAGGTAGATCAATATGGCACATTCGTCCTCACATCAAACATTATTTAGGCATGAATCAATGAAGTTTTCACAGTTAGGGTGCAAGACTGAAAACATAGAATATAATGAATTCACTGGACAAACAGAATACACACAGAGACGCGCAAAGAACCAAAATCAACCTTCTTCTTTTTGTTTTGAGTGAGCAGAATGCACAGCGACCCACACGTGACTAATGCTGATACGGCGTTACACTGTTTGCTTTTCCATTTACAACCATTTGAGAGGTAAGACAAATAGTGTTTGCATACAATGAATCATCTAAGTACGTCAAACCACGCAAAATGGAGCCAATAGGCAGTGTAGCTTTCATTCACGATGAGGAAGAAAAAAATGACAAAAATTGTGTCGAACCATTTTGTCTTTTGGCCTTTCCGCACATCCATAGTGCTTGGCCACTAAAGACTGCAATCAACTTAAGGACCTTACTGGTTTGTTCAGTTGAACATAAAAAATTCTCTGCAACAATGTTGATGTTTTGACATATCTCAATTAAGAAAAGGTAGAGTTTGTCTCACCTTTGCCAGGCCACAGTGATCAGAGTTTAGCCTTCAGACAAAGGTTCAAGGTTTTTCTAGCCACCGTTTTCTGTTTTGTTTTAGTAAACAGCCTGAACATCATGCAATATTTTATGGGAAATGAGGAATGCATGCTTTCTCATTTTTCATTTTTTCTGTTGTTATTGTTATTATTATTTTTTTATTGATTTAGTTGTTTTTAGAATTTGTGAGTGATGAATGAATTCAAATGAATCAAATGAATCCCACGCATCTCACTGTCCCTCAGACTAGACCATCGTACACATATCACAATAATCGTTGTTTTTGTCCCATTCTGACCCAGAATGTGAGACTGAAGTCTGCTCTGCACTGTGCTAAGAGTGAATTTGTCCCAGTTGTCGGCCTGTTTAAAAAATGCATGTGTTTGCTGAACGTGAATGTAGACAATCAACACGAGCTGACTGAGAAAAAAGGAAGCAAAGGGGAAGTTTGTACATCTAATGAATTGATGCCGCTAAAAAAAACACAAGGTTTTAATCCTGAGGTGTAAATCTCTCTCCCATCTGCCGCAGTCTTCACCTGGGCCTTTATGTTTAAAGATTTGTGATATTTCATTCTGAATCATGACATGCACTCAATTCCAGAGCAACCTATTCCGGATGCATGAATCCGTGCGTTTCCACAAATCCATGCACATTTCATTTGATCATACTCATCGACGTGGAATTGAACACAGACATTGGAGTACTCCTTTCTACACTGCATTTAAATATGCAAATCATATGTAAATTATCAAACGCACACTCTCCGTACACACAGAGTTTGACGCATGTACATCAGCCCTGTTCCTTCATGAACAGTGGATGTGTTCCAGTCTTTTACCCTTTAGGGTTTTTGCTTTGGGATTTTTTTCCCCTTAAAAAACATCCCAAACTACTAACCATCCGGTCTACTTTTTTGCATCTTGGGTTTTCCGGATGTTTGCAATGTTTCTTTTTTATTTAATCTCATGTGATCACGCCAATTTCCTGGCTTGGAAGAAGGGCTGTTAGAGGGGTTGGACAGAATTTTTATGTGTGTGTGTGCGTGTGTGTTGTGTGTATTTATTAATTTCTTTTTTGATCGACATGTGTGGTCTGATAAAAATAAATAAATACATAAAATCTCTGAGGACCTCAAATTGAAAATAGGAGTCAAGAGGTTTCCAGACTGATTATGAGGTTTGTGCCCTCGAGCCCAGATGGAGGTTTATTGCTCACCCATGTACTGAAGGCCTGTCGTTAATGTGGGGACTATCTCTTATGCCTTGATCATTTCTCTGTAAATGAGACAAAGAATTTACCAGCTGACTGCTGCCGGTCCAATATTCTGACCTCAGGCAGCTCTGCTTTTATGCGCCGTCATTCTCCTAATTGGCTCTAAAATCTCTAAGAATTTCAATAGTGACAGTTTGTCTGTTTGAGGTGTAGAAGACAGGTGCGTGCTCACTTTCAGCTCGGCAGCACAGCAAAAGAAACAGACGATGACCTGAGCTTAAAACTGCCGGGCAAACATCCTTCTCATTAATTGACAAGAATGTCAACAAATAAATGTCAAAGCTAGATAGATATTGATTTGTAATGGACAGAAATGAAAGAGATATTCTGAAAATCCATTAGACTGCCGTTTGAAACGAATTTAAAACGACTACTCTATTCATCTTTTATTTTATATATTCAGAGCAGATTTACACGGAGAGAAAGCTCTCCATCAGAAGATCTGTGATCGCTTCTGTTCTTGAATTTAAGTCATTCCCAGAGGTGCTTGAATCATGAGATTGAGAGTGCAAACTGTCTTCCACTACAGAGAAAGTGGGAACTGTAAAATACGGGTGCCGAGCGTGTCGATATATTAAACACAACATTGGAGTGTTCAGTTCCGTCCCTTTCACTTTGAAATCACACCAGAGGCAGCATTTCTCTCACACTATGTAAGTGAATTCAGATTTACTGAACGTGCACGGAAAGCAGTCGATGCACCTGCATCGCAGACAAACCCTCCCAGTGACGCTGCAATGCAGCAACCTTCAGACAACAGATTCCAAGATGCCTATTGTATTGATTTCTGCTGCTATGTGAACATTTCATGTCACTGATAAGCTGCTAGTGTTCGGTAAGTGAGAAAAGGTCATTGTTTTACATGCATACTTTTCCCCAATGAATTAGTCCTATTT